>NW_027168128.1:1207500-1518562 GCF_040954835.1 Lepisosteus oculatus
AAACCTCTAGGAAATGTATCTTCTTTAATAATCTGTCTTGTTCAGGCAAATTTTCAAGAAACTGAAAAATGCTGTTAAATGGTAGTTAAATCGGCATGTTTTTAATGCCTGGCTAGGGTTAGGGTTACAAGAACCATAGAATTTTGCCCGCTGTTGCACTTTTAGCTGCACTTTAAATGACAAAATGAAGAGAGTTTACCCATTAGAACAGGTATTCTTTACACTTTTCATCTTGCTCAGTTTTGGATAAAATCACTGCAAAGGGCAATATACAAAAAGGTGACCAAAACTGTCCGAAAACTAAAAGTGCAGATAGGAGCAAATTATCACTCATCCTAAAGATAACTGGGGAACCGGAATGCAGCACTGACAGTAAAAAACTTCTACCTGTTGTGGGAATGCTAACCCTAACCCTAACTAGGGTTTCAAATGTGCATTCCAGCAGGGTGTCTCAGAAGCCCTCCAAACATCAAAGATGAATTTTTTCCTCAAACCAAAAAAAAACAGTCTCAAACTATCAAAACGGTTTTAAAAACCTCTAGGAAATGTATTTTCTTTAATATTCTGTCTGGTTTAGGCCAATTTTCATGAAGCTGAAAAATGTTGTTAAATGGTAGTTAAATCGGCATGCTTTTAATGCCTGGCTAGGGCTAGGGTAACAAGAACCATAGAATTTTGCCCGCTGTTGCACTTTTAGCTGCACTTTAAATGAGAAAATGAAGAGAGTCTACCCATTAGAACAGGTATCCTTTACACTTTTCATCTGGCTCAGTTTTGGATAAAATCAATGGATAGGGCAATATTCAAAAAAGTGACCAAAACTTTCCGAAAACTAAAAGTGCAGATAGGAGCAAATTATCACTCATCCTAAAGATAACTGGGGGCCCGGAATGCAGCACTGACAGTAAAAAACTTCTACCTGTTGTGGGAATGCTAACCCTAACACTAGCTAGGGTTTCAAATGTGGATTCCAGCAGGGTGTCTCAGAAGCCCTCCAAACATCAAAGTTGAATTTTTTCCTCAAACTCCAAAAACTCAGTCTCAAACTATCAAAATGGTTTTTAAAACCTTTAGGAGATGTATCTTCTTTAATATTCTGTCTGGTTTAGGCAAATTTTCATGAAGCTGAAAAATGCTGTTAAATGGTAGTTAAATCGGCATGCTTTTAATGTCTGGCCAGGGTTAGGGTTTCAAGAACCATATGATTTTGCCTGTTGTTGCACTTTTAGCTGCACTTTAAATGACAAAATAATGAGAGTTTCCCCATTAGAACAGGTATTCTTCACACTTTTCATCTGGCTCAGTTTTGGATAAAATCACTGGATAGGGCAATATACAAAAAGGTGACCAAAACTGTCCGAAAACTAAAAGTGCAGATAGGAGCAAATTATCACTCATCCTAAAGATAACTGGGGGCCCGGAATGCAGCACTGACAGTAAAAAACTTCTACCTGTTGTGGGAATGCTAACCCTAACCCTAACTAGGGTTTCAAATGTGCATTCCTGCAGGGTGTCTCAGAAGCCCTCCAAACATCAAAGATGAATTTTTTCCTCAAACCAAAAAAAATCAGTCTCAAACTATCAAAACGGTTTTTAAAACCTCTAGGAAAAGTATCTTCTTTAATAATCTGTCTTGTTCAGGCAAATTTTCATGAAGCTGAAAAATGCTGTTAAATGGTAGTTAAATCGGCATGTTTTTAATGCCTGGCTAGGGTTAGGGTTACAAGAACCATAGAATTTTGCCCGCTGTTGCACTTTTAGCTGCACTTTAAATGACAAAATGAAGAGAGTCTACCCATTAGAATAGGTATTCTTCACACTTTTCATCTGGTTCAGTTTTGCATAAAATCACTGGATAGGGCAATATACAAAAAGGTGACCAAAACTGTCCGAAAACTAAAAGTGCAGATAGGAGCAAATTATCACTCATCCTAAAGATAACTGGGGGCCCGGAATGCAGCACTGACAGTAAAAAACTTCTACCTGTTGTGGGAATGCTAACCCTAACCTTAACTAGGGTTTCAAATGTGCATTCCAGCAGGGTGTCTCAGAAGCCCTCCAAACATCAAAGATATATTTTTTCCTCAAACCAAAAAAAATCAGTCTCAAACTATCAAAACGGTTTTAAAAACCTCTAGGAAATGTATCTTCTTTAATAATCTGTCTTGTTCAGGCAAATTTTCAAGAAACTGAAAAATGCTGTTAAATGGTAGTTAAATCGGCATGTTTTTAATGCCTGGCTAGGGTTAGGGTTACAAGAACCATAGAATTTTGCCCGCTGTTGCACTTTTAGCTGCACTTTAAATGACAAAATGAAGAGAGTTTACCCATTAGAACAGGTATTCTTTACACTTTTCATCTTGCTCAGTTTTGGATAAAATCACTGCAAAGGGCAATATACAAAAAGGTGACCAAAACTGTCCGAAAACTAAAAGTGCAGATAGGAGCAAATTATCACTCATCCTAAAGATAACTGGGGAACCGGAATGCAGCACTGACAGTAAAAAACTTCTACCTGTTGTGGGAATGCTAACCCTAACCCTAACTAGGGTTTCAAATGTGCATTCCAGCAGGGTGTCTCAGAAGCCCTCCAAACATCAAAGATGAATTTTTTCCTCAAACCAAAAAAAATCAGTCTCAAACTATCAAAACGGTTTTAAAAACCTCTAGGAAATGTATTTTCTTTAATATTCTGTCTGGTTTAGGCCAATTTTCATGAAGCTGAAAAATGTTGTTAAATGGTAGTTAAATCGGCATGCTTTTAATGCCTGGCTAGGGCTAGGGTAACAAGAACCACAGAATTTTGCCCGCTGTTGCACTTTTAGCTGCACTTTAAATGAGAAAATGAAGAGAGTCTACCCATTAGAACAGGTATCCTTTACACTTTTCATCTGGCTCAGTTTTGGATAAAATCAATGGATAGGGCAATATTCAAAAAAGTGACCAAAACTTTCCGAAAACTAAAAGTGCAGATAGGAGCAAATTATCACTCATCCTAAAGATAACTGGGGGCCCGGAATGCAGCACTGACAGTAAAAAACTTCTACCTGTTGTGGGAATGCTAACCCTAACACTAGCTAGGGTTTCAAATGTGGATTCCAGCAGGGTGTCTCAGAAGCCCTCCAAACATCAAAGTTGAATTTTTTCCTCAAACTCCAAAAACTCAGTCTCAAACTATCAAAATGGTTTTTAAAACCTTTAGGAGATGTATCTTCTTTAATATTCTGTCTGGTTTAGGCCAATTTTCATGAAGCTGAAAAATGTTGTTAAATGGTAGTTAAATCGGCATGCTTTTAATGTCGGGCTAGGGCTAGGGTAACAAGAACCATAGAATTTTGCCCGCTGTTGCACTTTTAGCTGCACTTTAAATGAGAAAATGAAGAGAGTCTACCCATTAGAACAGGTATCCTTTACACTTTTCATCTGGCTCAGTTTTGGATAAAATCAATGGATAGGGCAATATTCAAAAAAGTGACCAAAACTTTCCGAAAACTAAAAGTGCAGATAGGAGCAAATTATCACTCATCCTAAAGATAACTGGGGGCCCGGAATGCAGCACTGACAGTAAAAAACTTCTACCTGTTGTGGGAATGCTAACCCTAACACTAGCTAGGGTTTCAAATGTGGATTCCAGCAGGGTGTCTCAGAAGCCCTCCAAACATCAAAGTTGAATTTTTTCCTCAAACTCCAAAAACTCAGTCTCAAACTATCAAAATGGTTTTTAAAACCTTTAGGAGATGTATCTTCTTTAATATTCTGTCTGGTTTAGGCAAATTTTCATGAAGCTGAAAAATGCTGTTAAATGGTAGTTAAATCGGCATGCTTTTAATGTCTGGCCAGGGTTAGGGCTTCAAGAACCATATGATTTTGCCTGTTGTTGCACTTTTAGCTGCACTTTAAATGACAAAATAATGAGAGTTTGCCCATTAGAACAGGTATTCTTCACACTTTTCATCTGGCTCAGTTTTGGATAAAATCACTGGATAGGGCAATATACAAAAAGGTGACCAAAACTGTCCGAAAACTAAAAGTGCAGATAGGAGCAAATTATCACTCATCCTAAAGATAACTGGGGACCCGGAATGCAGCACTGACAGTAAAAAACTTCTACCTGTTGTGGGAATGCTAACCCTAACCCTAACTAGGGTTTCAAATGTGCATTCCAGCAGGGTGTCTCAGAAGCCCTCCAAACATCAAAGATGAATTTTTTCCTCAAACCAAAAAAAAAACAGTCTCAAACTATCAAAACGGTTTTAAAAACCTCTAGGAAATGTATTTTCTTTAATATTCTGTCTGGTTTAGGCCAATTTTCATGAAGCTGAAAAATGTTGTTAAATGGTAGTTAAATCGGCATGCTTTTAATGCCTGGCTAGGGCTAGGGTTACAAGAACCATAGAATTTTGCCCGCTGTTGCACTTTTAGCTGCACTTTGAATGACAAAATGAAGAGAGTCTACCCATTAGAACAGGTATCCTTTACACTTTTCATCTGGCTCAGTTTTGGATAAAATCAATGGATAGGGCAATATTCAAAAAAGTGACCAAAACTTTCCGAAAACTAAAAGTGCTGATAGGAGCAAATTATCACTCATCCTAAAGATAACTGGGGGCCCGGAATGCAGCACTGACAGTAAAAAACTTCTACCTGTTGTGGGAATGCTAACCCTAACCTTAACTAGGGTTTCAAATGTGGATTCCAGCAGGGTGTCTCAGAAGCCCTCCAAACATCAAAGTTGAATTTTTTCCTCAAACCAAAAAAAATCAGTCTCAAACTATCAAAACGGTTTTAAAAACCTCTAGGAAATGTATCTTTTTTAATAATCTGTCTTGTTCAGGCAAATTTTCAAGAAACTGAAAAATGCTGTTAAATGGTAGTTAAATCGGCATGTTTTTAATGCCTGGCTAGGGTTAGGGTTACAAGAACCATAGAATTTTCCCCGCTGTTGCACTTTTAGCTGCACTTTAAATGACAAAATGAAGAGAGTTTACCCATTAGAACAGGTATTCTTTACACTTTTCATCTTGCTCAGTTTTGGATAAAATCACTGCAAAGGGCAATATACAAAAAGGTGACCAAAACTGTCCGAAAACTAAAAGTGCAGATAGGAGCAAATTATCACTCATCCTAAAGATAACTGGGGAACCGGAATGCAGCACTGACAGTAAAAAACTTCTACCTGTTGTGGGAATGCTAACCCTAACCCTAACTAGGGTTTCAAATGTGCATTCCTGCAGGGTGTCTCAGAAGCCCTCCAAACATCAAAGATGAATTTTTTCCTCAAACCAAAAAAAATCAGTCTCAAACTATCAAAACGGTTTTTAAAACCTCTAGGAAAAGTATCTTCTTTAATAATCTGTCTTGTTCAGGCAAATTTTCATGAAGCTGAAAAATGCTGTTAAATGGTAGTTAAATCGGCATGTTTTTAATGCCTGGCTAGGGTTAGGGTTACAAGAACCATAGAATTTTGCCCGCTGTTGCACTTTTAGCTGCACTTTAAATGACAAAATGAAGAGAGTCTACCCATTAGAATAGGTATTCTTCACACTTTTCATCTGGTTCAGTTTTGCATAAAATCACTGGATAGGGCAATATACAAAAAGGTGACCAAAACTGTCCGAAAACTAAAAGTGCAGATAGGAGCAAATTATCACTCATCCTAAAGATAACTGGGGGCCCGGAATGCAGCACTGACAGTAAAAAACTTCTACCTGTTGTGGGAATGCTAACCCTAACCCTAACTAGGGTTTCAAATGTGCATTCCTGCAGGGTGTCTCAGAAGCCCTCCAAACATCAAAGATGAATTTTTTCCTCAAACCAAAAAAAATCAGTCTCAAACTATCAAAACGGTTTTAAAAACCTCTAGGAAATGTATCTTCTTTAATAATCTGTCTTGTTCAGGCAAATTTTCAAGAAACTGAAAAATGCTGTTAAATGGTAGTTAAATCGGCATGTTTTTAATGCCTGGCTAGGGTTAGGGTTACAAGAACCATAGAATTTTGCCCGCTGTTGCACTTTTAGCTGCACTTTAAATGACAAAATGAAGAGAGTTTACCCATTAGAACAGGTATTCTTTACACTTTTCATCTTGCTCAGTTTTGGATAAAATCACTGCAAAGGGCAATATACAAAAAGGTGACCAAAACTGTCCGAAAACTAAAAGTGCAGATAGGAGCAAATTATCACTCATCCTAAAGATAACTGGGGAACCGGAATGCAGCACTGACAGTAAAAAACTTCTACCTGTTGTGGGAATGCTAACCCTAACCCTAACTAGGGTTTCAAATGTGCATTCCAGCAGGGTGTCTCAGAAGTCCTCCAAACATCAAAGATGAATTTTTTCCTCAAACCAAAAAAAAACAGTCTCAAACTATCAAAACGGTTTTAAAAACCTCTAGGAAATGTATTTTCTTTAATATTCTGTCTGGTTTAGGCCAATTTTCATGAAGCTGAAAAATGTTGTTAAATGGTAGTTAAATCGGCATGCTTTTAATGCCTGGCTAGGGCTAGGGTAACAAGAACCATAGAATTTTGCCCGCTGTTGCACTTTTAGCTGCACTTTAAATGAGAAAATGAAGAGAGTCTACCCATTAGAACAGGTATCCTTTACACTTTTCATCTGGCTCAGTTTTGGATAAAATCAATGGATAGGGCAATATTCAAAAAAGTGACCAAAACTTTCCGAAAACTAAAAGTGCAGATAGGAGCAAATTATCACTCATCCTAAAGATAACTGGGGGCCCGGAATGCAGCACTGACAGTAAAAAACTTCTACCTGTTGTGGGAATGCTAACCCTAACACTAGCTAGGGTTTCAAATGTGGATTCCAGCAGGGTGTCTCAGAAGCCCTCCAAACATCAAAGTTGAATTTTTTCCTCAAACTCCAAAAACTCAGTCTCAAACTATCAAAATGGTTTTTAAAACCTTTAGGAGATGTATCTTCTTTAATATTCTGTCTGGTTTAGGCAAATTTTCATGAAGCTGAAAAATGCTGTTAAATGGTAGTTAAATCGGCATGCTTTTAATGTCTGGCCAGGGTTAGGGTTTCAAGAACCATATGATTTTGCCTGTTGTTGCACTTTTAGCTGCACTTTAAATGACAAAATAATGAGAGTTTGCCCATTAGAACAGGTATTCTTCACACTTTTCATCTGGCTCAGTTTTGGATAAAATCACTGGATAGGGCAATATACAAAAAGGTGACCAAAACTGTCCGAAAACTAAAAGTGCAGATAGGAGCAAATTATCACTCATCCTAAAGATAACTGGGGGCTGGAATGCAGCACTGACAGTAAAAAACTTCTACCTGTTGTGGGAATGCTAACCCTAACCCTATCTAGGGTTTCAAATGTGCATTCCTGCAGGGTGTCTCAGAAGCCCTCCAAACATCAAAGATGAATTTTTTCCTCAAACCAAAAAAAATCAGTCTCAAACTATCAAAACGGTTTTAAAAACCTCTAGGAAATGTATCTTCTTTAATAATCTGTCTTGTTCAGGCAAATTTTCAAGAAACTGAAAAATGCTGTTAAATGGTAGTTAAATCGGCATGTTTTTAATGCCTGGCTAGGGTTAGGGTTACAAGAACCATAGAATTTTGCCCGCTGTTGCACTTTTAGCTGCACTTTAAATGACAAAATGAAGAGAGTTTACCCATTAGAACAGGTATTCTTTACACTTTTCATCTTGCTCAGTTTTGGATAAAATCACTGCAAAGGGCAATATACAAAAAGGTGACCAAAACTGTCCGAAAACTAAAAGTGCAGATAGGAGCAAATTATCACTCATCCTAAAGATAACTGGGGAACCGGAATGCAGCACTGACAGTAAAAAACTTCTACCTGTTGTGGGAATGCTAACCCTAACCCTAACTAGGGTTTCAAATGTGCATTCCAGCAGGGTGTCTCAGAAGCCCTCCAAACATCAAAGATGAATTTTTTCCTCAAACCAAAAAAAAACAGTCTCAAACTATCAAACGGTTTTAAAAACCTCTAGGAAATGTATTTTCTTTAATATTCTGTCTGGTTTAGGCCAATTTTCATGAAGCTGAAAAATGTTGTTAAATGGTAGTTAAATCGGCATGCTTTTAATGCCTGGCTAGGGCTAGGGTAACAAGAACCACAGAATTTTGCCCGCTGTTGCACTTTTAGCTGCACTTTAAATGAGAAAATGAAGAGAGTCTACCCATTAGAACAGGTATCCTTTACACTTTTCATCTGGCTCAGTTTTGGATAAAATCAATGGATAGGGCAATATTCAAAAAAGTGACCAAAACTTTCCGAAAACTAAAAGTGCAGATAGGAGCAAATTATCACTCATCCTAAAGATAACTGGGGGCCCGGAATGCAGCACTGACAGTAAAAAACTTCTACCTGTTGTGGGAATGCTAACCCTAACACTAGCTAGGGTTTCAAATGTGGATTCCAGCAGGGTGTCTCAGAAGCCCTCCAAACATCAAAGTTGAATTTTTTCCTCAAACTCCAAAAACTCAGTCTCAAACTATCAAAATGGTTTTTAAAACCTTTAGGAGATGTATCTTCTTTAATATTCTGTCTGGTTTAGGCCAATTTTCATGAAGCTGAAAAATGTTGTTAAATGGTAGTTAAATCGGCATGCTTTTAATGCCTGGCTAGGGCTAGGGTAACAAGAACCATAGAATTTTGCCCGCTGTTGCACTTTTAGCTGCACTTTAAATGAGAAAATGAAGAGAGTCTACCCATTAGAACAGGTATCCTTTACACTTTTCATCTGGCTCAGTTTTGGATAAAATCAATGGATAGGGCAATATTCAAAAAAGTGACCAAAACTTTCCGAAAACTAAAAGTGCAGATAGGAGCAAATTATCACTCATCCTAAAGATAACTGGGGGCCCGGAATGCAGCACTGACAGTAAAAAACTTCTACCTGTTGTGGGAATGCTAACCCTAACACTAGCTAGGGTTTCAAATGTGGATTCCAGCAGGGTGTCTCAGAAGCCCTCCAAACATCAAAGTTGAATTTTTTCCTCAAACTCCAAAAACTCAGTCTCAAACTATCAAAATGGTTTTTAAAACCTTTAGGAGATGTATCTTCTTTAATATTCTGTCTGGTTTAGGCAAATTTTCATGAAGCTGAAAAATGCTGTTAAATGGTAGTTAAATCGGCATGCTTTTAATGTCTGGCCAGGGTTAGGGCTTCAAGAACCATATGATTTTGCCTGTTGTTGCACTTTTAGCTGCACTTTAAATGACAAAATAATGAGAGTTTGCCCATTAGAACAGGTATTCTTCACACTTTTCATCTGGCTCAGTTTTGGATAAAATCACTGGATAGGGCAATATACAAAAAGGTGACCAAAACTGTCCGAAAACTAAAAGTGCAGATAGGAGCAAATTATCACTCATCCTAAAGATAACTGGGGGCCCGGAATGCAGCACTGACAGTAAAAAACTTCTACCTGTTGTGGGAATGCTAACCCTAACCCTAACTAGGGTTTCAAATGTGCATTCCTGCAGGGTGTCTCAGAAGCCCTCCAAACATCAAAGATGAATTTTTTCCTCAAACCAAAAAAAATCAGTCTCAAACTATCAAAACGGTTTTTAAAACCTCTAGGAAAAGTATCTTCTTTAATAATCTGTCTTGTTCAGGCAAATTTTCATGAAGCTGAAAAATGCTGTTAAATGGTAGTTAAATCGGCATGTTTTTAATGCCTGGCTAGGGTTAGGGTTACAAGAACCATAGAATTTTGCCCGCTGTTGCACTTTTAGCTGCACTTTAAATGACAAAATGAAGAGAGTCTACCCATTAGAATAGGTATTCTTCACACTTTTCATCTGGTTCAGTTTTGCATAAAATCACTGGATAGGGCAATATACAAAAAGGTGACCAAAACTGTCCGAAAACTAAAAGTGCAGATAGGAGCAAATTATCACTCATCCTAAAGATAACTGGGGGCCCGGAATGCAGCACTGACAGTAAAAAACTTCTACCTGTTGTGGGAATGCTAACCCTAACCCTAACTAGGGTTTCAAATGTGCATTCCTGCAGGGTGTCTCAGAAGCCCTCCAAACATCAAAGATGAATTTTTTCCTCAAACCAAAAAAAATCAGTCTCAAACTATCAAAACGGTTTTAAAAACCTCTAGGAAATGTATCTTCTTTAATAATCTGTCTTGTTCAGGCAAATTTTCAACAAACTGAAAAATGCTGTTAAATGGTAGTTAAATCGGCATGTTTTTAATGCCTGGCTAGGGTTAGGGTTACAAGAACCATAGAATTTTGCCCGCTGTTGCACTTTTAGCTGCACTTTAAATGACAAAATGAAGAGAGTTTACCCATTAGAACAGGTATTCTTTACACTTTTCATCTTGCTCAGTTTTGGATAAAATCACTGCAAAGGGCAATATACAAAAAGGTGACCAAAACTGTCCGAAAACTAAAAGTGCAGATAGGAGCAAATTATCACTCATCCTAAAGATAACTGGGGAACCGGAATGCAGCACTGACAGTAAAAAACTTCTACCTGTTGTGGGAATGCTAACCCTAACCCTAACTAGGGTTTCAAATGTGCATTCCAGCAGGGTGTCTCAGAAGCCCTCCAAACATCAAAGATGATTTTTTTCCTCAAACCAAAAAAAAACAGTCTCAAACTATCAAAACGGTTTTAAAAACCTCTAGGAAATGTATTTTCTTTAATATTCTGTCTGGTTTAGGCCAATTTTCATGAAGCTGAAAAATGTTGTTAAATGGTAGTTAAATCGGCATGCTTTTAATGCCTGGCTAG
Organism: Lepisosteus oculatus; assembly: GCF_040954835.1. Classification (NCBI taxonomy): domain Eukaryota; kingdom Metazoa; phylum Chordata; class Actinopteri; order Semionotiformes; family Lepisosteidae; genus Lepisosteus; species Lepisosteus oculatus. The sequence goes on from NW_027168128.1 coordinate 1,218,256, forward strand.
GGCTAGGGTAACAAGAACCATAGAATTTTGCCCGCTGTTGCACTTTTAGCTGCACTTTAAATGAGAAAATGAAGAGAGTCTACCCATTAGAACAGGTATCCTTTACACTTTTCATCTGGCTCAGTTTTGGATAAAATCAATGGATAGGGCAATATTCAAAAAAGTGACCAAAACTTTCCGAAAACTAAAAGTGCAGATAGGAGCAAATTATCACTCATCCTAAAGATAACTGGGGGCCCGGAATGCAGCACTGACAGTAAAAAACTTCTACCTGTTGTGGGAATGCTAACCCTAACACTAGCTAGGGTTTCAAATGTGGATTCCAGCAGGGTGTCTCAGAAGCCCTCCAAACATCAAAGTTGAATTTTTTCCTCAAACTCCAAAAACTCAGTCTCAAACTATCAAAATGGTTTTTAAAACCTTTAGGAGATGTATCTTCTTTAATATTCTGTCTGGTTTAGGCAAATTTTCATGAAGCTGAAAAATGCTGTTAAATGGTAGTTAAATCGGCATGCTTTTAATGTCTGGCCAGGGTTAGGGTTTCAAGAACCATATGATTTTGCCTGTTGTTGCACTTTTAGCTGCACTTTAAATGACAAAATAATGAGAGTTTCCCCATTAGAACAGGTATTCTTCACACTTTTCATCTGGCTCAGTTTTGGATAAAATCACTGGATAGGGCAATATACAAAAAGGTGACCAAAACTGTCCGAAAACTAAAAGTGCAGATAGGAGCAAATTATCACTCATCCTAAAGATAACTGGGGGCCCGGAATGCAGCACTGACAGTAAAAAACTTCTACCTGTTGTGATAATGCTAACCCTAACCCTAACTAGGGTTTCAAATGTGCATTCCTGCAGGGTGTCTCAGAAGCCCTCCAAACATCAAAGATGAATTTTTTCCTCAAACCAAAAAAAATCAGTCTCAAACTATCAAAACGGTTTTTAAAACCTCTAGGAAAAGTATCTTCTTTAATAATCTGTCTTGTTCAGGCAAATTTTCAAGAAACTGAAAAATGCTGTTAAATGGTAGTTAAATCGGCATGTTTTTAATGCCTGGCTAGGGTTAGGGTTACAAGAACCATAGAATTTTGCCCGCTGTTGCACTTTTAGCTGCACTTTAAATGACAAAATGAAGAGAGTTTACCCATTAGAACAGGTATTCTTTACACTTTTCATCTTGCTCAGTTTTGGATAAAATCACTGCAAAGGGCAATATACAAAAAGGTGACCAAAACTGTCCGAAAACTAAAAGTGCAGATAGGAGCAAATTATCACTCATCCTAAAGATAACTGGGGAACCGGAATGCAGCACTGACAGTAAAAAACTTCTACCTGTTGTGGGAATGCTAACCCTAACCCTAACTAGGGTTTCAAATGTGCATTCCAGCAGGGTGTCTCAGAAGCCCTCCAAACATCAAAGATGATTTTTTTCCTCAAACCAAAAAAAAACAGTCTCAAACTATCAAAACGGTTTTAAAAACCTCTAGGAAATGTATTTTCTTTAATATTCTGTCTGGTTTAGGCCAATTTTCATGAAGCTGAAAAATGTTGTTAAATGGTAGTTAAATCGGCATGCTTTTAATGCCTGGCTAGGGCTAGGGTAACAAGAACCATAGAATTTTGCCCGCTGTTGCACTTTTAGCTGCACTTTAAATGAGAAAATGAAGAGAGTCTACCCATTAGAACAGGTATCCTTTACACTTTTCATCTGGCTCAGTTTTGGATAAAATCAATGGATAGGGCAATATTCAAAAAAGTGACCAAAACTTTCCGAAAACTAAAAGTGCAGATAGGAGCAAATTATCACTCATCCTAAAGATAACTGGGGGCCCGGAATGCAGCACTGACAGTAAAAAACTTCTACCTGTTGTGGGAATGCTAACCCTAACACTAGCTAGGGTTTCAAATGTGGATTCCAGCAGGGTGTCTCAGAAGCCCTCCAAACATCAAAGTTGAATTTTTTCCTCAAACTCCAAAAACTCAGTCTCAAACTATCAAAATGGTTTTTAAAACCTTTAGGAGATGTATCTTCTTTAATATTCTGTCTGGTTTAGGCAAATTTTCATGAAGCTGAAAAATGCTGTTAAATGGTAGTTAAATCGGCATGCTTTTAATGTCTGGCCAGGGTTAGGGTTTCAAGAACCATATGATTTTGCCTGTTGTTGCACTTTTAGCTGCACTTTAAATGACAAAATAATGAGAGTTTGCCCATTAGAACAGGTATTCTTCACACTTTTCATCTGGCTCAGTTTTGGATAAAATCACTGGATAGGGCAATATACAAAAAGGTGACCAAAACTGTCCGAAAACTAAAAGTGCAGATAGGAGCAAATTATCACTCATCCTAAAGATAACTGGGGGCCCGGAATGCAGCACTGACAGTAAAAAACTTCTACCTGTTGTGGGAATGCTAACCCTAACCCTAACTAGGGTTTCAAATGTGCATTCCTGCAGGGTGTCTCAGAAGCCCTCCAAACATCAAAGATGAATTTTTTCCTCAAACCAAAAAAAATCAGTCTCAAACTATCAAAACGGTTTTTAAAACCTCTAGGAAAAGTATCTTCTTTAATAATCTGTCTTGTTCAGGCAAATTTTCATGAAGCTGAAAAATGCTGTTAAATGGTAGTTAAATCGGCATGTTTTTAATGCCTGGCTAGGGTTAGGGTTACAAGAACCATAGAATTTTGCCCGCTGTTGCACTTTTAGCTGCACTTTAAATGACAAAATGAAGAGAGTCTACCCATTAGAATAGGTATTCTTCACACTTTTCATCTGGTTCAGTTTTGCATAAAATCACTGGATAGGGCAATATACAAAAAGGTGACCAAAACTGTCCGAAAACTAAAAGTGCAGATAGGAGCAAATTATCACTCATCCTAAAGATAACTGGGGGCCCGGAATGCAGCACTGACAGTAAAAAACTTCTACCTGTTGTGGGAATGCTAACCCTAACCCTAACTAGGGTTTCAAATGTGCATTCCTGCAGGGTGTCTCAGAAGCCCTCCAAACATCAAAGATGAATTTTTTCCTCAAACCAAAAAAAATCAGTCTCAAACTATCAAAACGGTTTTTAAAACCTCTAGGAAAAGTATCTTCTTTAATAATCTGTCTTGTTCAGGCAAATTTTCATGAAGCTGAAAAATGCTGTTAAATGGTAGTTAAATCGGCATGTTTTTAATGCCTGGCTAGGGTTAGGGTTACAAGAACCATAGAATTTTGCCCGCTGTTGCACTTTTAGCTGCACTTTAAATGACAAAATGAAGAGAGTCTACCCATTAGAATAGGTATTCTTCACACTTTTCATCTGGTTCAGTTTTGCATAAAATCACTGGATAGGGCAATATACAAAAAGGTGACCAAAACTGTCCGAAAACTAAAAGTGCAGATAGGAGCAAATTATCACTCATCCTAAAGATAACTGGGGGCCCGGAATGCAGCACTGACAGTAAAAAACTTCTACCTGTTGTGGGAATGCTAACCCTAACCTTAACTAGGGTTTCAAATGTGCATTCCAGCAGGGTGTCTCAGAAGCCCTCCAAACATCAAAGATGAATTTTTTCCTCAAACCAAAAAAAATCAGTTTCAAACTATCAAAACGGTTTTAAAAACCTCTAGGAAATGTATCTTCTTTAATAATCTGTCTTGTTCAGGCAAATTTTCAAGAAACTGAAAAATGCTGTTAAATGGTAGTTAAATCGGCATGTTTTTAATGCCTGGCTAGGGTTAGGGTTACAAGAACCATAGAATTTTGCCCGCTGTTGCACTTTTAGCTGCACTTTAAATGACAAAATGAAGAGAGTTTACCCATTAGAACAGGTATTCTTTACACTTTTCATCTTGCTCAGTTTTGGATAAAATCACTGCAAAGGGCAATATACAAAAAGGTGACCAAAACTGTCCGAAAACTAAAAGTGCAGATAGGAGCAAATTATCACTCATCCTAAAGATAACTGGGGAACCGGAATGCAGCACTGACAGTAAAAAACTTCTACCTGTTGTGGGAATGCTAACCCTAACCCTAACTAGGGTTTCAAATGTGCATTCCAGCAGGGTGTCTCAGAAGCCCTCCAAACATCAAAGATGAATTTTTTCCTCAAACCAAAAAAAAACAGTCTCAAACTATCAAAACGGTTTTAAAAACCTCTAGGAAATGTATTTTCTTTAATATTCTGTCTGGTTTAGGCCAATTTTCATGAAGCTGAAAAATGTTGTTAAATGGTAGTTAAATCGGCATGCTTTTAATGCCTGGCTAGGGCTAGGGTAACAAGAACCATAGAATTTTGCCCGCTGTTGCACTTTTAGCTGCACTTTAAATGAGAAAATGAAGAGAGTCTACCCATTAGAACAGGTATCCTTTACACTTTTCATCTGGCTCAGTTTTGGATAAAATCAATGGATAGGGCAATATTCAAAAAAGTGACCAAAACTTTCCGAAAACTAAAAGTGCAGATAGGAGCAAATTATCACTCATCCTAAAGATAACTGGGGGCCCGGAATGCAGCACTGACAGTAAAAAACTTCTACCTGTTGTGGGAATGCTAACCCTAACACTAGCTAGGGTTTCAAATGTGGATTCCAGCAGGGTGTCTCAGAAGCCCTCCAAACATCAAAGTTGAATTTTTTCCTCAAACTCCAAAAACTCAGTCTCAAACTATCAAAATGGTTTTTAAAACCTTTAGGAGATGTATCTTCTTTAATATTCTGTCTGGTTTAGGCAAATTTTCATGAAGCTGAAAAATGCTGTTAAATGGTAGTTAAATCGGCATGCTTTTAATGTCTGGCCAGGGTTAGGGCTTCAAGAACCATATGATTTTGCCTGTTGTTGCACTTTTAGCTGCACTTTAAATGACAAAATAATGAGAGTTTGCCCATTAGAACAGGTATTCTTCACACTTTTCATCTGGCTCAGTTTTGGATAAAATCACTGGATAGGGCAATATACAAAAAGGTGACCAAAACTGTCCGAAAACTAAAAGTGCAGATAGGAGCAAATTATCACTCATCCTAAAGATAACTGGGGACCCGGAATGCAGCACTGACAGTAAAAAACTTCTACCTGTTGTGGGAATGCTAACCCTAACCCTAACTAGGGTTTCAAATGTGCATTCCAGCAGGGTGTCTCAGAAGCCCTCCAAACATCAAAGATGAATTTTTTCCTCAAACCAAAAAAAAACAGTCTCAAACTATCAAAACGGTTTTAAAAACCTCTAGGAAATGTATTTTCTTTAATATTCTGTCTGGTTTAGGCCAATTTTCATGAAGCTGAAAAATGTTGTTAAATGGTAGTTAAATCGGCATGCTTTTAATGCCTGGCTAGGGCTAGGGTTACAAGAACCATAGAATTTTGCCCGCTGTTGCACTTTTAGCTGCACTTTGAATGACAAAATGAAGAGAGTCTACCCATTAGAACAGGTATCCTTTACACTTTTCATCTGGCTCAGTTTTGGATAAAATCAATGGATAGGGCAATATTCAAAAAAGTGACCAAAACTTTCCGAAAACTAAAAGTGCTGATAGGAACAAATTATCACTCATCCTAAAGATAACTGGGGGCCCGGAATGCAGCACTGACAGTAAAAAACTTCTACCTGTTGTGGGAATGCTAACCCTAACACTAGCTAGGGTTTCAAATGTGGATTCCAGCAGGGTGTCTCAGAAGCCCTCCAAACATCAAAGTTGAATTTTTTCCTCAAACTCCAAAAACTCAGTCTCAAACTATCAAAATGGTTTTTAAAACCTTTAGGAGATGTATCTTCTTTAATATTCTGTCTGGTTTAGGCAAATTTTCATGAAGCTGAAAAATGCTGTTAAATGGTAGTTAAATCGGCATGCTTTTAATGTCTGGCCAGGGTTAGGGTTTCAAGAACCATATGATTTTGCCTGTTGTTGCACTTTTAGCTGCACTTTAAATGACAAAATAATGAGAGTTTGCCCATTAGAACAGGTATTCTTCACACTTTTCATCTGGCTCAGTTTTGGATAAAATCACTGGATAGGGCAATATACAAAAAGGTGACCAAAACTGTCCGAAAACTAAAAGTGCAGATAGGAGCAAATTATCACTCATCCTAAAGATAACTGGGGGCCCGGAATGCAGCACTGACAGTAAAAAACTTCTACCTGTTGTGGGAATGCTAACCCTAACCTTAACTAGGGTTTCAAATGTGCATTCCAGCAGGGTGTCTCAGAAGCCCTCCAAACATCAAAGATGAATTTTTTCCTCAAACCAAAAAAAATCAGTCTCAAACTATCAAAACGGTTTTAAAAACCTCTAGGAAATGTATCTTCTTTAATAATCTGTCTTGTTCAGGCAAATTTTCAAGAAACTGAAAAATGCTGTTAAATGGTAGTTAAATCGGCATGTTTTTAATGCCTGGCTAGGGTTAGGGTTACAAGAACCATAGAATTTTGCCCGCTGTTGCACTTTTAGCTGCACTTTAAATGACAAAATGAAGAGAGTTTACCCATTAGAACAGGTATTCTTTACACTTTTCATCTTGCTCAGTTTTGGATAAAATCACTGCAAAGGGCAATATACAAAAAGGTGACCAAAACTGTCCGAAAACTAAAAGTGCAGATAGGAGCAAATTATCACTCATCCTAAAGATAACTGGGGAACCGGAATGCAGCACTGACAGTAAAAAACTTCTACCTGTTGTGGGAATGCTAACCCTAACCCTAACTAGGGTTTCAAATGTGCATTCCTGCAGGGTGTCTCAGAAGCCCTCCAAACATCAAAGATGAATTTTTTCCTCAAACCAAAAAAAATCAGTCTCAAACTATCAAAACGGTTTTTAAAACCTCTAGGAAAAGTATCTTCTTTAATAATCTGTCTTGTTCAGGCAAATTTTCATGAAGCTGAAAAATGCTGTTAAATGGTAGTTAAATCGGCATGTTTTTAATGCCTGGCTAGGGTTAGGGTTACAAGAACCATAGAATTTTGCCCGCTGTTGCACTTTTAGCTGCACTTTAAATGACAAAATGAAGAGAGTCTACCCATTAGAATAGGTATTCTTCACACTTTTCATCTGGTTCAGTTTTGCATAAAATCACTGGATAGGGCAATATACAAAAAGGTGACCAAAACTGTCCGAAAACTAAAAGTGCAGATAGGAGCAAATTATCACTCATCCTAAAGATAACTGGGGGCCCGGAATGCAGCACTGACAGTAAAAAACTTCTACCTGTTGTGGGAATGCTAACCCTAAACTTAACTAGGGTTTCAAATGTGCATTCCAGCAGGGTGTCTCAGAAGCCCTCCAAACATCAAAGATGAATTTTTTCTTCAAACCAAAAAAAATCAGTCTCAAACTATCAAAACGGTTTTTAAAACCTCTAGGAAATGTATCTTCTTTAATAATCTGTCTTGTTCAGGCAAATTTTCATGAAGCTGAAAAATGCTGTTAAATGGTAGTTAAATCGGCATGTTTTTAATGCCTGGCTAGGGTTAGGGTTACAAGAACCATAGAATTTTGCCCGCTGTTGCACTTTTAGCTGCACTTTAAATGACAAAATGAAGAGAGTCTACCCATTAGAATAGGTATTCTTCACACTTTTCATCTGGTTCAGTTTTGCATAAAATCACTGGATAGGGCAATATACAAAAAGGTGACCAAAACTGTCCGAAAACTAAAAGTGCAGATAGGAGCAAATTATCACTCATCCTAAAGATAACTGGGGGCCCGGAATGCAGCACTGACAGTAAAAAACTTCTACCTGTTGTGGGAATGCTAACCCTAACACTAGCTAGGGTTTCAAATGTGGATTCCAGCAGGGTGTCTCAGAAGCCCTCCAAACATCAAAGTTGAATTTTTTCCTCAAACTCCAAAAACTCAGTCTCAAACTATCAAAATGGTTTTTAAAACCTTTAGGAGATGTATCTTCTTTAATATTCTGTCTGGTTTAGGCAAATTTTCATGAAGCTGAAAAATGCTGTTAAATGGTAGTTAAATCGGCATGCTTTTAATGTCTGGCCAGGGTTAGGGCTTCAAGAACCATATGATTTTGCCTGTTGTTGCACTTTTAGCTGCACTTTAAATGACAAAATAATGAGAGTTTGCCCATTAGAACAGGTATTCTTCACACTTTTCATCTGGCTCAGTTTTGGATAAAATCACTGGATAGGGCAATATACAAAAAGGTGACCAAAACTGTCCGAAAACTAAAAGTGCAGATAGGAGCAAATTATCACTCATCCTAAAGATAACTGGGGACCCGGAATGCAGCACTGACAGTAAAAAACTTCTACCTGTTGTGGGAATGCTAACCCTAACCCTAACTAGGGTTTCAAATGTGCATTCCAGCAGGGTGTCTCAGAAGCCCTCCAAACATCAAAGATGAATTTTTTTCTCAAACCAAAAAAAAACAGTCTCAAACTATCAAAACGGTTTTAAAAACCTCTAGGAAATGTATTTTCTTTAATATTCTGTCTGGTTTAGGCAAATTTTCATGAAGCTGAAAAATGCTGTTAAATGGTAGTTAAATCGGCATGCTTTTAATGTCTGGCCAGGGTTAGGGCTTCAAGAACCATATGATTTTGCCTGTTGTTGCACTTTTAGCTGCACTTTAAATGACAAAATAATGAGAGTTTGCCCATTAGAACAGGTATTCTTCACACTTTTCATCTGGCTCAGTTTTGGATAAAATCACTGGATAGGGCAATATACAAAAAGGTGACCAAAACTGTCCGAAAACTAAAAGTGCAGATAGGAGCAAATTATCACTCATCCTAAAGATAACTGGGGACCCGGAATGCAGCACTGACAGTAAAAAACTTCTACCTGTTGTGGGAATGCTAACCCTAACCCTAACTAGGGTTTCAAATGTGCATTCCAGCAGGGTGTCTCAGAAGCCCTCCAAACATCAAAGATGAATTTTTTCCTCAAACCAAAAAAAAACAGTCTCAAACTATCAAAACGGTTTTAAAAACCTCTAGGAAATGTATTTTCTTTAATATTCTGTCTGGTTTAGGCCAATTTTCATGAAGCTGAAAAATGTTGTTAAATGGTAGTTAAATCGGCATGCTTTTAATGCCTGGCTAGGGCTAGGGTTACAAGAACCATAGAATTTTGCCCGCTGTTGCACTTTTAGCTGCACTTTGAATGACAAAATGAAGAGAGTCTACCCATTAGAACAGGTATCCTTTACACTTTTCATCTGGCTCAGTTTTGGATAAAATCAATGGATAGGGCAATATTCAAAAAAGTGACCAAAACTTTCCGAAAACTAAAAGTGCTGATAGGAACAAATTATCACTCATCCTAAAGATAACTGGGGGCCCGGAATGCAGCACTGACAGTAAAAAACTTCTACCTGTTGTGGGAATGCTAACCCTAACACTAGCTAGGGTTTCAAATGTGGATTCCAGCAGGGTGTCTCAGAAGCCCTCCAAACATCAAAGTTGAATTTTTTCCTCAAACTCCAAAAACTCAGTCTCAAACTATCAAAATGGTTTTTAAAACCTTTAGGAGATGTATCTTCTTTAATATTCTGTCTGGTTTAGGCAAATTTTCATGAAGCTGAAAAATGCTGTTAAATGGTAGTTAAATCGGCAGGCTTTTAATGTCTGGCCAGGGTTAGGGTTTCAAGAACCATATGATTTTGCCTGTTGTTGCACTTTTAGCTGCACTTTAAATGACAAAATAATGAGAGTTTGCCCATTAGAACAGGTATTCTTCACACTTTTCATCTGGCTCAGTTTTGGATAAAATCACTGGATAGGGCAATATACAAAAAGGTGACCAAAACTGTCCGAAAACTAAAAGTGCAGATAGGAGCAAATTATCACTCATCCTAAAGATAACTGGGGGCCCGGAATGCAGCACTGACAGTAAAAAACTTCTACCTGTTGTGGGAATGCTAACCCTAACCTTAACTAGGGTTTCAAATGTGCATTCCAGCAGGGTGTCTCAGAAGCCCTCCAAACATCAAAGATGAATTTTTTCCTCAAACCAAAAAAAATCAGTCTCAAACTATCAAAACGGTTTTAAAAACCTCTAGGAAATGTATCTTCTTTAATAATCTGTCTTGTTCAGGCAAATTTTCAAGAAACTGAAAAATGCTGTTAAATGGTAGTTAAATCGGCATGTTTTTAATGCCTGGCTAGGGTTAGGGTTACAAGAACCATAGAATTTTGCCCGCTGTTGCACTTTTAGCTGCACTTTAAATGACAAAATGAAGAGAGTTTACCCATTAGAACAGGTATTCTTTACACTTTTCATCTTGCTCAGTTTTGGATAAAATCACTGCAAAGGGCAATATACAAAAAGGTGACCAAAACTGTCCGAAAACTAAAAGTGCAGATAGGAGCAAATTATCACTCATCCTAAAGATAACTGGGGAACCGGAATGCAGCACTGACAGTAAAAAACTTCTACCTGTTGTGGGAATGCTAACCCTAACCCTAACTAGGGTTTCAAATGTGCATTCCTGCAGGGTGTCTCAGAAGCCCTCCAAACATCAAAGATGAATTTTTTCCTCAAACCAAAAAAAATCAGTCTCAAACTATCAAAACGGTTTTTAAAACCTCTAGGAAAAGTATCTTCTTTAATAATCTGTCTTGTTCAGGCAAATTTTCATGAAGCTGAAAAATGCTGTTAAATGGTAGTTAAATCGGCATGTTTTTAATGCCTGGCTAGGGTTAGGGTTACAAGAACCATAGAATTTTGCCCGCTGTTGCACTTTTAGCTGCACTTTAAATGACAAAATGAAGAGAGTCTACCCATTAGAATAGGTATTCTTCACACTTTTCATCTGGTTCAGTTTTGCATAAAATCACTGGATAGGGCAATATACAAAAAGGTGACCAAAACTGTCCGAAAACTAAAAGTGCAGATAGGAGCAAATTATCACTCATCCTAAAGATAACTGGGGGCCCGGAATGCAGCACTGACAGTAAAAAACTTCTACCTGTTGTGGGAATGCTAACCCTAAACTTAACTAGGGTTTCAAATGTGCATTCCAGCAGGGTGTCTCAGAAGCCCTCCAAACATCAAAGATGAATTTTTTCTTCAAACCAAAAAAAATCAGTCTCAAACTATCAAAACGGTTTTTAAAACCTCTAGGAAATGTATCTTCTTTAATAATCTGTCTTGTTCAGGCAAATTTTCATGAAGCTGAAAAATGCTGTTAAATGGTAGTTAAATCGGCATGTTTTTAATGCCTGGCTAGGGTTAGGGTTACAAGAACCATAGAATTTTGCCCGCTGTTGCACTTTTAGCTGCACTTTAAATGACAAAATGAAGAGAGTCTACCCATTAGAATAGGTATTCTTCACACTTTTCATCTGGTTCAGTTTTGCATAAAATCACTGGATAGGGCAATATACAAAAAGGTGACCAAAACTGTCCGAAAACTAAAAGTGCAGATAGGAGCAAATTATCACTCATCCTAAAGATAACTGGGGGCCCGGAATGCAGCACTGACAGTAAAAAACTTCTACCTGTTGTGGGAATGCTAACCCTAACACTAGCTAGGGTTTCAAATGTGGATTCCAGCAGGGTGTCTCAGAAGCCCTCCAAACATCAAAGTTGAATTTTTTCCTCAAACTCCAAAAACTCAGTCTCAAACTATCAAAATGGTTTTTAAAACCTTTAGGAGATGTATCTTCTTTAATATTCTGTCTGGTTTAGGCAAATTTTCATGAAGCTGAAAAATGCTGTTAAATGGTAGTTAAATCGGCATGCTTTTAATGTCTGGCCAGGGTTAGGGCTTCAAGAACCATATGATTTTGCCTGTTGTTGCACTTTTAGCTGCACTTTAAATGACAAAATAATGAGAGTTTGCCCATTAGAACAGGTATTCTTCACACTTTTCATCTGGCTCAGTTTTGGATAAAATCACTGGATAGGGCAATATACAAAAAGGTGACCAAAACTGTCCGAAAACTAAAAGTGCAGATAGGAGCAAATTATCACTCATCCTAAAGATAACTGGGGACCCGGAATGCAGCACTGACAGTAAAAAACTTCTACCTGTTGTGGGAATGCTAACCCTAACCCTAACTAGGGTTTCAAATGTGCATTCCAGCAGGGTGTCTCAGAAGCCCTCCAAACATCAAAGATGAATTTTTTCCTCAAACCAAAAAAAAACAGTCTCAAACTATCAAAACGGTTTTAAAAACCTCTAGGAATTGTTTTTTCTTTAATATTCTGTCTGGTTTAGGCCAATTTTCATGAAGCTGAAAAATGTTGTTAAATGGTAGTTAAATCGGCATGCTTTTAATGCCTGGCTAGGGCTAGGGTTACAAGAACCATAGAATTTTGCCCGCTGTTGCACTTTTAGCTGCACTTTGAATGACAAAATGAAGAGAGTCTACCCATTAGAACAGGTATCCTTTACACTTTTCATCTGGCTCAGTTTTGGATAAAATCAATGGATAGGGCAATATTCAAAAAAGTGACCAAAACTTTCCGAAAACTAAAAGTGCTGATAGGAACAAATTATCACTCATCCTAAAGATAACTGGGGGCCCGGAATGCAGCACTGACAGTAAAAAACTTCTACCTGTTGTGGGAATGCTAACCCTAACACTAGCTAGGGTTTCAAATGTGGATTCCAGCAGGGTGTCTCAGAAGCCCTCCAAACATCAAAGTTGAATTTTTTCCTCAAACTCCAAAAACTCAGTCTCAAACTATCAAAATGGTTTTTAAAACCTTTAGGAGATGTATCTTCTTTAATATTCTGTCTGGTTTAGGCAAATTTTCATGAAGCTGAAAAATGCTGTTAAATGGTAGTTAAATCGGCATGCTTTTAATGTCTGGCCAGGGTTAGGGTTTCAAGAACCATATGATTTTGCCTGTTGTTGCACTTTTAGCTGCACTTTAAATGACAAAATAATGAGAGTTTGCCCATTAGAACAGGTATTCTTCACACTTTTCATCTGGCTCAGTTTTGGATAAAATCACTGGATAGGGCAATATACAAAAAGGTGACCAAAACTGTCCGAAAACTAAAAGTGCAGATAGGAGCAAATTATCACTCATCCTAAAGATAACTGGGGGCCCGGAATGCAGCACTGACAGTAAAAAACTTCTACCTGTTGTGGGAATGCTAACCCTAACCTTAACTAGGGTTTCAAATGTGCATTCCAGCAGGGTGTCTCAGAAGCCCTCCAAACATCAAAGATGAATTTTTTCCTCAAACCAAAAAAAATCAGTCTCAAACTATCAAAACGGTTTTAAAAACCTCTAGGAAATGTATCTTCTTTAATAATCTGTCTTGTTCAGGCAAATTTTCAAGAAACTGAAAAATGCTGTTAAATGGTAGTTAAATCGGCATGTTTTTAATGCCTGGCTAGGGTTAGGGTTACAAGAACCATAGAATTTTGCCCGCTGTTGCACTTTTAGCTGCACTTTAAATGACAAAATGAAGAGAGTTTACCCATTAGAACAGGTATTCTTTACACTTTTCATCTTGCTCAGTTTTGGATAAAATCACTGCAAAGGGCAATATACAAAAAGGTGACCAAAACTGTCCGAAAACTAAAAGTGCAGATAGGAGCAAATTATCACTCATCCTAAAGATAACTGGGGAACCGGAATGCAGCACTGACAGTAAAAAACTTCTACCTGTTGTGGGAATGCTAACCCTAACCCTAACTAGGGTTTCAAATGTGCATTCCTGCAGGGTGTCTCAGAAGCCCTCCAAACATCAAAGATGAATTTTTTCCTCAAACCAAAAAAAATCAGTCTCAAACTATCAAAACGGTTTTTAAAACCTCTAGGAAAAGTATCTTCTTTAATAATCTGTCTTGTTCAGGCAAATTTTCATGAAGCTGAAAAATGCTGTTAAATGGTAGTTAAATCGGCATGTTTTTAATGCCTGGCTAGGGTTAGGGTTACAAGAACCATAGAATTTTGCCCGCTGTTGCACTTTTAGCTGCACTTTAAATGACAAAATGAAGAGAGTCTACCCATTAGAATAGGTATTCTTCACACTTTTCATCTGGTTCAGTTTTGCATAAAATCACTGGATAGGGCAATATACAAAAAGGTGACCAAAACTGTCCGAAAACTAAAAGTGCAGATAGGAGCAAATTATCACTCATCCTAAAGATAACTGGGGGCCCGGAATGCAGCACTGACAGTAAAAAACTTCTACCTGTTGTGGGAATGCTAACCCTAAACTTAACTAGGGTTTCAAATGTGCATTCCAGCAGGGTGTCTCAGAAGCCCTCCAAACATCAAAGATGAATTTTTTCTTCAAACCAAAAAAAATCAGTCTCAAACTATCAAAACGGTTTTTAAAACCTCTAGGAAATGTATCTTCTTTAATAATCTGTCTTGTTCAGGCAAATTTTCATGAAGCTGAAAAATGCTGTTAAATGGTAGTTAAATCGGCATGTTTTTAATGCCTGGCTAGGGTTAGGGTTACAAGAACCATAGAATTTTGCCCGCTGTTGCACTTTTAGCTGCACTTTAAATGACAAAATGAAGAGAGTCTACCCATTAGAATAGGTATTCTTCACACTTTTCATCTGGTTCAGTTTTGCATAAAATCACTGGATAGGGCAATATACAAAAAGGTGACCAAAACTGTCCGAAAACTAAAAGTGCAGATAGGAGCAAATTATCACTCATCCTAAAGATAACTGGGGGCCCGGAATGCAGCACTGACAGTAAAAAACTTCTACCTGTTGTGGGAATGCTAACCCTAAACTTAACTAGGGTTTCAAATGTGCATTCCAGCAGGGTGTCTCAGAAGCCCTCCAAACATCAAAGATGAATTTTTTCTTCAAACCAAAAAAAATCAGTCTCAAACTATCAAAACGGTTTTTAAAACCTCTAGGAAATGTATCTTCTTTAATAATCTGTCTTGTTCAGGCAAATTTTCATGAAGCTGAAAAATGCTGTTAAATGGTAGTTAAATCGGCATGTTTTTAATGCCTGGCTAGGGTTAGGGTTACAAGAACCATAGAATTGTGCCCGCTGTTGCACTTTTAGCTGCACTTTAAATGACAAAATGAAGAGAATTTACCCATTAGAACAGGTATTCTTCACACTTTTCATCTTGCTCAGTTTTGGATAAAATCACTGCAAAGGGCAATATACAAAAAGGTGACCAAAACTGTCCGAAAACTAAAAGTGCAGATAGGAGCAAATTATCACTCATCCTAAAGATAACTGGGGACCCGGAATGCAGCACTGACAGTAAAAAACTTCTACCTGTTGTGGGAATGCTAACCCTAACCCTAACTAGGGTTTCAAATGTGCATTCCAGCAGGGTGTCTCAGAAGCCCTCCAAACATCAAAGATGAATTTTTTCCTCAAACCAAAAAAAAAACAGTCTCAAACTATCAAAACGGTTTTAAAAACCTCTAGGAAATGTATTTTCTTTAATATTCTGTCTGGTTTAGGCCAATTTTCATGAAGCTGAAAAATGTTGTTAAATGGTAGTTAAATCGGCATGCTTTTAATGCCTGGCTAGGGCTAGGGTTACAAGAACCATAGAATTTTGCCCGCTGTTGCACTTTTAGCTGCACTTTAAATGACAAAATGAAGAGAGTCTACCCATTAGAACAGGTATCCTTTACACTTTTCATCTGGCTCAGTTTTGGATAAAATCAATGGATAGGGCAATATTCAAAAAAGTGACCAAAACTTTCCGAAAACTAAAAGTGCTGATAGGAGCAAATTATCACTCATCCTAAAGATTACTGGGGGCCCGGAATGCAGCACTGACAGTAAAAAACTTCTACCTGTTGTGGGAATGCTAACCCTAACACTAGCTAGGGTTTCAAATGTGGATTCCAGCAGGGTGTCTCAGAAGCCCTCCAAACATCAAAGTTGAATTTTTTCCTCAAACTCCAAAAACTCAGTCTCAAACTATCAAAATGGTTTTTAAAACCTTTAGGAGATGTATCTTCTTTAATATTCTGTCTGGTTTAGGCAAATTTTCATGAAGCTGAAAAATGCTGTTAAATGGTAGTTAAATCGGCATGCTTTTAATGTCTGGCCAGGGTTAGGGTTTCAAGAACCATATGATTTTGCCTGTTGTTGCACTTTTAGCTGCACTTTAAATGACAAAATAATGAGAGTTTGCCCATTAGAACAGGTATTCTTCACACTTTTCATCTGGCTCAGTTTTGGATAAAATCACTGGATAGGGCAATATACAAAAAGGTGACCAAAACTGTCCGAAAACTAAAAGTGCAGATAGGAGCAAATTATCACTCATCCTAAAGATAACTGGGGGCCCGGAATGCAGCACTGACAGTAAAAAACTTCTACCTGTTGTGGGAATGCTAACCCTAACCCTAACTAGGGTTTCAAATGTGCATTCCTGCAGGGTGTCTCAGAAGCCCTCCAAACATTAAAGATGAATTTTTTCCTCAAACCAAAAAAAATCAGTCTCAAACTATCAAAACGGTTTTTAAAACCTCTAGGAAAAGTATCTTCTTTAATAATCTGTCTTGTTCAGGCAAATTTTCATGAAGCTGAAAAATGCTGTTAAATGGTAGTTAAATCGGCATGTTTTTAATGCCTGGCTAGGGTTAGGGTTACAAGAACCATAGAATTTTGCCCGCTGTTGCACTTTTAGCTGCACTTTAAATGACAAAATGAAGAGAGTCTACCCATTAGAATAGGTATTCTTCACACTTTTCATCTGGTTCAGTTTTGCATAAAATCACTGGATAGGGCAATATACAAAAAGGTGACCAAAACTGTCCGAAAACTAAAAGTGCAGATAGGAGCAAATTATCACTCATCCTAAAGATAACTGGGGGCCCGGAATGCAGCACTGACAGTAAAAAACTTCTACCTGTTGTGGGAATGCTAACCCTAACCTTAACTAGGGTTTCAAATGTGCATTCCAGCAGGGTGTCTCAGAAGCCCTCCAAACATCAAAGATGAATTTTTTCCTCAAACCAAAAAAAATCAGTCTCAAACTATCAAAACGGTTTTTAAAACCTCTAGGAAATGTATCTTCTTTAATAATCTGTCTTGTTCAGGCAAATTTTCATGAAGCTGAAAAATGCTGTTAAATGGTAGTTAAATCGGCGTGTTTTTAATGCCTGGCTAGGGTTAGGGTTACAAGAACCATAGAATTTTGCCCGCTGTTGCACTTTTAGCTGCACTTTAAATGACAAAATGAAGAGAGTCTACCCATTAGAACAGGTATTCTTCACACTTTTCATCTGGCTCAGTTTTGCATAAAATCACTGGATAGGGCAATATACAAAAAGGTGACCAATACTGTCCGAAAACTAAAAGTGCAGATAGGAGAAAATTATCACTCATCCTAAAGATAACTGGGGACCCGGAATGCAGCACTGACAGTAAAAAACTTCTACCTGTTGTGGGAATGCTAACCCTAACCCTAACTAGGGTTTGAAATGTGCATTCCAGCAGGGTGTCTCAGAAGCCCTCCAAACATCAAAGATGAATTTTTTCCTCAAACCAAAAAAAATCAGTCTCAAACTATCAAAACGGTTTTAAAAAGCTCTAGGAAATGTATCTTCTTTAATAATCTGTCTTGTTCAGGCAAATTTTCAAGAAGCTGAAAAATGCTGTTAAATGGTAGTTAAATCGGCATGTTTTTAATGCCTGGCTAGGGTTAGGGTTACAAGAACCATAGAATTTTGCCCGCTGTTGCACTTTTAGCTGCACTTTAAATGACAAAATGAAGAGAGTTTACCCATTAGAACAGGTATTCTTTACACTTTTCATCTTGCTCAGTTTTGGATAAAATCACTGCAAAGGGCAATATACAAAAAGGTGACCAAAACTGTCCGAAAACTAAAAGTGCAGATAGGAGCAAATTATCACTCATCCTAAAGATAACTGGGGACCCGGAATGCAGCACTGACAGTAAAAAACTTCTACCTGTTGTGGGAATGCTAACCCTAACCCTAACTAGGGTTTCAAATGTGCATTCCAGCAGGGTGTCTCAGAAGCCCTCCAAACATCAAAGATGAATTTTTTCCTCAAACCAAAAAAAAACAGTGTCAAACTTTCAAAACGGTTTTAAAAACCTCTAGGAAATGTATTTTCTTTAATATTCTGTCTGGTTTAGGCCAATTTTCATGAAGCTGAAAAATGTTGTTAAATGGTAGTTAAATCGGCATGCTTTTAATGCCTGGCTAGGGCTAGGGTAACAAGAACCATAGAATTTTGCCCGCTGTTGCACTTTTAGCTGCACTTTAAATGACAAAATGAAGAGAGTCTACCCATTAGAACAGGTATCCTTTACACTTTTCATCTGGCTCAGTTTTGGATAAAATCAATGGATAGGGCAATATTCAAAAAAGTGACCAAAACTTTCCGAAAACTAAAAGTGCAGATAGGAGCAAATTATCACTCATCCTAAAGATAACTGGGGGCCTGGAATGCAGCACTGACAGTAAAAAACTTCTACCTGTTGTGGGAATGCTAACCCTAACACTAGCTAGGGTTTCAAATGTGGATTCCAGCAGGGTGTCTCAGAAGCCCTCCAAACATCAAAGTTGAATTTTTTCCTCAAACTCCAAAAACTCAGTCTCAAACTATCAAAATGGTTTTTAAAACCTTTAGGAGATGTATCTTCTTTAATATTCTGTCTGGTTTAGGCAAATTTTCATGAAGCTGAAAAATGCTGTTAAATGGTAGTTAAATCGGCATGCTTTTAATGTCTGGCCAGGGTTAGGGTTTCAAGAACCATATGATTTTGCCTGTTGTTGCACTTTTAGCTGCACTTTAAATGACAAAATAATGAGAGTTTGCCCATTAGAACAGGTATTCTTCACACTTTTCATCTGGCTCAGTTTTGGATAAAATCACTGGATAGGGCAATATACAAAAAGGTGACCAAAACTGTCCGAAAACTAAAAGTGCAGATAGGAGCAAATTATCACTCATCCTAAAGATAACTGGGGGCCCGGAATGCAGCACTGACAGTAAAAAACTTCTACCTGTTGTGGGAATGCTAACCCTAACCCTAACTAGGGTTTCAAATGTGCATTCCAGCAGGGTGTCTCAGAAGCCCTCCAAACATCAAAGATGAATTTTTTCCTCAAACCAAAAAAAATCAGTCTCAAACTATCAAAACGGTTTTTAAAACCTCTAGGAAAAGTATCTTCTTTAATAATCTGTCTTGTTCAGGCAAATTTTCATGAAGCTGAAAAATGCTGTTAAATGGTAGTTAAATCGGCATGTTTTTAATGCCTGGCTAGGGTTAGGGTTACAAGAACCATAGAATTTTGCCCGCTGTTGCACTTTTAGCTGCACTTTAAATGACAAAATGAAGAGAGTCTATCCATTAGAATAGGTATTCTTCACACTTTTCATCTGGTTCAGTTTTGCATAAAATCACTGGATAGGGCAATATACAAAAAGGTGACCAAAACTGTCCGAAAACTAAAAGTGCACATAGGAGCAAATTATCACTCATCCTAAAGAAAACTGGGGGCCCGGAATGCAGCACTGACAGTAAAAAACTTCTACCTGTTGTGGGAATGCTAACCCTAACCCTAACTAGGGTTTCAAATGTGCATTCCAGCAGGGTGTCTCAGAAGCCCTCCAAACATCAAAGATGAATTTTTTCCTCAAACCAAAAAAAATCAGTCTCAAACTATCAAAACGGTTTTTAAAACCTCTAGGAAATGTATCTTCTTTAATAATCTGTCTTGTTCAGGCAAATTTTCATGAAGCTGAAAAATGCTGTTAAATGGTAGTTAAATCGGCATGTTTTTAATGCCTGGCTAGGGTTAGGGTTACAAGAACCATAGAATTTTGCCCGCTGTTGCACTTTTAGCTGCACTTTAAATGACAAAATGAAGAGAGTCTACCCATTAGAACAGGTATTCTTCACACTTTTCATCTGGCTCAGTTTTGCATAAAATCACTGGATAGGGCAATATACAAAAAGGTGACCAATACTGTCCGAAAACTAAAAGTGCAGATAGGAGAAAATTATCACTCATCCTAAAGATAACTGGGGACCCGGAATGCAGCACTGACAGTAAAAAACTTCTACCTGTTGTGGGAATGCTAACCCTAACCCTAACTAGGGTTTCAAATGTGCATTCCAGCAGGGTGTCTCAGAAACCCTCCAAACATCAAAGATGAATTTTTTCCTCAAACCAAAAAAAATCAGTCTCAAACTATCAAAACGGTTTTAAAAACCTCTAGGAAATGTACCTTCTTTAATAATCTGTCTTGTTCAGGCAAATTTTCAAGAAGCTGAAAAATGCTGTTAAATGGTAGTTAAATCGGCATGTTTTTAATGCCTGGCTAGGGTTAGGGTTACAAGAACCATAGAATTTTGCCCGCTGTTGCACTTTTAGCTGCACTTTAAATGACAAAATGAAGAGAGTCTACTAATTAGAACAGGTATCCTTTACACTTTTCATCTGGCTCAGTTTTGGATAAAATCAATGGATAGGGCAATATTCAAAAAAGTGACCAAAACTTTCCGAAAACTAAAAGTGCAGATAGGAGCAAATTATCACTCATCCTAAAGATAACTGGGGGCCCGGAATGCAGCACTGACAGTAAAAAACTTCTACCTGTTGTGGGAATGCTAACCCTAACACTAGCTAGGGTTTCAAATGTGGATTCCAGCAGGGTGTCTCAGAAGCCCTCCAAACATCAAAGTTGAATTTTTTCCTCAAACTCCAAAAACTCAGTCTCAAACTATCAAAATGGTTTTTAAAACCTTTAGGAGATGTATCTTCTTTAATATTCTGTCTGGTTTAGGCAAATTTTCATGAAGCTGAAAAATGCTGTTAAATGGTAGTTAAATCGGCATGCTTTTAATGTCTGGCCAGGGTTAGGGTTTCAAGAACCATATGATTTTGCCTGTTGTTGCACTTTTAGCTGCACTTTAAATGACAAAATAATGAGAGTTTGCCCATTAGAACAGGTATTCTTCACACTTTTCATCTGGCTCAGTTTTGGATAAAATCACTGGATAGGGCAATATACAAAAAGGTGACCAAAACTGTCCGAAAACTAAAAGTGCAGATAGGAGCAAATTATCACTCATCCTAAAGATAACTGGGGGCCCGGAATGCAGCACTGACAGTAAAAAACTTCTACCTGTTGTGGGAATGCTAACCCTAACCCTAACTAGGGTTTCAAATGTGCATTCCAGCAGGGTGTCTCAGAAGCCCTCCAAACATCAAAGATGAATTTTTTCCTCAAACCAAAAAAAATCAGTCTCAAACTATCAAAACGGTTTTTAAAACCTCTAGGAAAAGTATCTTCTTTAATAATCTGTCTTGTTCAGGCAAATTTTCATGAAGCTGAAAAATGCTGTTAAATGGTAGTTAAATCGGCATGTTTTTAATGCCTGGCTAGGGTTAGGGTTACAAGAACCATAGAATTTTGCCCGCTGTTGCACTTTTAGCTGCACTTTAAATGACAAAATGAAGAGAGTCTATCCATTAGAATAGGTATTCTTCACACTTTTCATCTGGTTCAGTTTTGCATAAAATCACTGGATAGGGCAATATACAAAAAGGTGACCAAAACTGTCCGAAAACTAAAAGTGCAGATAGGAGCAAATTATCACTCATCCTAAAGAAAACTGGGGGCCCGGAATGCAGCACTGACAGTAAAAAACTTCTACCTGTTGTGGGAATGCTAACCCTAACCTTAACTAGGGTTTCAAATGTGCATTCCAGCAGGGTGTCTCAGAAGCCCTCCAAACATCAAAGATGAATTTTTTCCTCAAACCAAAAAAAATCAGTCTCAAACTATCAAAACGGTTTTTAAAACCTCTAGGAAATGTATCTTCTTTAATAATCTGTCTTGTTCAGGCAAATTTTCATGAAGCTGAAAAATGCTGTTAAATGGTAGTTAAATCGGCATGTTTTTAATGCCTGGCTAGGGTTAGGGTTACAAGAACCATAGAATTTTGCCCGCTGTTGCACTTTTAGCTGCACTTTAAATGACAAAATGAAGAGAGTCTACCCATTAGAACAGGTATTCTTCACACTTTTCATCTGGCTCAGTTTTGCATAAAATCACTGGATAGGGCAATATACAAAAAGGTGACCAAAACTGTCCGAAAACTAAAAGTGCAGATAGGAGAAAATTATCACTCATCCTAAAGAAAACTGGGGGCCCGGAATGCAGCACTGACAGTAAAAAACTTCTACCTGTTGTGGGAATGCTAACCCTAACCTTAACTAGGGTTTCAAATGTGCATTCCAGCAGGGTGTCTCAGAAGCCCTCCAAACATCAAAGATGAATTTTTTCCTCAAACCAAAAAAAATCAGTCTCAAACTATCAAAACGGTTTTTAAAACCTCTAGGAAATGTATCTTCTTTAATAATCTGTCTTGTTCAGGCAAATTTTCATGAAGCTGAAAAATGCTGTTAAATGGTAGTTAAATCGGCATGTTTTTAATGCCTGGCTAGGGTTAGGGTTACAAGAACCATAGAATTTTGCCCGCTGTTGCACTTTTAGCTGCACTTTAAATGACAAAATGAAGAGAGTCTACCCATTAGAACAGGTATTCTTCACACTTTTCATCTGGCTCAGTTTTGCATAAAATCACTGGATAGGGCAATATACAAAAAGGTGACCAAAACTGTCCGAAAACTAAAAGTGCAGATAGGAGAAAATTATCACTCATCCTAAAGATAACTGGGGACCCGGAATGCAGCACTGACAGTAAAAAACTTCTACCTGTTGTGGGAATGCTAACCCTAACCCTAACTAGGGTTTCAAATGTGCATTCCAGCAGGGTGTCTCAGAAACCCTCCAAACATCAAAGATGAATTTTTTCCTCAAACCAAAAAAAATCAGTCTCAAACTATCAAAACGGTTTTAAAAACCTCTAGGAAATGTATCTTCTTTAATAATCTGTCTTGTTCAGGCAAATTTTCAAGAAGCTGAAAAATGCTGTTAAATGGTAGTTAAATCGGCATGTTTTTAATGCCTGGCTAGGGTTAGGGTTAGAAGAACCATAGAATTTTGCCCGCTGTTGCACTTTTAGCTGCACTTTAAATGACAAAATGAAGAGAGTCTACCCATTAGAACAGGTAATCTTTACACTTTTCATCTGGCTCAGTTTTGGATAAAATCAATGGATAGGGCAATATTCAAAAAAGTGACCAAAACTTTCTGAAAACTAAAAGTGCAGATAGGAGCAAATTATCACTCATCCTAAAGATAACTGGGGGCCCGGAATGCAGCACTGACAGTAAAAAACTTCTACCTGTTGTGGGAATGCTAACCCTAACCCTAACTAGGGTTTCAAATGTGCATTCCAGCAGGGTGTCTCAGAAGCCCTCCAAACATCAAAGATGAATTTTTTCCTCAAACCAAAAAAAATCAGTCTCAAACTATCAAAACGGTTTTTAAAACCTCTAGGAAAAGTATCTTCTTTAATAATCTGTCTTGTTCAGGCAAATTTTCATGAAGCTGAAAAATGCTGTTAAATGGTAGTTAAATCGGCATGTTTTTAATGCCTGGCTAGGGTTAGGGTTACAAGAACCATAGAATTTTGCCCGCTGTTGCACTTTTAGCTGCACTTTAAATGACAAAATGAAGAGAGTCTACCCATTAGAACAGGTATTCATCACACTTTTCATCTGGCTCAGTTTTGCATAAAATCACTGGATAGGGCAATATACAAAAAGGTGACCAAAACTGTCCGAAAACTAAAAGTGCAGATAGGAGCAAATTATCACTCATCCTAAAGGTAACTGGGGACCCGGAATGCAGCACTGACAGTAAAAAACTTCTACCTGTTGTGGGAATGCTAACCCTAACCCTAACTAGGGTTTCAAATGTGCATTCCAGCAGGGTGTCTCAGAAGCCCTCCAAACATCAAACATGAATTTTTTGCTCAAACCAAAAAAAAACAGTCTCAGACTATCAAAACGGTTTTAAAAACCTCTAGGAAATGTATTTTCTTTAATATTCTGTCTGGTTTAGGCCAATTTGCATGAAGCTGAAAAATGTTGTTAAATGGTAGTTAAATCGGCATGGTTTTAATGCCTGGCTAGGGCTAGGGTTACAAGAACCATAGAATTTTGCCCGCTGTTGCACTTTTAGCTGCACTTTAAATGACAAAATGAAGAGAGTCTACCCATTAGAATAGGTAATCTTTACACTTTTCATCTGGCTCAGTTTTGGATAAAATCAATGGATATTCAAAAAAATGACCAAAACTTTCCGAAAACTAAAAGTGCAGATAGGAGCAAATTATCACTCATCCTAAAGATAACTGGGGGCCCGGAATGCAGCACTGACAGTAAAAAACTTCTACCTGTTGTGGGAATGCTAACCCTAACCCTAACTAGGGTTTCAAATGTGCATTCTAGCAGGGTGTCTCAGAAGCCCTCCAAACATCAAAGATGAATTTTTTCCTCAAACCAAAAAAAATCAGTCTCAAACTATCAAAACGGTTTTTAAAACCTCTAGGAAAAGTATCTTCTTTAATAATCTGTCTTGTTCAGGCAAATTTTCATGAAGCTGAAAAATGCTGTTAAATGGTAGTTAAATCGGCATGTTTTTAATGCCTGGCTAGGGTTAGGGTTACAAGAACCATAGAATTTTGCCCGCTGTTGCACTTTTAGCTGCACTTTAAATGACAAAATGAAGAGAGTTTACTCATTAGAACAGGTATTCTTCACACTTTTCATCTGGCTCAGTTTTGCATAAAATCACTGGATAGGGCAATATACAAAAAGGTGACCAAAACTGTCCGAAAACTAAAAGTGCAGACAGGAGGAAACTATCACTCATCCTAAAGGTAACTGGGGACCCGGAATGCAGCACTGACAGTAAAAAACTTCTACCTGTTGTGGGAATGCTAACCCTAACCCTAACTAGGGTTTCAAATGTGCATTCCAGCAGGGTGTCTCAGAAACCCTCCAAACATCAAAGATGATTTTTTTCCTCAAACCAAAAAAAATCAGTCTCAAACTATCAAAACGGTTTTTAAAACCTCTAAGAAATGTATTTTCTTTAATAATCTGTCTTTTTCAGGCAAATTTTCATGAAGCAGAAAAATGCTGTTAAATGGTAGTTAAATCGGCATGTTTTTAATGCCTGGCTAGGGTTAGGGTTACAAGAACCATAGAATTTTGCCCGCTGTTGCACTTTTAGCTGCACTTTAAATGACAAAATGAAGAGAGTCTACCCATTAGAACAGGTATTCTTCACACTTTTCATCTGGCTCAGTTTTGCATAAAATCACTGGATAGGGCAATATACAAAAAGGTGACCAAAACTGTCCGAAAACTAAAAGTGCAGACAGGAGGAAACTATCACTCATCCTAAAGGTAACTGGGGACCCGGAATGCAGCACTGACAGTAAAAAACTTCTACCTGTTGTGGGAATGCTAACCCTAACCCTAGCTAGGGTTTCAAATGTGGATTCCAGCAGGGTGTCTCAGAAGCCCTCCAAACATCAAAGTTGAATTTTTTCCTCAAACTCCAAAAACTCAGTCTCAAACTATCAAAATGGTTTTTAAAACCTTTAGGAGATGTATCTTCTTTAATATTCTGTCTTGTTCAGGCAAATTTTCATGAAGCTGAAAAATGCTGTTAAATGGTAGTTAAATCGGCATGCTTTTAATGTCTGGCCAGGGTTAGGGTTTCAAGAACCATATAATTTTGCCTGTTGTTGCACTTTTAGCTGCACTTTAAATGACAAAATAATGAGATTTTGCCCATTAGAACAGGTATTCTTCACACTTTTCATCTGGCTCAGTTTTGCATAAAATCACTGGATAGGGCAATATACAAAAAGGTGACCAAAACTGTCCGAAAACTAAAAGTGCAGATAGGAGAAAATTATCACTCATCCTAAAGATAACTGGGGACCCGGAATGCAGCACTGACAGTAAAAAACTTCTACCTGTTGTGGGAATGCTAACCCTAACCCTAACTAGGGTTTCAAATGTGCATTCCAGCAGGGTGTCTCAGAAGCCCTAGAAACATCAAAGATGAATTTTTTCCTCAAACCAAAAAAAATCAGTCTCAAACTATCAAAACGGTTTTTAAAACCTCTAGGAAATGTATTTTCTTTAATAATCTGTCTTTTTCAGTCCAATTTTCATGAAGCAGAAAAATGCTGTTAAATGGTAGTTAAATCGGCATGTTTTTAATGCCTGGCTAGGGTTAGGGTTACAAGAACCATAGAATTTTGCCCGCTGTTGCACTTTTAGCTGCACTTTAAATGACAAAATGAAGAGAGTCTACCCATTAGAACAGGTATTCTTCACACTTTTCATCTTGCTCAGTTTTGCATAAAATCACTGGATAGGGCAATATACAAAAAGGTGACCAAAACTGTCCGAGAACTAAAAGTGCAGACAGGAGGAAACTATCACTCATCCTAAAGGTAACTGGGGACCCGGAATGCAGCACTGACAGTAAAAAACTTCTACCTGTTGTGGGAATGCTAACCCTAACCCTAACTAGGGTTTCAAATGTGCATTCCAGCAGGGTGTCTCAGAAACCCTCCAAACATCAAAGATGATTTTTTTCCTCAAACCAAAAAAAATCAGTCTCAAACTATCAAAACGGTTTTTAAAACCTCTAAGAAATGTATTTTCTTTAATAATCTGTCTTTTTCAGGCAAATTTTCATGAAGCAGAAAAATGCTGTTAAATGGTAGTTAAATCGGCATGTTTTTAATGCCTGGCTAGGGTTAGGGTTACAAGAACCATAGAATTTTGCCCGCTGTTGCACTTTTAGCTGCACTTTAAATGACAAAATGAAGAGAGTCTACCCATTAGAACAGGTATTCTTCACACTTTTCATCTGGCTCAGTTTTGCATAAAATCACTGGATAGGGCAATATACAAAAAGGTGACCAAAACTGTCCGAAAACTAAAAGTGCAGATAGGAGAAAATTATCACTCATCCTAAAGATAACTGGGGACCCGGAATGCAGCACTGACAGTAAAAAACTTCTACCTGTTGTGGGAATGCTAACCCTAACCCTAACTAGGGTTTCAAATGTGCATTCCAGCAGGGTGTCTCAGAAGCCCTCCAAACATCAAAGATGAATTTTTTCCTCAAACCAAAAAAAATCAGTCTCAAACTATCAAAACGGTTTTTAAAACCTCTAGGAAATGTATTTTCTTTAATAATCTGTCTTTTTCAGGCAAATTTTCATGAAGCAGAAAAATGCTGTTAAATGGTAGTTAAATCGGCATGTTTTTAATGCCTGGCTAGGGTTAGGGTTACAAGAACCATAGAATTTTGCCCGCTGTTGCACTTTTAGCTGCACTTTAAATGACAAAATGAAGAGAGTATACCCATTAGAACAGGTATTCTTCACACTTTTCATCTGGCTCAGTTTTGCATAAAATCACTGGATAGGGCAATATACAAAAAGGTGACCAAAACTGTCCGAAAACTAAAAGTGCAGATAGGAGCAAATTATCACTCATCCTAAAGATAACTGGGGACCCAGAATGCAGCACTGACAGTAAAAAACTTCTACCTGTTGTGGGAATGCTAACCCTAACCCTAACTAGGGTTTCAAATGTGCATTCCAGCAGGGTGTCTCAGAAGCCCTCCAAACATCAAAGTTGAATTTTTTCCTCAAACTCCAAAAACTCAGTCTCAAACTATCAAAATGGTTTTTAAAACCTTTAGGAGATGTATCTTCTTTAATATTCTGTCTGGTTTAGGCAAATTTTCATGAAGCTGAAAAATGCTGTTAAATGGTAGTTAAATCGGCATGCTTTTAATGTCTGGCCAAGGTTAGGGTTTCAAGAACCATATAATTTTGCCTGTTGTTGCACTTTTAGCTGCACTTTAAATGACAAAATAATGAGAGTTTGCCCATTAGAACAGGTATTCTTCACACTTTTCATCTGGCTCAGTTTTGGATAAAATCACTGGATAGGGCAATATACAAAAAGGTGACCAAAACTTTCCGAAAACTAAAAGTGCAGATAGGAGCAAATTATCACTCATCCTAAAGATAACTGGGGGCCCGGAATGCAGCACTGACAGTAAAAAACTTCTACCTGTTGTGGGAATGCTAACCCTAACCCTAACTAGGGTTTCAAATGTGCATTCCAGCAGGGTGTCTCAGAAACCCTCCAAACATCAAAGATGAATTTTTTCCTCAAACCAAAAAAAATCAGTCTCAAACTATCAAAATGGTTTTAAAACCTCTAGGAAATGTATCTTCTTTAATAATCTGTCTTGTTCAGGCAAATTTTCATGAAGCTGAAAAATGCTGTTAAATGGTAGTTAAATCGGCATGTTTTTAATGCCTGGCTAGGGTTAGGGTTACAAGAACCATAGAATTTTGCCCGCTGTTGCACTTTTAGCTGCACTTTAAATGACAAAATGAAGAGAGTCTACCCATTAGAACAGGTATTCTTCACACTTTTCATCTGGCTCAGTTTTGCATAAAATCACTGGATAGGGCAATATACAAAAAGGTGACCAAAACTGTCCGAAAACTAAAAGTGCAGATAGGAGAAAATTATCACTCATCCTAAAGATAACTGGGGACCCGGAATGCAGCACTGACAGTAAAAAACTTCTACCTGTTGTGGGAATGCTAACCCTAACCCTAACTAGGGTTTCAAATGTGCATTCCAGCAGGGTGTCTCAGAAACCCTCCAAACATCAAAGATGAATTTTTTCCTCAAACCAAAAAAAATCAGTCTCAAACTATCAAAACGGTTTTAAAAACCTCTAGGAAATGTATCTTCTTTAATAATCTGTCTTGTTCAGGCAAATTTTCAAGAAGCTGAAAAATGCTGTTAAATGGTAGTTAAATCGGCATGTTTTTAATGCCTGGCTAGGGTTAGGGTTAGAAGAACCATAGAATTTTGCCCGCTGTTGCACTTTTAGCTGCACTTTAAATGACAAAATGAAGAGAGTCTACCCATTAGAACAGGTAATCTTTACACTTTTCATCTGGCTCAGTTTTGGATAAAATCAATGGATAGGGCAATATTCAAAAAAGTGACCAAAACTTTCTGAAAACTAAAAGTGCAGATAGGAGCAAATTATCACTCATCCTAAAGATAACTGGGGGCCCGGAATGCAGCACTGACAGTAAAAAACTTCTACCTGTTGTGGGAATGCTAACCCTAACCCTAACTAGGGTTTCAAATGTGCATTCCAGCAGGGTGTCTCAGAAGCCCTCCAAACATCAAAGATGAATTTTTTCCTCAAACCAAAAAAAATCAGTCTCAAACTATCAAAACGGTTTTTAAAACCTCTAGGAAAAGTATCTTCTTTAATAATCTGTCTTGTTCAGGCAAATTTTCATGAAGCTGAAAAATGCTGTTAAATGGTAGTTAAATCGGCATGTTTTTAATGCCTGGCTAGGGTTAGGGTTACAAGAACCATAGAATTTTGCCCGCTGTTGCACTTTTAGCTGCACTTTAAATGACAAAATGAAGAGAGTCTACCCATTAGAACAGGTATTCATCACACTTTTCATCTGGCTCAGTTTTGCATAAAATCACTGGATAGGGCAATATACAAAAAGGTGACCAAAACTGTCCGAAAACTAAAAGTGCAGATAGGAGCAAATTATCACTCATCCTAAAGGTAACTGGGGACCCGGAATGCAGCACTGACAGTAAAAAACTTCTACCTGTTGTGGGAATGCTAACCCTAACCCTAACTAGGGTTTCAAATGTGCATTCCAGCAGGGTGTCTCAGAAGCCCTCCAAACATCAAACATGAATTTTTTGCTCAAACCAAAAAAAAACAGTCTCAGACTATCAAAACGGTTTTAAAAACCTCTAGGAAATGTATTTTCTTTAATATTCTGTCTGGTTTAGGCCAATTTGCATGAAGCTGAAAAATGTTGTTAAATGGTAGTTAAATCGGCATGGTTTTAATGCCTGGCTAGGGCTAGGGTTACAAGAACCATAGAATTTTGCCCGCTGTTGCACTTTTAGCTGCACTTTAAATGACAAAATGAAGAGAGTCTACCCATTAGAATAGGTAATCTTTACACTTTTCATCTGGCTCAGTTTTGGATAAAATCAATGGATATTCAAAAAAATGACCAAAACTTTCCGAAAACTAAAAGTGCAGATAGGAGCAAATTATCACTCATCCTAAAGATAACTGGGGGCCCGGAATGCAGCACTGACAGTAAAAAACTTCTACCTGTTGTGGGAATGCTAACCCTAACCCTAACTAGGGTTTCAAATGTGCATTCTAGCAGGGTGTCTCAGAAGCCCTCCAAACATCAAAGATGAATTTTTTCCTCAAACCAAAAAAAATCAGTCTCAAACTATCAAAACGGTTTTTAAAACCTCTAGGAAAAGTATCTTCTTTAATAATCTGTCTTGTTCAGGCAAATTTTCATGAAGCTGAAAAATGCTGTTAAATGGTAGTTAAATCGGCATGTTTTTAATGCCTGGCTAGGGTTAGGGTTACAAGAACCATAGAATTTTGCCCGCTGTTGCACTTTTAGCTGCACTTTAAATGACAAAATGAAGAGAGTTTACTCATTAGAACAGGTATTCTTCACACTTTTCATCTGGCTCAGTTTTGCATAAAATCACTGGATAGGGCAATATACAAAAAGGTGACCAAAACTGTCCGAAAACTAAAAGTGCAGACAGGAGGAAACTATCACTAATCCTAAAGGTAACTGGGGACCCGGAATGCAGCACTGACAGTAAAAAACTTCTACCTGTTGTGGGAATGCTAACCCTAACCCTAACTAGGGTTTCAAATGTGCATTCCAGCAGGGTGTCTCAGAAACCCTCCAAACATCAAAGATGATTTTTTTCCTCAAACCAAAAAAAATCAGTCTCAAACTATCAAAACGGTTTTTAAAACCTCTAAGAAATGTATTTTCTTTAATAATCTGTCTTTTTCAGGCAAATTTTCATGAAGCAGAAAAATGCTGTTAAATGGTAGTTAAATCGGCATGTTTTTAATGCCTGGCTAGGGTTAGGGTTACAAGAACCATAGAATTTTGCCCGCTGTTGCACTTTTAGCTGCACTTTAAATGACAAAATGAAGAGAGTCTACCCATTAGAACAGGTATTCTTCACACTTTTCATCTGGCTCAGTTTTGCATAAAATCACTGGATAGGGCAATATACAAAAAGGTGACCAAAACTGTCCGAAAACTAAAAGTGCAGACAGGAGGAAACTATCACTCATCCTAAAGGTAACTGGGGACCCGGAATGCAGCACTGACAGTAAAAAACTTCTACCTGTTGTGGGAATGCTAACCCTAACCCTAGCTAGGGTTTCAAATGTGGATTCCAGCAGGGTGTCTCAGAAGCCCTCCAAACATCAAAGTTGAATTTTTTCCTCAAACTCCAAAAACTCAGTCTCAAACTATCAAAATGGTTTTTAAAACCTTTAGGAGATGTATCTTCTTTAATATTCTGTCTTGTTCAGGCAAATTTTCATGAAGCTGAAAAATGCTGTTAAATGGTAGTTAAATCGGCATGCTTTTAATGTCTGGCCAGGGTTAGGGTTTCAAGAACCATATAATTTTGCCTGTTGTTGCACTTTTAGCTGCACTTTAAATGACAAAATAATGAGATTTTGCCCATTAGAACAGGTATTCTTCACACTTTTCATCTGGCTCAGTTTTGCATAAAATCACTGGATAGGGCAATATACAAAAAGGTGACCAAAACTGTCCGAAAACTAAAAGTGCAGATAGGAGAAAATTATCACTCATCCTAAAGATAACTGGGGACCCGGAATGCAGCACTGACAGTAAAAAACTTCTACCTGTTGTGGGAATGCTAACCCTAACCCTAACTAGGGTTTCAAATGTGCATTCCAGCAGGGTGTCTCAGAAGCCCTAGAAACATCAAAGATGAATTTTTTCCTCAAACCAAAAAAAATCAGTCTCAAACTATCAAAACGGTTTTTAAAACCTCTAGGAAATGTATTTTCTTTAATAATCTGTCTTTTTCAGTCCAATTTTCATGAAGCAGAAAAATGCTGTTAAATGGTAGTTAAATCGGCATGTTTTTAATGCCTGGCTAGGGTTAGGGTTACAAGAACCATAGAATTTTGCCCGCTGTTGCACTTTTAGCTGCACTTTAAATGACAAAATGAAGAGAGTCTACCCATTAGAACAGGTATTCTTCACACTTTTCATCTTGCTCAGTTTTGCATAAAATCACTGGATAGGGCAATATACAAAAAGGTGACCAAAACTGTCCGAGAACTAAAAGTGCAGACAGGAGGAAACTATCACTCATCCTAAAGGTAACTGGGGACCCGGAATGCAGCACTGACAGTAAAAAACTTCTACCTGTTGTGGGAATGCTAACCCTAACCCTAACTAGGGTTTCAAATGTGCATTCCAGCAGGGTGTCTCAGAAACCCTCCAAACATCAAAGATGATTTTTTTCCTCAAACCAAAAAAAATCAGTCTCAAACTATCAAAACGGTTTTTAAAACCTCTAAGAAATGTATTTTCTTTAATAATCTGTCTTTTTCAGGCAAATTTTCATGAAGCAGAAAAATGCTGTTAAATGGTAGTTAAATCGGCATGTTTTTAATGCCTGGCTAGGGTTAGGGTTACAAGAACCATAGAATTTTGCCCGCTGTTGCACTTTTAGCTGCACTTTAAATGACAAAATGAAGAGAGTCTACCCATTAGAACAGGTATTCTTCACACTTTTCATCTGGCTCAGTTTTGCATAAAATCACTGGATAGGGCAATATACAAAAAGGTGACCAAAACTGTCCGAAAACTAAAAGTGCAGATAGGAGAAAATTATCACTCATCCTAAAGATAACTGGGGACCCGGAATGCAGCACTGACAGTAAAAAACTTCTACCTGTTGTGGGAATGCTAACCCTAACCCTAACTAGGGTTTCAAATGTGCATTCCAGCAGGGTGTCTCAGAAGCCCTCCAAACATCAAAGATGAATTTTTTCCTCAAACCAAAAAAAATCAGTCTCAAACTATCAAAACGGTTTTTAAAACCTCTAGGAAATGTATTTTCTTTAATAATCTGTCTTTTTCAGGCAAATTTTCATGAAGCAGAAAAATGCTGTTAAATGGTAGTTAAATCGGCATGTTTTTAATGCCTGGCTAGGGTTAGGGTTACAAGAACCATAGAATTTTGCCCGCTGTTGCACTTTTAGCTGCACTTTAAATGACAAAATGAAGAGAGTATACCCATTAGAACAGGTATTCTTCACACTTTTCATCTGGCTCAGTTTTGCATAAAATCACTGGATAGGGCAATATACAAAAAGGTGACCAAAACTGTCCGAAAACTAAAAGTGCAGATAGGAGCAAATTATCACTCATCCTAAAGATAACTGGGGACCCAGAATGCAGCACTGACAGTAAAAAACTTCTACCTGTTGTGGGAATGCTAACCCTAACCCTAACTAGGGTTTCAAATGTGCATTCCAGCAGGGTGTCTCAGAAGCCCTCCAAACATCAAAGTTGAATTTTTTCCTCAAACTCCAAAAACTCAGTCTCAAACTATCAAAATGGTTTTTAAAACCTTTAGGAGATGTATCTTCTTTAATATTCTGTCTGGTTTAGGCAAATTTTCATGAAGCTGAAAAATGCTGTTAAATGGTAGTTAAATCGGCATGCTTTTAATGTCTGGCCAAGGTTAGGGTTTCAAGAACCATATAATTTTGCCTGTTGTTGCACTTTTAGCTGCACTTTAAATGACAAAATAATGAGAGTTTGCCCATTAGAACAGGTATTCTTCACACTTTTCATCTGGCTCAGTTTTGGATAAAATCACTGGATAGGGCAATATACAAAAAGGTGACCAAAACTTTCCGAAAACTAAAAGTGCAGATAGGAGCAAATTATCACTCATCCTAAAGATAACTGGGGGCCCGGAATGCAGCACTGACAGTAAAAAACTTCTACCTGTTGTGGGAATGCTAACCCTAACCCTAACTAGGGTTTCAAATGTGCATTCCAGCAGGGTGTCTCAGAAACCCTCCAAACATCAAAGATGAATTTTTTCCTCAAACCAAAAAAAATCAGTCTCAAACTATCAAAATGGTTTTAAAACCTCTAGGAAATGTATCTTCTTTAATAATCTGTCTTGTTCAGGCAAATTTTCATGAAGCTGAAAAATGCTGTTAAATGGTAGTTAAATCGGCATGTTTTTAATGCCTGGCTAGGGTTAGGGTTACAAGAACCATAGAATTTTGCCCGCTGTTGCACTTTTAGCTGCACTTTAAATGACAAAATGAAGAGAGTCTACCCATTAGAACAGGTATTCTTCACACTTTTCATCTGGCTCAGTTTTGCATAAAATCACTGGATAGGGCAATATACAAAAAGGTGACCAAAACTGTCCGAAAACTAAAAGTGCAGATAGGAGAAAATTATCACTCATCCTAAAGATAACTGGGGACCCGGAATGCAGCACTGACAGTAAAAAACTTCTACCTGTTGTGGGAATGCTAACCCTAACCCTAACTAGGGTTTCAAATGTGCATTCCAGCAGGGTGTCTCAGAAGCCCTCCAAACATCAAAGATGAATTTTTTCCTCAAACCAAAAAAAATCAGTCTCAAACTATCAAAACGGTTTTTAAAACCTCTAGGAAATGTATTTTCTTTAATAATCTGTCTTTTTCAGGCAAATTTTCATGAAGCAGAAAAATGCTGTTAAATGGTAGTTAAATCGGCATGTTTTTAATGCCTGGCTAGAGTTAGGGTTACAAGAACCGTAGAATTTTGCCCGCTGTTGCACTTTTAGCTGCACTTTAAATGACAAAATGAAGAGAGTCTACCCATTAGAACAGGTATTCTTCACACTTTTCATCTGGCTCAGTTTTGCATAAAATCACTGGATAGGGCAATATACAAAAAGGTGACCAAAACTGTCCGAAA
Organism: Lepisosteus oculatus; assembly: GCF_040954835.1. Classification (NCBI taxonomy): domain Eukaryota; kingdom Metazoa; phylum Chordata; class Actinopteri; order Semionotiformes; family Lepisosteidae; genus Lepisosteus; species Lepisosteus oculatus. The sequence goes on from NW_027168128.1 coordinate 1,253,002, forward strand.
ACTAAAAGTGCAGACAGGAGGAAACTATCACCCATCCTAAAGGTAACTGGGGACCCGGAATGCAGCACTGACAGTAAAAAACTTCTACCTGTTGTGGGAATGCTAACCCTAACCCTAGCTAGGGTTTCAAATGTGGATTCCAGCAGGGTGTCTCAGAAGCTCTCCAAACATCAAAGTTGAATTTTTTCCTCAAACTCCAAAAACTCAGTCTCAAACTATCAAAATGGTTTTTAAAACCTTTAGGAGATGTATCTTCTTTAATATTCTGTCTGGTTTAGGCAAATTTTCATGAAGCTGAAAAATGCTGTTAAATGGTAGTTAAATCGGCATGCTTTTAATGTCTGGCCAGGGTTAGGGTTTCAAGAACCATATAATTTTGCCTGTTGTTGCACTTTTAGCTGCACTTTAAATGACAAAATAATGAGAGTTTGCCCATTAGAACAGGTATTCTTCACACTTTTCATCTGGCTCAGTTTTGGATAAAATCACTGGATAGGGCAATATACAAAAAGGTGACCAAAACCTTCCGAAAACTAAAAGTGCAGATAGGAGCAAATTATCACTCATCCTAAAGATAACTGGGGGCCCGGAATGCAGCACTGACAGTAAAAAACTTCTACCTGTTGTGGGAATGCTAACCCTAACCCTAACTAGGGTTTCAAATGTGCATTCCAGCAGGGTGTCTCAGAAACCCTCCAAACATCAAAGATGAATTTTTTCCTCAAACCAAAAAAAATCAGTCTCAAACTATCAAAATGGTTTTAAAACCTCTAGGAAATGTATCTTCTTTAATAATCTGTCTTGTTCAGACAAATTTTCATGAAGCTGAAAAATGCTGTTAAATGGTAGTTAAATCGGCATGTTTTTAATGCCTGGCTAGGGTTAGGGTTACAAGAACCATAGAATTTTGCCCGCTGTTGCACTTTTAGCTGCACTTTAAATGACAAAATGAAGAGAGTATACCCATTAGAACAGGTATTCTTCACACTTTTCATCTGGCTCAGTTTTGCATAAAATCACTGGATAGGGCAATATACAAAAAGGTGACCAAAACTGTCCGAAAACTAAAAGTGCAGACAGGAGGAAACTATCACTCATCCTAAAGATAACTGGGGACCCGGAATGCAGCACTGACAGTAAAAAACTTCTACCTGTTGTGGGAATGCTAACCCTAACCCTAACTATTGTTTCAAATGTGCATTCCAGCAGGGTGTCTCAGAAGCCCTCCAAACATTAAAAAATGAATTTTTTCCTCAAACCAAAAAAAATCAGTCTCAAACTATCAAAACGGGTTTAAAAACCTTTAGGAAATGTATCTTCTTTAATAATCTGTCTTGTTCAGGCAAATTTTCAAGAAGATGAAAAATGCTGTTAAATGGTAGTTAAATCGGCATGTTTTTAATGCCTGGCTAGGGTTAGGGTTACAAGAACCATAGAATTTTGCCCGCTGTTGCACTTTTAGCTGCACTTTAAATGACAAAATGAAGAGAGTATACCCATTAGAACAGGTATTCTTCACACTTTTCATCTGGCTCAGTTTTGCATAAAATCACTGGATAGGGCAATATACAAAAAGGTGACCAAAACTGTCCGAAATCTAAAAGTGCAGATAGGAGCAAATTATCACTCATCCTAAAGATAACTGGGGGCCCGGAATGCAGCACTGACAGTAAAAAACTTCTACCTGTTGTGGGAATGCTAACCCTAACCCTAACTAGGGTTTCAAATGTGCATTCCAGCAGGGTGTCTCAGAAGCCCTCCAAACATCAAAGATAAATTTTTTCCTCAAACCAAAAAAAATCAGTCTCAAACTATCAAAACGGTTTTTAAAACCTCTAGGAAATGTATCTTCTTTAATAATCTGTCTTGTTCAGGCAAATTTTCATGAAGCTGAAAAATGCTGTTAAATGGTAGTTAAATCGGCATGTTTTTAATGCCTGGCTAGGGTTAGGGTTACAAGAACCATAGAATTTTGCCCGCTGTTGCACTTTTAGCTGCACTTTAAATGACAAAATGAAGAGAGTTTACCCATAAGAACAGGTATTCTTCACACTTTTCATCTGGCTCAGTTTTGCATAAAATCACTGGATAGGGCAATATACAAAAAGGTGACCAAAACTGTCCGAAAACTAAAAGTGCAGATAGGAGAAAATTATCACTCATCCTAAAGATAACTGGGGACCCGGAATGCAGCACTGACAGTAAAAAACTTCTACCTGTTGTGGGAATGCTAACCCTAACCCTAGCTAGGGTTTCAAATGTGCATTCCAGCAGGGTGTCTCAGAAGCCCTAGAAACATCAAAGATGAATTTTTTCCTCAAACCAAAAAAAATCAGTCTCAAACTATCAAAACGGTTTTTAAAACCTCTAGGAAATGTATTTTCTTTAATAATCTGTCTTTTTCAGTCCAATTTTCATGAAGCAGAAAAATGCTGTTAAATGGTAGTTAAATCGGCATGTTTTTAATGCCTGGCTAGGGTTAGGGTTACAAGAACCATAGAATTTTGCCCGCTGTTGCACTTTTAGCTGCACTTTAAATGACAAAATGAAGAGAGTCTACCCATTAGAACAGGTATTCTTCACACTTTTCATCTGGCTCAGTTTTGCATAAAATCACTGGATAGGGCAATATACAAAAAGGTGACCAAAACTGTCCGAGAACTAAAAGTGCAGACAGGAGGAAACTATCACTCATCCTAAAGGTAACTGGGGACCCGGAATGCAGCACTGACAGTAAAAAACTTCTACCTGTTGTGGGAATGCTAACCCTAACCCTAACTAGGGTTTCAAATGTGCATTCCAGCAGGGTGTCTCAGAAACCCTCCAAACATCAAAGATGATTTTTTTCCTCAAACCAAAAAAAATCAGTCTCAAACTATCAAAACGGTTTTTAAAACCTCTAAGAAATGTATTTTCTTTAATAATCTGTCTTTTTCAGGCAAAGTTTCATGAAGCAGAAAAATGCTGTTAAATGGTAGTTAAATCGGCATGTTTTTAATGCCTGGCTAGGGTTAGGGTTACAAGAACCATAGAATTTTGCCCGCTGTTGCACTTTTAGCTGCACTTTAAATGACAAAATGAAGAGAGTCTACCCATTAGAACAGGTATTCTTCACACTTTTCATCTGGCTCAGTTTTGCATAAAATCACTGGATAGGGCAATATACAAAAAGGTGACCAAAACTGTCCGAAAACTAAAAGTGCAGACAGGAGGAAACTATCACTCATCCTAAAGGTAACTGGGGACCCGGAATGCAGCACTGACAGTAAAAAACTTCTACCTGTTGTGGGAATGCTAACCCTAACCCTAGCTAGGGTTTCAAATGTGGATTCCAGCAGGGTGTCTCAGAAGCCCTCCAAACATCAAAGTTGAATTTTTTCCTCAAACTCCAAAAACTCAGTCTCAAACTATCAAAATGGTTTTTAAAACCTTTAGGAGATGTATCTTCTTTAATATTCTGTCTTGTTCAGGCAAATTTTCATGAAGCTGAAAAATGCTGTTAAATGGTTGTTAAATCGGCATGCTTTTAATGTCTGGCCAGGGTTAGGGTTTCAAGAACCATATAATTTTGCCTGTTGTTGCACTTTTAGCTGCACTTTAAATGACAAAATAATGAGAGTTTGCCCATTAGAACAGGTATTCTTCACACTTTTCATCTGGCTCAGTTTTGGATAAAATCACTGGATAGGGCAATATACAAAAAGGTGACCAAAACTTTCCGAAAACTAAAAGTGCAGATAGGAGCAAATTATCACTCATCCTAAAGATAACTGGGGGCCCGGAATGCAGCACTGACAGTAAAAAACTTCTACCTGTTGTGGGAATGCTAACCCTAAACCTAACTAGGGTTTCAAATGTGCATTCCAGCAGGGTGTCTCAGAAGCCCTCCAAACATCAAAGATGAATTTTTTCCTCAAACCAAAAAAAAAACAGTCTCAAACTATCAAAACGGTTTTAAAAACCTCTAGGAAATGTATTTTCTTTAATATTCTGTCTGGTTTAGGCCAATTTTCATGAAGCTGAAAGATGTTGTTAAGTGGTAGTTAAATCGGCATGCTTTTAATGCCTGGCTAGGGCTAGGGTTACAAGAACCATAGAATTTTGCACGCTGTTGCACTTTTAGCTGCACTTTAAATGACAAAATGAAGAGAGTCTACCCATTAGAACAGGTATTCTTCACACTTTTCATCTGGCTCAGTTTTGCATAAAATCACTGGATAGGGCAATATACAAAAAGGTGACCAAAACTGTCCGAAAACTAAAAGTGCAGATAGGAGAAAATTATCACTCATCCTAAAGATAACTGGGGACCCGGAATGCAGCACTGACAGTAAAAAACTTCTACCTGTTGTGGGAATGCTAACCCTAACCCTAACTAGGGTTTCAAATGTGCATTCCAGCAGGGTGTCTCAGAAGCCCTCCAAACATCAAAGATGAATTTTTTCCTCAAACCAAAAAAAATCAGTCTCAAACTATCAAAACGGTTTTTAAAACCTCTAGGAAATGTATTTTCTTTAATAATCTGTCTTTTTCAGGCAAATTTTCATGAAGCAGAAAAATGCTGTTAAATGGTAGTTAAATCGGCATGTTTTTAATGCCTGGCTAGGGTTAGGGTTACAAGAACCATAGAATTTTGCCCGCTGTTGCACTTTTAGCTGCACTTTAAATGACAAAATGAAGAGAGTATACCCATTAGAACAGGTATTCTTCACACTTTTCATCTGGCTCAGTTTTGCATAAAATCACTGGATAGGGCAATATACAAAAAGGTGACCAAAACTGTCCGAAAACTAAAAGTGCAGATAGGAGCAAATTATCACTCATCCTAAAGATAACTGGGGACCCAGAATGCAGCACTGACAGTAAAAAACTTCTACCTGTTGTGGGAATGCTAACCCTAACCCTAACTAGGGTTTCAAATGTGCATTCCAGCAGGGTGTCTCAGAAGCCCTCCAAACATCAAAGTTGAATTTTTTCCTCAAACTCCAAAAACTCAGTCTCAAACTATCAAAATGGTTTTTAAAACCTTTAGGAGATGTATCTTCTTTAATATTCTGTCTGGTTTAGGCAAATTTTCATGAAGCTGAAAAATGCTGTTAAATGGTAGTTAAATCGGCATGCTTTTAATGTCTGGCCAAGGTTAGGGTTTCAAGAACCATATAATTTTGCCTGTTGTTGCACTTTTAGCTGCACTTTAAATGACAAAATAATGAGAGTTTGCCCATTAGAACAGGTATTCTTCACACTTTTCATCTGGCTCAGTTTTGGATAAAATCACTGGATAGGGCAATATACAAAAAGGTGACCAAAACTTTCCGAAAACTAAAAGTGCAGATAGGAGCAAATTATCACTCATCCTAAAGATAACTGGGGGCCCGGAATGCAGCACTGACAGTAAAAAACTTCTACCTGTTGTGGGAATGCTAACCCTAACCCTAACTAGGGTTTCAAATGTGCATTCCAGCAGGGTGTCTCAGAAACCCTCCAAACATCAAAGATGAATTTTTTCCTCAAACCAAAAAAAATCAGTCTCAAACTATCAAAATGGTTTTAAAACCTCTAGGAAATGTATCTTCTTTAATAATCTGTCTTGTTCAGGCAAATTTTCATGAAGCTGAAAAATGCTGTTAAATGGTAGTTAAATCGGCATGTTTTTAATGCCTGGCTAGGGTTAGGGTTACAAGAACCATAGAATTTTGCCCGCTGTTGCACTTTTAGCTGCACTTTAAATGACAAAATGAAGAGAGTCTACCCATTAGAACAGGTATTCTTCACACTTTTCATCTGGCTCAGTTTTGCATAAAATCACTGGATAGGGCAATATACAAAAAGGTGACCAAAACTGTCCGAAAACTAAAAGTGCAGATAGGAGAAAATTATCACTCATCCTAAAGATAACTGGGGACCCGGAATGCAGCACTGACAGTAAAAAACTTCTACCTGTTGTGGGAATGCTAACCCTAACCCTAACTAGGGTTTCAAATGTGCATTCCAGCAGGGTGTCTCAGAAACCCTCCAAACATCAAAGATGAATTTTTTCCTCAAACCAAAAAAAATCAGTCTCAAACTATCAAAATGGTTTTAAAACCTCTAGGAAATGTATCTTCTTTAATAATCTGTCTTGTTCAGGCAAATTTTCATGAAGCTGAAAAATGCTGTTAAATGGTAGTTAAATCGGCATGTTTTTAATGCCTGGCTAGGGTTAGGGTTACAAGAACCATAGAATTTTGCCCGCTGTTGCACTTTTAGCTGCACTTTAAATGACAAAATGAAGAGAGTCTACCCATTAGAACAGGTATTCTTCACACTTTTCATCTGGCTCAGTTTTGCATAAAATCACTGGATAGGGCAATATACAAAAAGGTGACCAAAACTGTCCGAAAACTAAAAGTGCAGATAGGAGAAAATTATCACTCATCCTAAAGATAACTGGGGACCCGGAATGCAGCACTGACAGTAAAAAACTTCTACCTGTTGTGGGAATGCTAACCCTAACCCTAACTAGGGTTTCAAATGTGCATTCCAGCAGGGTGTCTCAGAAGCCCTCCAAACATCAAAGATGAATTTTTTCCTCAAACCAAAAAAAATCAGTCTCAAACTATCAAAACGGTTTTTAAAACCTCTAGGAAATGTATTTTCTTTAATAATCTGTCTTTTTCAGGCAAATTTTCATGAAGCAGAAAAATGCTGTTAAATGGTAGTTAAATCGGCATGTTTTTAATGCCTGGCTAGAGTTAGGGTTACAAGAACCGTAGAATTTTGCCCGCTGTTGCACTTTTAGCTGCACTTTAAATGACAAAATGAAGAGAGTCTACCCATTAGAACAGGTATTCTTCACACTTTTCATCTGGCTCAGTTTTGCATAAAATCACTGGATAGGGCAATATACAAAAAGGTGACCAAAACTGTCCGAAAACTAAAAGTGCAGACAGGAGGAAACTATCACCCATCCTAAAGGTAACTGGGGACCCGGAATGCAGCACTGACAGTAAAAAACTTCTACCTGTTGTGGGAATGCTAACCCTAACCCTAGCTAGGGTTTCAAATGTGGATTCCAGCAGGGTGTCTCAGAAGCTCTCCAAACATCAAAGTTGAATTTTTTCCTCAAACTCCAAAAACTCAGTCTCAAACTATCAAAATGGTTTTTAAAACCTTTAGGAGATGTATCTTCTTTAATATTCTGTCTGGTTTAGGCAAATTTTCATGAAGCTGAAAAATGCTGTTAAATGGTAGTTAAATCGGCATGCTTTTAATGTCTGGCCAGGGTTAGGGTTTCAAGAACCATATAATTTTGCCTGTTGTTGCACTTTTAGCTGCACTTTAAATGACAAAATAATGAGAGTTTGCCCATTAGAACAGGTATTCTTCACACTTTTCATCTGGCTCAGTTTTGGATAAAATCACTGGATAGGGCAATATACAAAAAGGTGACCAAAACCTTCCGAAAACTAAAAGTGCAGATAGGAGCAAATTATCACTCATCCTAAAGATAACTGGGGGCCCGGAATGCAGCACTGACAGTAAAAAACTTCTACCTGTTGTGGGAATGCTAACCCTAACCCTAACTAGGGTTTCAAATGTGCATTCCAGCAGGGTGTCTCAGAAACCCTCCAAACATCAAAGATGAATTTTTTCCTCAAACCAAAAAAAATCAGTCTCAAACTATCAAAATGGTTTTAAAACCTCTAGGAAATGTATCTTCTTTAATAATCTGTCTTGTTCAGACAAATTTTCATGAAGCTGAAAAATGCTGTTAAATGGTAGTTAAATCGGCATGTTTTTAATGCCTGGCTAGGGTTAGGGTTACAAGAACCATAGAATTTTGCCCGCTGTTGCACTTTTAGCTGCACTTTAAATGACAAAATGAAGAGAGTATACCCATTAGAACAGGTATTCTTCACACTTTTCATCTGGCTCAGTTTTGCATAAAATCACTGGATAGGGCAATATACAAAAAGGTGACCAAAACTGTCCGAAAACTAAAAGTGCAGACAGGAGGAAACTATCACTCATCCTAAAGATAACTGGGGACCCGGAATGCAGCACTGACAGTAAAAAACTTCTACCTGTTGTGGGAATGCTAACCCTAACCCTAACTATTGTTTCAAATGTGCATTCCAGCAGGGTGTCTCAGAAGCCCTCCAAACATTAAAAAATGAATTTTTTCCTCAAACCAAAAAAAATCAGTCTCAAACTATCAAAACGGGTTTAAAAACCTTTAGGAAATGTATCTTCTTTAATAATCTGTCTTGTTCAGGCAAATTTTCAAGAAGATGAAAAATGCTGTTAAATGGTAGTTAAATCGGCATGTTTTTAATGCCTGGCTAGGGTTAGGGTTACAAGAACCATAGAATTTTGCCCGCTGTTGCACTTTTAGCTGCACTTTAAATGACAAAATGAAGAGAGTCTACCCATTAGAACAGGTAATCTTTACACTTTTCATCTGGCTCAGTTTTGGATAAAATCAATGGATAGGGCAATATTCAAAAAAGTGACCAAAACTTTCCGAAAACTAAAAGTGCAGATAGGAGCAAATTATCACTCATCCTAAAGATAACTGGGGGCCCGGAATGCAGCACTGACAGTAAAAAACTTCTACCTGTTGTGGGAATGCTAACCCTAACCCTAACTAGGGTTTCAAATGTGCATTCTAGCAGGGTGTCTCAGAAGCCCTCCAAACATCAAAGATGAATTTTTTCCTCAAACCAAAAAAAATCAGTCTCAAACTATCAAAACGGTTTTTAAAACCTCTAGGAAAAGTATCTTCTTTAATAATCTGTCTTGTTCAGGCAAATTTTCATGAAGCTGAAAAATGCTGTTAAATGGTAGTTAAATCGGCATGTTTTTAATGCCTGGCTAGGGTTAGGGTTTCAAGAACCATAGAATTTTGCCCGCTGTTGCACTTTTAGCTGCACTTTAAATGACAAAATGAAGAGAAACTACCCATTAGAACAGGTATTTTTCACACTTTTCATCTGGCTCAGTTTTGCATAAAATCACTGGATAGGGCAATATACAAAAAGGTGACCAAAACTGTCCGAAATCTAAAAGTGCAGATAGGAGCAAATTATCACTCATCCTAAAGATAACTGGATGCCCGGAATGCAGCACTGACAGTAAAAAACTTCTACCTGTTGTGGGAATGCTAACCCTAACCCTAACTAGGGTTTCAAATGTGCATTCCAGCAGGGTGTCTAGGAAGCCCTCCAAACATCAAAGATAAATTTTTTCCTCAAACCAAAAAAAATCAGTCTCAAAATATCAAAACGGTTTTAAAAACCTCTAGGAAATGTATCTTCTTTAATAATCTGTCTTGTTCAGGCAAATTTTCAAGAAGCTGAAAAATGCTGTTAAATGGTAGTTAAATCGGCATGTTTTTAATGCCTGGCTAGGGTTAGGGTTACAAGAACCATAGAATTTTGCCCGCTGTTGCACTTTTAGCTACACTTTAAATGACAAAATGAAGAGAGTTTACCCATTAGAACAGGTATTCTTCACACTTTTCATCTTGCTCAGTTTTGGATAAAATCACTGCATAGGGCAATATACAAAAAGGTGACCAAAACTGTCCGAAAACTAAAAGTGCAGATAGGAGCAAATTATCACTCATCCTAAAGATAACTGGGGACCCGGAATGCAGCACTGACAGTAAAAACTTCTACCTGTTGTGGGAATGCTAACCCTAACCCTAACTAGGGTTTCAAATGTGCATTCCAGCAGGGTGTCTCAGAAGCCCTCCAAACATCAAAGATGATTTTTTTCCTCAAACCAAAAAAAATCAGTCTCAAACTATCAAAACGGTTTTTAAAACCTCTAGAAAATGTATCTTCTTTAATAATCTGTCTTGTTCAGGCAAATTTTCATGAAGCTGAAAATGCTGTTAAATGGTAGTTAAATCGGCATGTTTTTAATGCCTGGCTAGGGTTAGCGTTACAAGAACCATAGAATTTTGCCCGCTGTTGCACTTTTAGCTGCACTTTAAATGACAAAATGAAGAGAGTTTACTCATTAGAACAGGTATTCTTCACACTTTTCATCTGGCTCAGTTTTGCATAAAATCACTGGATAGGGCAATATACAAAAAGGTGACCAAAACTGTCCGAAAACTAAAAGTGCAGACAGGAGGAAACTATCACTCATCCTAAAGGTAACTGGGGACCCGGAATGCAGCACTGACAGTAAAAAACTTCTACCTGTTGTGGGAATGCTAACCCTAACCCTAACTAGGGTTTCAAATGTGCATTCCAGCAGGGTGTCTCAGAAGCCCTCCAAACATCAAAGATGAATTTTTTGCTCAAACCAAAAAAAAACAGTCTCAAACTATCAAAACGGTTTTAAAAACCTCTAGGAAATGTATTTTCTTTAATATTCTGTCTGGTTTAGGCCAATTTGCATGAAGCTGAAAAATGTTGTTAAATGGTAGTTAAATCGGCATGCTTTTAATGCCTGGCTAGGGCTAGGGTTACAAGAACCATAGAATTTTGCCCGCTGTTGCACTTTTAGCTGCACTTTAAATGACAAAATGAAGAGAGTCTACCCATTAGAATAGGTAATCTTTACACTTTTCATCTGGCTCAGTTTTGGATAAAATCAATGGATAGGGCAATATTCAAAAAAGTGACCAAAACTTTCCGAAAACTAAAAGTGCAGATAGGAGCAAATTATCACTCATCCTAAAGATAACTGGGGGCCCGGAATGCAGCACTGACAGTAAAAAACTTCTACCTGTTGTGGGAATGCTAACCCTAACCCTAACTAGGGTTTCAAATGTGCATTCTAGCAGGGTGTCTCAGAAGCCCTCCAAACATCAAAGATGAATTTTTTCCTCAAACCAAAAAAAATCAGTCTCAAACTATCAAAACGGTTTTTAAAACCTCTAGGAAAAGTATCTTCTTTAATAATCTGTCTTGTTCAGGCAAATTTTCATGAAGCTGAAAAATGCTGTTAAATGGTAGTTAAATCGGCATGTTTTTAATGCCTGGCTAGGGTTAGGGTTACAAGAACCATAGAATTTTGCCCGCTGTTGCACTTTTAGCTGCACTTTAAATGACAAAATGAAGAGAGTATACCCATTAGAACAGGTATTCTTCACACTTTTCATCTGGCTCAGTTTTGCATAAAATCACTGGATAGGGCAATATACAAAAAGGTGACCAAAACTGTCCGAAATCTAAAAGTGCAGATAGGAGCAAATTATCACTCATCCTAAAGATAACTGGGGGCCCGGAATGCAGCACTGACAGTAAAAAACTTCTACCTGTTGTGGGAATGCTAACCCTAACCCTAACTAGGGTTTCAAATGTGCATTCCAGCAGGGTGTCTCAGAAGCCCTCCAAACATCAAAGATAAATTTTTTCCTCAAACCAAAAAAAATCAGTCTCAAACTATCAAAACGGTTTTTAAAACCTCTAGGAAATGTATCTTCTTTAATAATCTGTCTTGTTCAGGCAAATTTTCATGAAGCTGAAAAATGCTGTTAAATGGTAGTTAAATCGGCATGTTTTTAATGCCTGGCTAGGGTTAGGGTTACAAGAACCATAGAATTTTGCCCGCTGTTGCACTTTTAGCTGCACTTTAAATGACAAAATGAAGAGAGTCTACCCATTAGAACAGGTATTCTTCACACTTTTCATCTGGCTCAGTTTTGCATAAAATCACTGGATAGGGCAATATACAAAAAGGTGACCAAAACTGTCCGAAATCTAAAAGTGCAGATAGGAGCAAATTATCACTCATCCTAAAGATAACTGGGGGCCCGGAATGCAGCACTGACAGTAAAAAACTTCTACCTGTTGTGGGAATGCTAACCCTAACCCTAACTAGGGTTTCAAATGTGCATTCCAGCAGGGTGTCTCAGAAGCCCTCCAAACATCAAAGATAAATTTTTTCCTCAAACCAAAAAAAATCAGTCTCAAACTATCAAAACGGTTTTTAAAACCTCTAGGAAATGTATCTTCTTTAATAATCTGTCTTTTTCAGTCCAATTTTCATGAAGCAGAAAAATGCTGTTAAATGGTAGTTAAATCGGCATGTTTTTAATGCCTGGCTAGGGTTAGGGTTACAAGAACCATAGAATTTTGCCCGCTGTTGCACTTTTAGCTGCACTTTAAATGACAAAATGAAGAGAGTCTACCCATTAGAACAGGTATTCTTCACACTTTTCATCTGGCTCAGTTTTGCATAAAATCACTGGATAGGGCAATATACAAAAAGGTGACCAAAACTGTCCGAGAACTAAAAGTGCAGACAGGAGGAAACTATCACTCATCCTAAAGGTAACTGGGGACCCGGAATGCAGCACTGACAGTAAAAAACTTCTACCTGTTGTGGGAATGCTAACCCTAACCCTAACTAGGGTTTCAAATGTGCATTCCAGCAGGGTGTCTCAGAAACCCTCCAAACATCAAAGATGATTTTTTTCCTCAAACCAAAAAAAATCAGTCTCAAACTATCAAAACGGTTTTTAAAACCTCTAAGAAATGTATTTTCTTTAATAATCTGTCTTTTTCAGGCAAATTTTCATGAAGCAGAAAAATGCTGTTAAATGGTAGTTAAATCGGCATGTTTTTAATGCCTGGCTAGGGTTAGGGTTACAAGAACCATAGAATTTTGCCCGCTGTTGCACTTTTAGCTGCACTTTAAATGACAAAATGAAGAGAGTCTACCCATTAGAACAGGTATTCTTCACACTTTTCATCTGGCTCAGTTTTGCATAAAATCACTGGATAGGGCAATATACAAAAAGGTGACCAAAACTGTCCGAAAACTAAAAGTGCAGACAGGAGGAAACTATCACTCATCCTAAAGGTAACTGGGGACCCGGAATGCAGCACTGACAGTAAAAAACTTCTACCTGTTGTGGGAATGCTAACCCTAACCCTAGCTAGGGTTTCAAATGTGGATTCCAGCAGGGTGTCTCAGAAGCCCTCCAAACATCAAAGTTGAATTTTTTCCTCAAACTCCAAAAACTCAGTCTCAAACTATCAAAATGGTTTTTAAAACCTTTAGGAGATGTATCTTCTTTAATATTCTGTCTGGTTTAGGCAAATTTTCATGAAGCTGAAAAATGCTGTTAAATGGTAGTTAAATCGGCATGCTTTTAATGTCTGGCCAGGGTTAGGGTTTCAAGAACCATATAATTTTGCCTGTTGTTGCACTTTTAGCTGCACTTTAAATGACAAAATAATGAGAGTTTGCCCATTAGAACAGGTATTCTTCACACTTTTCATCTGGCTCAGTTTTGGATAAAATCACTGGATAGGGCAATATACAAAAAGGTGACCAAAACTTTCCGAAAACTAAAAGTGCAGATAGGAGCAAATTATCACTCATCCTAAAGATAACTGGGGGCCCGGAATGCAGCGCTGACAGTAAAAAACTTCTACCTGTTGTGGGAATGCTAACCCTAACCCTAACTAGGGTTTCAAATGTGCATTCCAGCAGGGTGTCTCAGAAGCCCTCCAAACATCAAAGATGAATTTTTTCCTCAAACCAAAAAAAAAACAGTCTCAAACTATCAAAACGGTTTTAAAAACCTCTAGGAAATGTATTTTCTTTAATATTCTGTCTGGTTTAGGCCAATTTTCATGAAGCTGAAAGATGTTGTTAAGTGGTAGTTAAATCGGCATGCTTTTAATGCCTGGCTAGGGCTAGGGTTACAAGAACCATAGAATTTTGCCCGCTGTTGCACTTTTAGCTGCACTTTAAATGACAAAATGAAGAGAGTTTACCCATTAGAACAGGTATTCTTCACACTTTTCATCTTGCTCAGTTTTGGATAAAATCACTGCATAGGGCAATATACAAAAAGGTGACCAAAACTGTCCGAAAACTAAAAGTGCAGATAGGAGCAAATTATCACTCATCCTAAAGATAACTGGGGACCCGGAATGCAGCACTGACAGTAAAAAACTTCTACCTGTTGTGGGAATGCTAACCCTAACCCTAGCTAGGGTTTCAAATGTGGATTCCAGCAGGGTGTCTCAGAAGCCCTCCAAACATCAAAGTTGAATTTTTTCCTCAAACTCCAAAAACTCAGTCTCAAACTATCAAAATGGTTTTTAAAACCTTTAGGAGATGTATCTTCTTTAATATTCTGTCTGGTTTAGGCAAATTTTCATGAAGCTGAAAAATGCTGTTTAATGGTAGTTAAATCGGCATGCTTTTAATGTCTGGCCAGGGTTAGGGTTTCAAGAACCATATAATTTTGCCTGTTGTTGCACTTTTAGCTGCACTTTAAATGACAAAATAATGAGAGTTTGCCCATTAGAACAGGTATTCTTCACACTTTTCATCTGGCTCAGTTTTGGATAAAATCACTGGATAGGGCAATATACAAAAAGGTGACCAAAACTTTCCGAAAACTAAAAGTGCAGATAGGAGCAAATTATCACTCATCCTAAAGATAACTGGGGGCCCGGAATGCAGCACTGACAGTAAAAAACTTCTACCTGTTGTGGGAATGCTAACCCTAACCCTAATTAGGGTTTCAAATGTGCATTCCAGCAGGGTGTCTCAGAAACCCTCCAAACATCAAAGATGAATTTTTTCCTCAAACCAAAAAAAATCAGTCTCAAACTATCAAAATGGTTTTAAAACCTCTAGGAAATGTATCTTCTTTAATAATCTGTCTTGTTCAGACAAATTTTCATGAAGCTGAAAAATGCTGTTAAATGGTAGTTAAATCGGCATGTTTTTAATGCCTGGCTAGGGTTAGGGTTACAAGAACCATAGAATTTTGCCCGCTGTTGCACTTTTAGCTGCACTTTAAATGACAAAATGAAGAGAGTATACCCATTAGAACAGGTATTCTTCACACTTTTCATCTGGCTCAGTTTTGCATAAAATCACTGGATAGGGCAATATACAAAAAGGTGACCAAAACTGTCCGAAAACTAAAAGTGCAGACAGGAGGAAACTATCACTCATCCTAAAGATAACTGGGGACCCGGAATGCAGCACTGACAGTAAAAAACTTCTACCTGTTGTGGGAATGCTAACCCTAACCCTAACTAGGGTTTCAAATGTGCATTCCAGCAGGGTGTCTCAGAAGCCCTCCAAACATCAAAAATGAATTTTTTCCTCAAACCAAAAAAAATCAGTCTCAAACTATCAAAACGGTTTTAAAAACCTTTAGGAAATGTATCTTCTTTAATAATCTGTCTTGTTCAGGCAAATTTTCAAGAAGCTGAAAAATGCTGTTAAATGGTAGTTAAATCGGCATGTTTTTAATGCCTGGCTAGGGTTAGGGTTACAAGAACCATAGAATTTTGCCCGCTGTTGCACTTTTAGCTGCACTTTAAATGACAAAATGAAGAGAGTCTACCCATTAGAACAGGTATTCTTCACACTTTTCATATGGCTCAGTTTTGCATAAAATCACTGGATAGGGCAATATACAAAAAGGTGACCAAAACTGTCCGAAAACTAAAAGTGCAGATAGGAGCAAATTATCACTCATCCTAAAGATAACTGGGGGCCCGGAATGCAGCACTGACAGTAAAAAACTTCTACCTGTTGTGGGAATGCTAACCCTAACCTTAACTAGGGTTTCAAATGTGCATTCCAGCAGGGTGTCTCAGAAGCCCTCCAAACATCAAAGTTGAATTTTTCCTCAAACTCCAAAAAATCAGTCTCAAACTATCAAAACGGTTTCTACAACCTTTAGAAAAAGTATCTTCTTTAATTATCTGTCTGGTTTAGGCAAATTGTCATGAATCTGAAAAATGCTGTTAAATGGTAGTTAAATCGGCATGCTTTTAATGCCTGGCTAGGGTTAGGGTTACAAGAACCATAGAATTTTGCCCGCTGTTGCACTTTTACCTGTACTTTAAATGACAAAATAAAGAATGTTTACCCATTAGAACAGGTATTCTTCACACTTTTCATCTGGCTCAGTTTTGGATACAATCACTGGATAGGGCAATATACAAAAAGGTGACCAAAACTGTCCAAAAACTAAAAGTGCAGATAGGAGCAAATGATCACTCATCCTAAAGATAACTGGGGAACCGGAATGCAGCACAGACAGTAAAAAAATTCTACCTGTTGTGGGAATGCTAACCCTAACCCTAGCTAGGGTTTCAAATGTGCATTCCAGCAGGGTGTCTCAGAAGCCCTCCAAACATCAAAGTTGAATTTTTTCTCAAACTCCAAAAAATCAGTCTCAAACTATCAAAACGGTTTCTAAAACCTCTAGGAAAAGTATCTTCTTTAATGTTCTGTCTGGTTTAGGCAAATTTTCATGAAGCTGAAAAATGCTGTTAAATGGTAGTTAAATCGGCATGCTTTTAATGTCTGGCTAGGGTTCGGGTTACAAGAACCGTAGAATTTTGCCCGCTGTTGCACTTTTAGCTGCACTTTAAGTGACAAAATGAAGAGAGTTTTCCAATTAGAACAGGTATTCTTCACACTTTTCATCTGGCGCAGTTTTGGATAAAATCACTGGATAGGGCAATATACAAAAAGGTGACCAAAACTGTCCGAAAACTAAAACTGCAGACAGGAGCAAATTATCACTCATCCTAAAGATAACTGGGGACCCGGAATGCAGCACTGAAAGTAAAAAACTTCTACCTGTTGTGGGAATGCTAACCCTAACCTTAACTAGGGTTTCAAATGTGCATTCCAGCAGGGTGTCTCAGAAGCCCTCCAAACATCAAAGATGAATTTTTTCCTCAAACCAAAAAAAATCAGTCTCAAACTATCAAAACGGTTTTTAAAACCTCTAGGAAATGTATCTTCTTTAATAATCTGTCTTGTTCAGGCAAATTCTCATGAAGCTGAAAAATGCTGTTAAATGGTAGTTAAATCGGCATGTTTTTAATGCCTGGCTAGGGTTAGGGTTACAAGAACCATAGAATTTTGCCCGCTGTTGCACTTTTAGCTGCACTTTAAATGACAAAATGAAGAGAGTCTACCCATTAGAACAGTTATTCTTCACACTTTTCATCTGGCTCAGTTTTGCATAAAATCACTGGATAGGGCAATATACAAAAAGGTGACCAAAATGTCCGAAAACTAAAAGTGCGGATAGGAGAAAATTATCACTCATCCTAAAGATAACTGGGGACCCGGAATGCAGCACTGACAGTAAAAAACTTCTACCTGTTGTGGGAATGCTAACCCTAACCCTAACTAGGGTTTCAAATGTGCATTCCAGCAGGGTGTCTCAGAAACCCTCCAAACATCAAAGATGAATTTTTTCCTCAAACCAAAAAAAATCAGTCTCAAACTATCAAAACGGTTTTAAAAACCTCTAGGAAATGTATCTTCTTTAATAATCTGTCTTGTTCAGGCAAATTTTCAAGAAGCTGAAAAATGCTGTTAAATGGTAGTTAAATCAGCATGTTTTTAATGCCTGGCTAGGGTTAGGGTTACAAGAACCATAGAATTTTGCCCGCTGTTGCACTTTTAGCTGCACTTTAAATGACAAAATGAAGAGAGTTTACCCATTAGAACAGGTATTCTTCACACTTTTCATCTTGCTCAGTTTTGGATAAAATCACTGCAAAGGGCAATATACAAAAAGGTGACCAAAACAGTCCGAAAACTAAAAGTGCAGATAGGAGAAAATTATCACTCATCCTAAAGATAACTGGGGAACCGGAATGCAGCACTGACAGTAAAAAACTTCTACCTGTTGTGGGAATGCTAACCCTAACCCTAGCTAGGGTTTCAAATGTGCATTCCAGCAGGGTGTCTCAGAAGCCCTCCAAACATCAAAGATGAATTTTTTCCTCAAACCAAAAAAAACCAGTCTCAAACTATAAAAACGGTTTTAAAAACCTCTAGGAAATGTATTTTCTTTAATATTCTGTCTGGTTTAGGCCAATTTTCATGAAGCTGAAAAATGTTGTTAAATGGTAGTTAAATCGGCATGCTTTTAATGCCTGGCTAGGGCTAGGGTTACAAGAACCATAGAATTTTGCCCGCTGTTGCACTTTTAGCTGCACTTTAAATGACAAAATGAAGAGAGTCTACCCATTAGAACAGGTAATCTTTATACTTTTCATCTGGCTCAGTTTTGGATAAAATCAATGGATAGGGCAATATTCAAAAAAGTGACCAAAACTTTCCGAAAACTAAAAGTGCAGATAGGAGCAAATTATCAGTCATCCTAAAGATAACTGGGGGCCCGGAATGCAGCACTGACAGTAAAAAACTTCTACCTGTTGTGGGAATGCTAACCCTAACCCTAACTAGGGTTTCAAATGTGCATTCCAGCAGGGTGTCTCAGAAGCCCTCCAAACATCAAAGATGAATTTTTTCCTCAAACCAAAAAAAATCAGTCTCAAACTATCAAAACGGTTTTTAAAACCTCTAGGAAAAGTATCTTCTTTAATAATCTGTCTTGTTCAGGCAAATTTTCATGAAGCTGAAAAATGCTGTTAAATGGTAGTTAAATCGGCATGTTTTTAATGCCTGGCTAGGGTTAGGGTTACAAGAACCATAGAATTTTGCCCGCTGTTGCACTTTTAGCTGCACTTTAAATGACAAAATGAAGAGAGTCTACCCATTAGAACAGGTATTCTTCACACTTTTCATCTGGCTCAGTTTTGCATAAAATCACTGGATAGGGCAATATACAAAAAGGTGACCAAAACTGTCCGAAAATTAAAAGTGCAGATAGGAGAAAATTATCACTCATCCTAAAGATAACTGGGGAACCGGAATGCAGCACTGACAGTAAAAAACTTCTACCTGTTGTGGGAATGCTAACCCTAACCCTAGCTAGGGTTTCAAATGTGCATTCCAGCAGGGTGTCTCAGAAGCCCTCCAAACATCAAAGTTGAATTTTTCCTCAAACTCCAAAAAATCAGTCTCAAACTATCAAAACGGTTTCTAAAACCTCTAGGAAAAGTATCTTCTTTAATAATCTCTCTGGTTTAGGCAAATTGTCATGGCGCTGAAAAATGCTGTTAAATGGTAGTTAAATCGGCATGCTTTTAATGTCTGGCTAGGGTTAGGGTTACAAGAACCATAGAATTTTGCCCGCTGTTGCACTTTTAGCTGCACTTTAAATGACAAAATGAAGAGAGTCTAACCATTAGAACAGTTATTCTTCACACTTTTCATCTGGCTCAGTTTTGCATAAAATCACTGGATAGGGCAATATACAAAAAGGTGACCAAAATGTCCGAAAACTAAAAGTGCGGATAGGAGAAAATTATCACTCATCCTAAAGATAACTGGGGACCCGGAATGCAGCACTGACAGTAAAAAACTTCTACCTGTTGTGGGAATGCTAACCCTAACCCTAACTAGGGTTTCAAATGTGCATTCCAGCAGGGTGTCTCAGAAGCCCTCCAAACATCAAAGATGAATTTTTTCCTCAAACCAAAAAAAACCAGTCTCAAACTATCAAAACGGTTTTAAAAACCTCTAGGAAATGTATTTTCTTTAATATTCTGTCTGGTTTAGGCCAATTTTCATGAAGCTGAAAAATGTTGTTAAATGGTAGTTAAATCGGCATGCTTTTAATGCCTGGCTAGGGCTAGGGTTACAAGAACCGTAGAATTTTGCCCGCTGTTGCACTTTTAGCTGCACTTTAAATGACAAAATGAAGAGAGTTTTCCAATTAGAACAGGTATTCTTCACACTTTTCATCTGGCTCAGTTTTGGATAAAATCACTGGATAGGGCAATATACAAAAAGGTGACCAAAACTGTCCGAAAACTAAAACTGCAGACAGGAGCAAATTATCACTCATCCTAAAGATAACTGGGGACCCGGAATGCAGCACTGAAAGTAAAAAACTTCTACCTGTTGTGGGAATGCTAACCCTAACCCTAGCTAGGGTTTCAAATGTACGTTCTGGCAGGGTGTCTCAGAAGCCCTCCAAACATCAAAGTTGAATTTTTCCTCAAACCAAAAAAAATCAGTCTTAAACTATCAAAACGGTTTTTAAAACCTCTAGGAAATGTATCTTCTTTAATAATCTGTCTTGTTCAGGCAAATTTTCATGAAGCTGAAAAATGCTGTTAAATGGAAGTTAAATCGGCATGCTTTTAATGCCTGGCTAGGGTTAGGGTTACAAGAACCATAGAATTTTGCCCGCTGTTGCACTTTTAGCTGCACTTTAAATGACAAAATGAAGAGAGTCTACCCATTAGAACAGGTAATCTTTACACTTTTCATCTGGCTCAGTTTTGGATAAAATCAATGGATAGGGCAATATTCAAAAAAGTGACCAAAACTTTCCGAAAACTAAAAGTGCAGATAGGAGCAAATTATCACTCATCCTAAAGATAACTGGGGGCCCGGAATGCAGCACTGACAGTAAAAAACTTCTACCTGTTGTGGGAATGCTAACCCTAACCCTAACTAGGGTTTCAAATGTGCATTCCAGCAGGGTGTCTCAGAAGCCCTCCAAACATCAAAGATGAATTTTTTCCTCAAACCAAAAAAAACCAGTCTCAAACTATCAAAACGGTTTTAAAAACCTCTAGGAAATGTATTTTCTTTAATATTCTGTCTGGTTTAGGCCAATTTTCATGAAGCTGAAAAATGTTGTTAAATGGTAGTTAAATCGGCATGCTTTTAATGCCTGGCTAGGGCTAGGGTTACAAGAACCATAGAATTTTGCCCGCTGTTGCACTTTTAGCTGCACTTTAAATGACAAAATGAAGAGAGTCTACCCATTAGAACAGGTAATCTTTACACTTTTCATCTGGCTCATTTTTGGATAAAATCAATGGATAGGGCAATATTCAAAAAAGTGACCAAAACTTTCCGAAAACTAAAAGTGCAGATAGGAGCAAATTATCACTCATCCTAAAGATAACTGGGGGCCCGGAATGCAGCACTGACAGTAAAAAACTTCTACCTGTTGTGGGAATGCTAACCCTAACCCTAACTAGGGTTTCAAATGTGCATTCCAGCAGGGTGTCTCAGAAGCCCTCCAAACATCAAAGATGAATTTTTTCCTCAAACCAAAAAAAATCAGTCTCAAACTATCAAAACGGTTTTTAAAACCTCTAGGAAAAGTATCTTCTTTAATAATCTGTCTTGTTCGGGCAAATTTTCATGAAGCTGAAAAATGCTGTTAAATGGTAGTTAAATCGGCATGCTTTTAATGTCTGGCTAGGGTTCGGGTTACAAGAACCATAGAATTTTGCCCGCTGTTGCACTTTTAGCTGCACTTTAAATGACAAAATGAAGAGAGTCTACCCATTAGAACAGGTATTCTTCACACTTTTCATCTGGCTCAGTTTTGCATAAAATCACTGGATAGGGCAATATACAAAAAGGTGACCAAAACTGTCCGAAAACTAAAACTGCAGACAGGAGCAAATTATCACTCATCCTAAAGATAACTGGGGACCCGGAATGCAGCACTGAAAGTAAAAAACTTCTACCTGTTGTGGGAATGCTAACCCTAACCCTAGCTAGGGTTTCAAATGTACGTTCTGGCAGGGTGTCTCAGAAGCCCTCCAAACATCAAAGTTGAATTTTTCCTCAAACCAAAAAAAATCAGTCTTAAACTATCAAAACGGTTTTTAAAACCTCTAGGAAATGTATCTTCTTTAATAATCTGTCTTGTTCAGGCAAATTTTCATGAAGCTGAAAAATGCTGTTAAATGGAAGTTAAATCGGCATGCTTTTAATGCCTGGCTAGGGTTAGGGTTACAAGAACCATAGAATTTTGCCCGCTGTTGCACTTTTAGCTGCACTTTAAATGACAAAATGAAGAGAGTCTACCCATTAGAACAGGTAATCTTTACACTTTTCATCTGGCTCAGTTTTGGATAAAATCAATGGATAGGGCAATATTCAAAAAAGTGACCAAAACTTTCCGAAAACTAAAAGTGCAGATAGGAGCAAATTATCACTCATCCTAAAGATAACTGGGGGCCCGGAATGCAGCACTGACAGTAAAAAACTTCTACCTGTTGTGGGAATGCTAACCCTAACCCTAACTAGGGTTTCAAATGTGCATTCCAGCAGGGTGTCTCAGAAGCCCTCCAAACATCAAAGATGAATTTTTTCCTCAAACCAAAAAAAATCAGTCTCAAACTATCAAAACGGTTTTTAAAACCTCTAGGAAAAGTATCTTCTTTAATAATCTGTCTTGTTCAGGCAAATTTTCATGAAGCTGAAAAATGCTGTTAAATGGTAGTTAAATCGGCATGTTTTTAATGCCTGGCTAGGGTTAGGGTTACAAGAACCATAGAATTTTGCCCGCTGTTGCACTTTTAGCTGCACTTTAAATGACAAAATGAAGAGAGTCTACCCATTAGAACAGGTATTCTTCACACTTTTCATCTGGCTCAGTTTTGCATAAAATCACTGGATAGGGCAATATACAAAAAGGTGACCAAAACTGTCCGAAAATTAAAAGTGCAGATAGGAGAAAATTATCACTCATCCTAAAGATAACTTTGGGCCCGGAATGCAGCACTGACAGTAAAAAACTTCTACCTGTTGTGGGAATGCTAACCCTAACCCTAGCTAGGGTTTCAAATGTGCATTCCAGCAGGGTGTCTCAGAAGCCCTCCTAACATCAAAGATGATTTTTTTCCTCAAACCAAAAAAAATCAGTCTCAAACTATCAAAACAGTTTCTAAAACCTCTAGGAAATGTATCTTCTTTAATGTTCTGTCTGGTTTAGGCAAATTTTCATGAAGCTGAAAAATGCTGTTAAATGGTAGTTAAATCGGCATGCTTTTAATGTCTGGCTAGGGTTCGGGTTACAAGAACCGTAGATTTTTGCCCGCTGTTGCACTTTTAGCTGCACTTTAAATGACAAAATGAAGAGAGTTTTCCAATTAGAACAGGTATTCTTCACACTTTTCATCTGGCTCAGTTTTGGATAGAATCACTGGATAGGGCAATATACATAAAGGTGACCAAAACTGTCCGAAAACTAAAAGTGCAGATAGGAGCAAATTATCACTCATCCTAAAGATAACTGGGGACCCGGAATGCAGCACTGAAAGTAAAAAACTTCTACCTGTTGTGGGAATGCTAACCCTAACCCTAGCTAGGGTTTCAAATGTACGTTCTGGCAGGGTGTCTCAGAAGCCCTCCAAACATCAAAGTTGAATTTTTCCTCAAACCAAAAAAAATCAGTCTTAAACTATCAAAACGGTTTTTAAAACCTCTAGGAAATGTATCTTCTTTAATAATCTGTCTTGTTCAGGCAAATTTTCATGAAGCTGAAAAATGCTGTTAAATGGAAGTTAAATCGGCATGCTTTTAATGCCTGGATAGGGTTAGGGTTACAAGAACCATAGAATTTTGCCCGCTGTTGCACTTTTAGCTGCACTTTAAATGACAAAATGAAGAGAGTTTACCCATTAGAACAGGTATTCTTCACACTTTTCATCTGGCTCAGTTTTGGATAAAATCACTGGATAGGGCAATATACAAAAAGGTGACCAAAACTGTCCGGAAACTAAAAGTGCAGATAGGAGCAAATTATCACTCATCCTAAAGATAACTGGGGACCCGGAATGCAGCACTGACAGTAAAAAACTTCTAACTGTTGTGGGAATGCTAACCCTAACCCTAGCTAGGGTTTCAAATGTGCATTCCAGCAGGGTGTCTCAGAAGCCCTCCAAACATCAAAGTTGAATTTTTCCTCAAACTCCAAAAAATCTGTCTCAAACTATCAAAACGGTTTCTACAACCTCTAGGAAATGTATTTTCTTTAATGTTCTGTCTGGTTTAGGCAAATTTTCATGAAGCTGAAAAATGCTGTTAAATGGTAGTTAAATCGGCATGCTTTTAATGTCTGGCTAGGGTTCGGGTTACAAGAACCGTAGAATTTTGCCCGCTGTTGCACTTTTAGCTGCACTTTAAATGACAAAATGAAGAGAGTTTTCCAATTAGAACAGGTATTCTTCACACTTTTCATCTGGCTCAGTTTTGGATAAAATCAATGGATAGGGCAATATTCAAAAAAGTGACCAAAACTTTCCGAAAACTAAAAGTGCAGATAGGAGCAAATTATCACTCATCCTAAAGATAACTGGGGGCCCGGAATGCAGCACTGACAGTAAAAAACTTCTACCTGTTGTGGGAATGCTAACCCTAACCCTAACTAGGGTTTCAAATGTGCATTCCAGCAGGGTGTCTCAGAAGCCCTCCAAACATCAAAGATGAATTTTTTCCTCAAACCAAAAAAAATCAGTCTCAAACTATCAAAACGGTTTTTAAAACCTCTAGGAAAAGTATCTTCTTTAATAATCTGTCTTGTTCAGGCAAATTTTCATGAAGCTGAAAAATGCTGTTAAATGGTAGTTAAATCGGCATGTTTTTAATGCCTGGCTAGGGTTAGGGTTACAAGAACCATAGAATTTTGCCCGCTGTTGCACTTTTAGCTGCACTTTAAATGACAAAATGAAGAGAGTCTACCCATTAGAACAGGTATTCTTCACACTTTTCATCTGGCTCAGTTTTGCATAAAATCACTGGATAGGGCAATATACAAAAAGGTGACCAAAACTGTCCGAAAATTAAAAGTGCAGATAGGAGAAAATTATCACTCATCCTAAAGATAACTTTGGGCCCGGAATGCAGCACTGACAGTAAAAAACTTCTACCTGTTGTGGGAATGCTAACCCTAACCCTAGCTAGGGTTTCAAATGTGCATTCCAGCAGGGTGTCTCAGAAGCCCTCCTAACATCAAAGATGATTTTTTTCCTCAAACCAAAAAAAATCAGTCTCAAACTATCAAAACAGTTTCTAAAACCTCTAGGAAATGTATCTTCTTTAATGTTCTGTCTGGTTTAGGCCAATTTTCATGAAGCTGAAAAATGTTGTTAAATGGTAGTTAAATCGGCATGCTTTTAATGCCTGGCTAGGGCTAGGGTTACAAGAACCGTAGAATTTTGCCCGCTGTTGCACTTTTAGCTGCACTTTAAATGACAAAATGAAGAGAGTTTTCCAATTAGAACAGGTATTCTTCACACTTTTCATCTGGCTCAGTTTTGGATAAAATCACTGGATAGGGCAATATACAAAAAGGTGACCAAAACTGTCCGAAAACTAAAACTGCAGACAGGAGCAAATTATCACTCATCCTAAAGATAACTGGGGACCCGGAATGCAGCACTGAAAGTAAAAAACTTCTACCTGTTGTGGGAATGCTAACCCTAACCCTAGCTAGGGTTTCAAATGTACGTTCTGGCAGGGTGTCTCAGAAGCCCTCCAAACATCAAAGTTGAATTTTTCCTCAAACCAAAAAAAATCAGTCTTAAACTATCAAAACGGTTTTTAAAACCTCTAGGAAATGTATCTTCTTTAATAATCTGTCTTGTTCAGGCAAATTTTCATGAAGCTGAAAAATGCTGTTAAATGGAAGTTAAATCGGCATGCTTTTAATGCCTGGCTAGGGTTAGGGTTACAAGAACCATAGAATTTTGCCCGCTGTTGCACTTTTAGCTGCACTTTAAATGACAAAATGAAGAGAGTCTACCCATTAGAACAGGTAATCTTTACACTTTTCATCTGGCTCAGTTTTGGATAAAATCAATGGATAGGGCAATATTCAAAAAAGTGACCAAAACTTTCCGAAAACTAAAAGTGCAGATAGGAGCAAATTATCACTCATCCTAAAGATAACTGGGGGCCCGGAATGCAGCACTGACAGTAAAAAACTTCTACCTGTTGTGGGAATGCTAACCCTAACCCTAACTAGGGTTTCAAATGTGCATTCCAGCAGGGTGTCTCAGAAGCCCTCCTAACATCAAAGATGAATTTTTTCCTCAAACCAAAAAAAATCAGTCTCAAACTATCAAAACGGTTTTTAAAACCTCTAGGAAAAGTATCTTCTTTAATAATCTGTCTTGTTCAGGCAAATTTTCATGAAGCTGAAAAATGCTGTTAAATGGTAGTTAAATCGGCATGCTTTTAATGTCTGGCTAGGGTTCGGGTTACAAGAACCATAGAATTTTGCCCGCTGTTGCACTTTTAGCTGCACTTTAAATGACAAAATGAAGAGAGTCTACCCATTAGAACAGGTATTCTTCACACTTTTCATCTGGCTCAGTTTTGCATAAAATCACTGGATAGGGCAATATACAAAAAGGTGACCAAAACTGTCCGAAAACTAAAACTGCAGACAGGAGCAAATTATCACTCATCCTAAAGATAACTGGGGACCCGGAATGCAGCACTGAAAGTAAAAAACTTCTACCTGTTGTGGGAATGCTAACCCTAACCCTAGCTAGGGTTTCAAATGTACGTTCTGGCAGGGTGTCTCAGAAGCCCTCCAAACATCAAAGTTGAATTTTTCCTCAAACCAAAAAAAATCAGTCTTAAACTATCAAAACGGTTTTTAAAACCTCTAGGAAATGTATCTTCTTTAATAATCTGTCTTGTTCAGGCAAATTTTCATGAAGCTGAAAAATGCTGTTAAATGGAAGTTAAATCGGCATGCTTTTAATGCCTGGCTAGGGTTAGGGTTACAAGAACCATAGAATTTTGCCCGCTGTTGCACTTTTAGCTGCACTTTAAATGACAAAATGAAGAGAGTCTACCCATTAGAACAGGTAATCTTTACACTTTTCATCTGGCTCAGTTTTGGATAAAATCAATGGATAGGGCAATATTCAAAAAAGTGACCAAAACTTTCCGAAAACTAAAAGTGCAGATAGGAGCAAATTATCACTCATCCTAAAGATAACTGGGGGCCCGGAATGCAGCACTGACAGTAAAAAACTTCTACCTGTTGTGGGAATGCTAACCCTAACCCTAACTAGGGTTTCAAATGTGCATTCCAGCAGGGTGTCTCAGAAGCCCTCCAAACATCAAAGATGAATTTTTTCCTCAAACCAAAAAAAATCAGTCTCAAACTATCAAAACGGTTTTTAAAACCTCTAGGAAAAGTATCTTCTTTAATAATCTGTCTTGTTCAGGCAAATTTTCATGAAGCTGAAAAATGCTGTTAAATGGTAGTTAAATCGGCATGTTTTTAATGCCTGGCTAGGGTTAGGGTTACAAGAACCATAGAATTTTGCCCGCTGTTGCACTTTTAGCTGCACTTTAAATGACAAAATGAAGAGAGTCTACCCATTAGAACAGGTATTCTTCACACTTTTCATCTGGCTCAGTTTTGCATAAAATCACTGGATAGGGCAATATACAAAAAGGTGACCAAAACTGTCCGAAAATTAAAAGTGCAGATAGGAGAAAATTATCACTCATCCTAAAGATAACTTTGGGCCCGGAATGCAGCACTGACAGTAAAAAACTTCTACCTGTTGTGGGAATGCTAACCCTAACCCTAGCTAGGGTTTCAAATGTGCATTCCAGCAGGGTGTCTCAGAAGCCCTCCTAACATCAAAGATGATTTTTTTCCTCAAACCAAAAAAAATCAGTCTCAAACTATCAAAACAGTTTCTAAAACCTCTAGGAAATGTATCTTCTTTAATGTTCTGTCTGGTTTAGGCAAATTTTCATGAAGCTGAAAAATGCTGTTAAATGGTAGTTAAATCGGCATGCTTTTAATGTCTGGCTAGGGTTCGGGTTACAAGAACCGTAGATTTTTGCCCGCTGTTGCACTTTTAGCTGCACTTTAAATGACAAAATGAAGAGAGTTTTCCAATTAGAACAGGTATTCTTCACACTTTTCATCTGGCTCAGTTTTGGATAGAATCACTGGATAGGGCAATATACATAAAGGTGACCAAAACTGTCCGAAAACTAAAAGTGCAGATAGGAGCAAATTATCACTCATCCTAAAGATAACTGGGGACCCGGAATGCAGCACTGAAAGTAAAAAACTTCTACCTGTTGTGGGAATGCTAACCCTAACCCTAGCTAGGGTTTCAAATGTACGTTCTGGCAGGGTGTCTCAGAAGCCCTCCAAACATCAAAGTTGAATTTTTCCTCAAACCAAAAAAAATCAGTCTTAAACTATCAAAACGGTTTTTAAAACCTCTAGGAAATGTATCTTCTTTAATAATCTGTCTTGTTCAGGCAAATTTTCATGAAGCTGAAAAATGCTGTTAAATGGAAGTTAAATCGGCATGCTTTTAATGCCTGGATAGGGTTAGGGTTACAAGAACCATAGAATTTTGCCCGCTGTTGCACTTTTAGCTGCACTTTAAATGACAAAATGAAGAGAGTTTACCCATTAGAACAGGTATTCTTCACACTTTTCATCTGGCTCAGTTTTGGATAAAATCACTGGATAGGGCAATATACAAAAAGGTGACCAAAACTGTCCGGAAACTAAAAGTGCAGATAGGAGCAAATTATCACTCATCCTAAAGATAACTGGGGACCCGGAATGCAGCACTGACAGTAAAAAACTTCTAACTGTTGTGGGAATGCTAACCCTAACCCTAGCTAGGGTTTCAAATGTGCATTCCAGCAGGGTGTCTCAGAAGCCCTCCAAACATCAAAGTTGAATTTTTCCTCAAACTCCAAAAAATCTGTCTCAAACTATCAAAACGGTTTCTACAACCTCTAGGAAATGTATTTTCTTTAATGTTCTGTCTGGTTTAGGCAAATTTTCATGAAGCTGAAAAATGCTGTTAAATGGTAGTTAAATCGGCATGCTTTTAATGTCTGGCTAGGGTTCGGGTTACAAGAACCGTAGAATTTTGCCCGCTGTTGCACTTTTAGCTGCACTTTAAATGACAAAATGAAGAGAGTTTTCCAATTAGAACAGGTATTCTTCACACTTTTCATCTGGCTCAGTTTTGGATAAAATCAATGGATAGGGCAATATTCAAAAAAGTGACCAAAACTTTCCGAAAACTAAAAGTGCAGATAGGAGCAAATTATCACTCATCCTAAAGATAACTGGGGGCCCGGAATGCAGCACTGACAGTAAAAAACTTCTACCTGTTGTGGGAATGCTAACCCTAACCCTAACTAGGGTTTCAAATGTGCATTCCAGCAGGGTGTCTCAGAAGCCCTCCAAACATCAAAGATGAATTTTTTCCTCAAACCAAAAAAAATCAGTCTCAAACTATCAAAACGGTTTTTAAAACCTCTAGGAAAAGTATCTTCTTTAATAATCTGTCTTGTTCAGGCAAATTTTCATGAAGCTGAAAAATGCTGTTAAATGGTAGTTAAATCGGCATGTTTTTAATGCCTGGCTAGGGTTAGGGTTACAAGAACCATAGAATTTTGCCCGCTGTTGCACTTTTAGCTGCACTTTAAATGACAAAATGAAGAGAGTCTACCCATTAGAACAGGTATTCTTCACACTTTTCATCTGGCTCAGTTTTGCATAAAATCACTGGATAGGGCAATATACAAAAAGGTGACCAAAACTGTCCGAAAATTAAAAGTGCAGATAGGAGAAAATTATCACTCATCCTAAAGATAACTTTGGGCCCGGAATGCAGCACTGACAGTAAAAAACTTCTACCTGTTGTGGGAATGCTAACCCTAACCCTAGCTAGGGTTTCAAATGTGCATTCCAGCAGGGTGTCTCAGAAGCCCTCCTAACATCAAAGATGATTTTTTTCCTCAAACCAAAAAAAATCAGTCTCAAACTATCAAAACAGTTTCTAAAACCTCTAGGAAATGTATCTTCTTTAATGTTCTGTCTGGTTTAGGCCAATTTTCATGAAGCTGAAAAATGTTGTTAAATGGTAGTTAAATCGGCATGCTTTTAATGCCTGGCTAGGGCTAGGGTTACAAGAACCGTAGAATTTTGCCCGCTGTTGCACTTTTAGCTGCACTTTAAATGACAAAATGAAGAGAGTTTTCCAATTAGAACAGGTATTCTTCACACTTTTCATCTGGCTCAGTTTTGGATAAAATCACTGGATAGGGCAATATACAAAAAGGTGACCAAAACTGTCCGAAAACTAAAACTGCAGACAGGAGCAAATTATCACTCATCCTAAAGATAACTGGGGACCCGGAATGCAGCACTGAAAGTAAAAAACTTCTACCTGTTGTGGGAATGCTAACCCTAACCCTAGCTAGGGTTTCAAATGTACGTTCTGGCAGGGTGTCTCAGAAGCCCTCCAAACATCAAAGTTGAATTTTTCCTCAAACCAAAAAAAATCAGTCTTAAACTATCAAAACGGTTTTTAAAACCTCTAGGAAATGTATCTTCTTTAATAATCTGTCTTGTTCAGGCAAATTTTCATGAAGCTGAAAAATGCTGTTAAATGGAAGTTAAATCGGCATGCTTTTAATGCCTGGCTAGGGTTAGGGTTACAAGAACCATAGAATTTTGCCCGCTGTTGCACTTTTAGCTGCACTTTAAATGACAAAATGAAGAGAGTCTACCCATTAGAACAGGTAATCTTTACACTTTTCATCTGGCTCAGTTTTGGATAAAATCAATGGATAGGGCAATATTCAAAAAAGTGACCAAAACTTTCCGAAAACTAAAAGTGCAGATAGGAGCAAATTATCACTCATCCTAAAGATAACTGGGGGCCCGGAATGCAGCACTGACAGTAAAAAACTTCTACCTGTTGTGGGAATGCTAACCCTAACCCTAACTAGGGTTTCAAATGTGCATTCCAGCAGGGTGTCTCAGAAGCCCTCCTAACATCAAAGAAGATTTTTTTCCTCAAACCAAAAAAAATCAGTCTCAAACTATCAAAACAGTTTCTAAAACCTCTAGGAAATGTATCTTCTTTAATGTTCTGTCTGGTTTAGGCAAATTTTCATGAAGCTGAAAAATGCTGTTAAATGGTAGTTAAATCGGCATGCTTTTAATGTCTGGCTAGGGTTCGGGTTACAAGAACCGTAGAATTTTGCCCGCTGTTGCACTTTTAGCTGCACTTTAAATGACAAAATGAAGAGAGTTTTCCAATTAGAACAGGTATTCTTCACACTTTTCATCTGGCTCAGTTTTGGATAAAATCACTGGATAGGGCAATATACAAAAAGGTGACCAAAACTGTCCGAAAACTAAAACTGCAGACAGGAGCAAATTATCACTCATCCTAAAGATAACTGGGGACCCGGAATGCAGCACTGAAAGTAAAAAACTTCTACCTGTTGTGGGAATGCTAACCCTAACCCTAGCTAGGGTTTCAAATGTACGTTCTGGCAGGGTGTCTCAGAAGCCCTCCAAACATCAAAGTTGAATTTTTCCTCAAACCAAAAAAAATCAGTCTTAAACTATCAAAACGGTTTTTAAAACCTCTAGGAAATGTATCTTCTTTAATAATCTGTCTTGTTCAGGCAAATTTTCATGAAGCTGAAAAATGCTGTTAAATGGAAGTTAAATCGGCATGCTTTTAATGCCTGGCTAGGGTTAGGGTTACAAGAACCATAGAATTTTGCCCGCTGTTGCACTTTTAGCTGCACTTTTAATGACAAAATGAAGAGAGTTTACCCATTAGAACAGGTATTCTTCACACTTTTCATCTGGCTCATTTTTGGATAAAATCACTGGATAGGGCAACATACAAAAAGGTGACCAAAACTGTCCGAAAACTAAAAGTGCACATAGGAGCAAATTATCACTCATCCTAAAGATAACTGGGGACCCGGAATGCAGCACTGACAGTAAAAAACTTCTACCTGTTGTGGGAATGCTAACCCTAACCCTAGCTAGGGTTTCAAATGTGCATTCCAGCATGGTGTCTCATAAGCCCTCCAAACATCAAAGATGATTTTTTTCCTCAAACCAAGAAAAATCAGTCTCAAACTATCAAAACGGTTTCTAAAACCTCTAGGAAATGTATCTTCTTTAATAATCTGTCTGGTTTAGGCAAATTGTCATGAAGCTGAAAAATGCTGTTAAATGGTCGTTAAATTGGCATGTTTTTAATGCCTGGCTAGGGTTAGGGTTACAAGAACCATAGAATTTTGCCCGCTGTTGCACTTTTAGCTGCACTTTAAATGACAAAATGAAGAGAGTTTACCCATTAGAACAGGTATTCTTCACACTTTTCATCTTGCTCAGTTTTGGATAAAATCACTGCAAAGGGCAATATACAAAAAGGTGACCAAAACAGTCCGAAAACTAAAAGTGCAGATAGGAGAAAATTATCACTCATCCTAAAGATAACTGGGGAACCGGAATGCAGCACTGACAGTAAAAAACTTCTACCTGTTGTGGGAATGCTAACCCTAACCCTAGCTAGGGTTTCAAA
The DNA here is from genome assembly GCF_040954835.1 of Lepisosteus oculatus. Classification (NCBI taxonomy): domain Eukaryota; kingdom Metazoa; phylum Chordata; class Actinopteri; order Semionotiformes; family Lepisosteidae; genus Lepisosteus; species Lepisosteus oculatus. The sequence goes on from NW_027168128.1 coordinate 1,285,035, forward strand.
TGTGCATTCCAGCAGGGTGTCTCAGAAGCCCTCCAAACATCAAAGATGAATTTTTTCCTCAAACCAAAAAAAACCAGTCTCAAACTATAAAAACGGTTTTAAAAACCTCTAGGAAATGTATTTTCTTTAATATTCTGTCTGGTTTAGGCCAATTTTCATGAAGCTGAAAAATGTTGTTAAATGGTAGTTAAATCGGCATGCTTTTAATGCCTGGCTAGGGCTAGGGTTACAAGAACCATAGAATTTTGCCCGCTGTTGCACTTTTAGCTGCACTTTAAATGACAAAATGAAGAGAGTCTACCCATTAGAACAGGTAATCTTTATACTTTTCATCTGGCTCAGTTTTGGATAAAATCAATGGATAGGGCAATATTCAAAAAAGTGACCAAAACTTTCCGAAAACTAAAAGTGCAGATAGGAGCAAATTATCAGTCATCCTAAAGATAACTGGGGGCCCGGAATGCAGCACTGACAGTAAAAAACTTCTACCTGTTGTGGGAATGCTAACCCTAACCCTAACTAGGGTTTCAAATGTGCATTCCAGCAGGGTGTCTCAGAAGCCCTCCAAACATCAAAGATGAATTTTTTCCTCAAACCAAAAAAAATCAGTCTCAAACTATCAAAACGGTTTTTAAAACCTCTAGGAAAAGTATCTTCTTTAATAATCTGTCTTGTTCAGGCAAATTTTCATGAAGCTGAAAAATGCTGTTAAATGGTAGTTAAATCGGCATGTTTTTAATGCCTGGCTAGGGTTAGGGTTACAAGAACCATAGAATTTTGCCCGCTGTTGCACTTTTAGCTGCACTTTAAATGACAAAATGAAGAGAGTCTACCCATTAGAACAGGTATTCTTCACACTTTTCATCTGGCTCAGTTTTGCATAAAATCACTGGATAGGGCAATATACAAAAAGGTGACCAAAACTGTCCGAAAATTAAAAGTGCAGATAGGAGAAAATTATCACTCATCCTAAAGATAACTGGGGAACCGGAATGCAGCACTGACAGTAAAAAACTTCTACCTGTTGTGGGAATGCTAACCCTAACCCTAGCTAGGGTTTCAAATGTGCATTCCAGCAGGGTGTCTCAGAAGCCCTCCAAACATCAAAGTTGAATTTTTCCTCAAACTCCAAAAAATCAGTCTCAAACTATCAAAACGGTTTCTAAAACCTCTAGGAAAAGTATCTTCTTTAATAATCTCTCTGGTTTAGGCAAATTGTCATGGCGCTGAAAAATGCTGTTAAATGGTAGTTAAATCGGCATGCTTTTAATGTCTGGCTAGGGTTAGGGTTACAAGAACCATAGAATTTTGCCCGCTGTTGCACTTTTAGCTGCACTTTAAATGACAAAATGAAGAGAGTCTACCCATTAGAACAGTTATTCTTCACACTTTTCATCTGGCTCAGTTTTGCATAAAATCACTGGATAGGGCAATATACAAAAAGGTGACCAAAATGTCCGAAAACTAAAAGTGCGGATAGGAGAAAATTATCACTCATCCTAAAGATAACTGGGGACCCGGAATGCAGCACTGACAGTAAAAAACTTCTACCTGTTGTGGGAATGCTAACCCTAACCCTAACTAGGGTTTCAAATGTGCATTCCAGCAGGGTGTCTCAGAAGCCCTCCAAACATCAAAGATGAATTTTTTCCTCAAACCAAAAAAAACCAGTCTCAAACTATCAAAACGGTTTTAAAAACCTCTAGGAAATGTATTTTCTTTAATATTCTGTCTGGTTTAGGCCAATTTTCATGAAGCTGAAAAATGTTGTTAAATGGTAGTTAAATCGGCATGCTTTTAATGCCTGGCTAGGGCTAGGGTTACAAGAACCGTAGAATTTTGCCCGCTGTTGCACTTTTAGCTGCACTTTAAATGACAAAATGAAGAGAGTTTTCCAATTAGAACAGGTATTCTTCACACTTTTCATCTGGCTCAGTTTTGGATAAAATCACTGGATAGGGCAATATACAAAAAGGTGACCAAAACTGTCCGAAAACTAAAACTGCAGACAGGAGCAAATTATCACTCATCCTAAAGATAACTGGGGACCCGGAATGCAGCACTGAAAGTAAAAAACTTCTACCTGTTGTGGGAATGCTAACCCTAACCCTAGCTAGGGTTTCAAATGTACGTTCTGGCAGGGTGTCTCAGAAGCCCTCCAAACATCAAAGTTGAATTTTTCCTCAAACCAAAAAAAATCAGTCTTAAACTATCAAAACGGTTTTTAAAACCTCTAGGAAATGTATCTTCTTTAATAATCTGTCTTGTTCAGGCAAATTTTCATGAAGCTGAAAAATGCTGTTAAATGGAAGTTAAATCGGCATGCTTTTAATGCCTGGCTAGGGTTAGGGTTACAAGAACCATAGAATTTTGCCCGCTGTTGCACTTTTAGCTGCACTTTAAATGACAAAATGAAGAGAGTCTACCCATTAGAACAGGTAATCTTTACACTTTTCATCTGGCTCAGTTTTGGATAAAATCAATGGATAGGGCAATATTCAAAAAAGTGACCAAAACTTTCCGAAAACTAAAAGTGCAGATAGGAGCAAATTATCACTCATCCTAAAGATAACTGGGGGCCCGGAATGCAGCACTGACAGTAAAAAACTTCTACCTGTTGTGGGAATGCTAACCCTAACCCTAACTAGGGTTTCAAATGTGCATTCCAGCAGGGTGTCTCAGAAGCCCTCCAAACATCAAAGATGAATTTTTTCCTCAAACCAAAAAAAACCAGTCTCAAACTATCAAAACGGTTTTAAAAACCTCTAGGAAATGTATTTTCTTTAATATTCTGTCTGGTTTAGGCCAATTTTCATGAAGCTGAAAAATGTTGTTAAATGGTAGTTATATCGGCATGCTTTTAATGCCTGGCTAGGGCTAGGGTTACAAGAACCATAGAATTTTGCCCGCTGTTGCACTTTTAGCTGCACTTTAAATGACAAAATGAAGAGAGTCTACCCATTAGAACAGGTAATCTTTACACTTTTCATCTGGCTCATTTTTGGATAAAATCAATGGATAGGGCAATATTCAAAAAAGTGACCAAAACTTTCCGAAAACTAAAAGTGCAGATAGGAGCAAATTATCACTCATCCTAAAGATAACTGGGGGCCCGGAATGCAGCACTGACAGTAAAAAACTTCTACCTGTTGTGGGAATGCTAACCCTAACCCTAACTAGGGTTTCAAATGTGCATTCCAGCAGGGTGTCTCAGAAGCCCTCCAAACATCAAAGATGAATTTTTTCCTCAAACCAAAAAAAATCAGTCTCAAACTATCAAAACGGTTTTTAAAACCTCTAGGAAAAGTATCTTCTTTAATAATCTGTCTTGTTCAGGCAAATTTTCATGAAGCTGAAAAATGCTGTTAAATGGTAGTTAAATCGGCATGCTTTTAATGTCTGGCTAGGGTTCGGGTTACAAGAACCATAGAATTTTGCCCGCTGTTGCACTTTTAGCTGCACTTTAAATGACAAAATGAAGAGAGTCTACCCATTAGAACAGGTATTCTTCACACTTTTCATCTGGCTCAGTTTTGCATAAAATCACTGGATAGGGCAATATACAAAAAGGTGACCAAAACTGTCCGAAAACTAAAACTGCAGACAGGAGCAAATTATCACTCATCCTAAAGATAACTGGGGACCCGGAATGCAGCACTGAAAGTAAAAAACTTCTACCTGTTGTGGGAATGCTAACCCTAACCCTAGCTAGGGTTTCAAATGTACGTTCTGGCAGGGTGTCTCAGAAGCCCTCCAAACATCAAAGTTGAATTTTTCCTCAAACCAAAAAAAATCAGTCTTAAACTATCAAAACGGTTTTTAAAACCTCTAGGAAATGTATCTTCTTTAATAATCTGTCTTGTTCAGGCAAATTTTCATGAAGCTGAAAAATGCTGTTAAATGGAAGTTAAATCGGCATGCTTTTAATGCCTGGCTAGGGTTAGGGTTACAAGAACCATAGAATTTTGCCCGCTGTTGCACTTTTAGCTGCACTTTAAATGACAAAATGAAGAGAGTCTACCCATTAGAACAGGTAATCTTTACACTTTTCATCTGGCTCAGTTTTGGATAAAATCAATGGATAGGGCAATATTCAAAAAAGTGACCAAAACTTTCCGAAAACTAAAAGTGCAGATAGGAGCAAATTATCACTCATCCTAAAGATAACTGGGGGCCCGGAATGCAGCACTGACAGTAAAAAACTTCTACCTGTTGTGGGAATGCTAACCCTAACCCTAACTAGGGTTTCAAATGTGCATTCCAGCAGGGTGTCTCAGAAGCCCTCCAAACATCAAAGATGAATTTTTTCCTCAAACCAAAAAAAATCAGTCTCAAACTATCAAAACGGTTTTTAAAACCTCTAGGAAATGTATCTTCTTTAATAATCTGTCTTGTTCAGGCAAATTTTCATGAAGCTGAAAAATGCTGTTAAATGGTAGTTAAATCGGCATGATTTTAATGCCTGGCTAGGGTTAGGGTTACAAGAACCATAGAATTTTGCCCGCTGTTGCACTTTTAGCTGCACTTTAAATGACAAAATGAAGAGAGTCTACCCATTAGAACAGGTATTCTTCACACTTTTCATCTGGCTCAGTTTTGCATAAAATCACTGGATAGGGCAATATACAAAAAGGTGACCAAAACTGTCCGAAAATTAAAAGTGCAGATAGGAGAAAATTATCACTCATCCTAAAGATAACTTTGGGCCCGGAATGCAGCACTGACAGTAAAAAACTTCTACCTGTTGTGGGAATGCTAACCCTAACCCTAGCTAGGGTTTCAAATGTGCATTCCAGCAGGGTGTCTCAGAAGCCCTCCTAACATCAAAGATGATTTTTTTCCTCAAACCAAAAAAAATCAGTCTCAAACTATCAAAACAGTTTCTAAAACCTCTAGGAAATGTATCTTCTTTAATGTTCTGTCTGGTTTAGGCAAATTTTCATGAAGCTGAAAAATGCTGTTAAATGGTAGTTAAATCGGCATGCTTTTAATGTCTGGCTAGGGTTCGGGTTACAAGAACCGTAGATTTTTGCCCGCTGTTGCACTTTTAGCTGCACTTTAAATGACAAAATGAAGAGAGTTTTCCAATTAGAACAGGTATTCTTCACACTTTTCATCTGGCTCAGTTTTGGATAGAATCACTGGATAGGGCAATATACATAAAGGTGACCAAAACTGTCCGAAAACTAAAACTGCAGACAGGAGCAAATTATCACTCATCCTAAAGATAACTGGGGACCCGGAATGCAGCACTGAAAGTAAAAAACTTCTACCTGTTGTGGGAATGCTAACCCTAACCCTAGCTAGGGTTTCAAATGTACGTTCTGGCAGGGTGTCTCAGAAGCCCTCCAAACATCAAAGTTGAATTTTTCCTCAAACCAAAAAAAATCAGTCTTAAACTATCAAAACGGTTTCTACAACCTCTAGGAAATGTATTTTCTTTAATGTTCTGTCTGGTTTAGGCAAATTTTCATGAAGCTGAAAAATGCTGTTAAATGGTAGTTAAATCGGCATGCTTTTAATGTCTGGCTAGGGTTCGGGTTACAAGAACCGTAGAATTTTGCCCGCTGTTGCACTTTTAGCTGCACTTTAAATGACAAAATGAAGAGAGTTTTCCAATTAGAACAGGTATTCTTCACACTTTTCATCTGGCTCAGTTTTGGATAAAATCAATGGATAGGGCAATATTCAAAAAAGTGACCAAAACTTTCCGAAAACTAAAAGTGCAGATAGGAGCAAATTATCACTCATCCTAAAGATAACTGGGGGCCCGGAATGCAGCACTGACAGTAAAAAACTTCTACCTGTTGTGGGAATGCTAACCCTAACCCTAACTAGGGTTTCAAATGTGCATTCCAGCAGGGTGTCTCAGAAGCCCTCCAAACATCAAAGATGAATTTTTTCCTCAAACCAAAAAAAATCAGTCTCAAACTATCAAAACGGTTTTTAAAACCTCTAGGAAAAGTATCTTCTTTAATAATCTGTCTTGTTCAGGCAAATTTTCATGAAGCTGAAAAATGCTGTTAAATGGTAGTTAAATCGGCATGTTTTTAATGCCTGGCTAGGGTTAGGGTTACAAGAACCATAGAATTTTGCCCGCTGTTGCACTTTTAGCTGCACTTTAAATGACAAAATGAAGAGAGTCTACCCATTAGAACAGGTATTCTTCACACTTTTCATCTGGCTCAGTTTTGCATAAAATCACTGGATAGGGCAATATACAAAAAGGTGACCAAAACTGTCCGAAAATTAAAAGTGCAGATAGGAGAAAATTATCACTCATCCTAAAGATAACTTTGGGCCCGGAATGCAGCACTGACAGTAAAAAACTTCTACCTGTTGTGGGAATGCTAACCCTAACCCTAGCTAGGGTTTCAAATGTGCATTCCAGCAGGGTGTCTCAGAAGCCCTCCTAACATCAAAGATGATTTTTTTCCTCAAACCAAAAAAAATCAGTCTCAAACTATCAAAACAGTTTCTAAAACCTCTAGGAAATGTATCTTCTTTAATGTTCTGTCTGGTTTAGGCCAATTTTCATGAAGCTGAAAAATGTTGTTAAATGGTAGTTAAATCGGCATGCTTTTAATGCCTGGCTAGGGCTAGGGTTACAAGAACCGTAGAATTTTGCCCGCTGTTGCACTTTTAGCTGCACTTTAAATGACAAAATGAAGAGAGTTTTCCAATTAGAACAGGTATTCTTCACACTTTTCATCTGGCTCAGTTTTGGATAAAATCACTGGATAGGGCAATATACAAAAAGGTGACCAAAACTGTCCGAAAACTAAAACTGCAGACAGGAGCAAATTATCACTCATCCTAAAGATAACTGGGGACCCGGAATGCAGCACTGAAAGTAAAAAACTTCTACCTGTTGTGGGAATGCTAACCCTAACCCTAGCTAGGGTTTCAAATGTACGTTCTGGCAGGGTGTCTCAGAAGCCCTCCAAACATCAAAGTTGAATTTTTCCTCAAACCAAAAAAAATCAGTCTTAAACTATCAAAACGGTTTTTAAAACCTCTAGGAAATGTATCTTCTTTAATAATCTGTCTTGTTCAGGCAAATTTTCATGAAGCTGAAAAATGCTGTTAAATGGAAGTTAAATCGGCATGCTTTTAATGCCTGGCTAGGGTTAGGGTTACAAGAACCATAGAATTTTGCCCGCTGTTGCACTTTTAGCTGCACTTTAAATGACAAAATGAAGAGAGTCTACCCATTAGAACAGGTAATCTTTACACTTTTCATCTGGCTCAGTTTTGGATAAAATCAATGGATAGGGCAATATTCAAAAAAGTGACCAAAACTTTCCGAAAACTAAAAGTGCAGATAGGAGCAAATTATCACTCATCCTAAAGATAACTGGGGGCCCGGAATGCAGCACTGACAGTAAAAAACTTCTACCTGTTGTGGGAATGCTAACCCTAACCCTAACTAGGGTTTCAAATGTGCATTCCAGCAGGGTGTCTCAGAAGCCCTCCTAACATCAAAGAAGATTTTTTTCCTCAAACCAAAAAAAATCAGTCTCAAACTATCAAAACAGTTTCTAAAACCTCTAGGAAATGTATCTTCTTTAATGTTCTGTCTGGTTTAGGCAAATTTTCATGAAGCTGAAAAATGCTGTTAAATGGTAGTTAAATCGGCATGCTTTTAATGTCTGGCTAGGGTTCGGGTTACAAGATCCGTAGAATTTTGCCCGCTGTTGCACTTTTAGCTGCACTTTAAATGACAAAATGAAGAGAGTTTTCCAATTAGAACAGGTATTCTTCACACTTTTCATCTGGCTCAGTTTTGGATAAAATCACTGGATAGGGCAATATACAAAAAGGTGACCAAAACTGTCCGAAAACTAAAACTGCAGACAGGAGCAAATTATCACTCATCCTAAAGATAACTGGGGACCCGGAATGCAGCACTGAAAGTAAAAAACTTCTACCTGTTGTGGGAATGCTAACCCTAACCCTAGCTAGGGTTTCAAATGTACGTTCTGGCAGGGTGTCTCAGAAGCCCTCCAAACATCAAAGTTGAATTTTTCCTCAAACCAAAAAAAATCAGTCTTAAACTATCAAAACGGTTTTTAAAACCTCTAGGAAATGTATCTTCTTTAATAATCTGTCTTGTTCAGGCAAATTTTCATGAAGCTGAAAAATGCTGTTAAATGGAAGTTAAATCGGCATGCTTTTAATGCCTGGCTAGGGTTAGGGTTACAAGAACCATAGAATTTTGCCCGCTGTTGCACTTTTAGCTGCACTTTTAATGACAAAATGAAGAGAGTTTACCCATTAGAACAGGTATTCTTCACACTTTTCATCTGGCTCAGTTTTGGATAAAATCACTGGATAGGGCAATATACAAAAAGGTGCCCAAAACTGTCCGAAAACTAAAAGTGCAGATAGGAGCAAATTATCACTCATCCTAAAGATAACTGGGGACCCGGAATGCAGCACTGACAGTAAAAAACTTCTAACTGTTGTGGGAATGCTAACCCTAACCCTAGCTAGGGTTTCAAATGTGCATTCCAGCAGGGTGTCTCATAAGCCCTCTGAACATCAAAGATGATTTTTTTCCTCAAACCAAGAAAAATCAGTCTCAAACTATCAAAACGGTTTTTAAAACCTCTAGGAAATGTATCTTCTTTAATAATCTGTCTTGTTCAGGCAAATTGTCATGAAGCTGAAAAATGCTGTTAAATGGTAGTTAAATCGGCATGCTTTTAATGCCTGGCTAGGGTTAGGGTTACAAGAACCATAGAATTGTGCCCGCTTTTGCACTTTTAGCTGCACTTTAAATGACAAAATGAAGAGAGTTTACCCATTAGAACAGGTATTCTTCACACTTTTCATCTGGCTCATTTTTGGATAAAATCACTGGATAGGGCAACATACAAAAAGGTGACCAAAACTGTCCGAAAACTAAAAGTGCACATAGGAGCAAATTATCACTCATCCTAAAGATAACTGGGGACCCGGAATGCAGCACTGACAGTAAAAAACTTCTACCTGTTGTGGGAATGCTAACCCTAACCCTAGCTAGGGTTTCAAATGTGCATTCCAGCATGGTGTCTCATAAGCCCTCCAAACATCAAAGATGATTTTTTTCCTCAAACCAAGAAAAATCAGTCTCAAACTATCAAAACGGTTTCTAAAACCTCTAGGAAATGCATCTTCTTTAATAATCTGTCTGGTTTAGGCAAATTGTCATGAAGCTGAAAAATGCTGTTAAATGGTCGTTAAATTGGCATGCTTTTAATGTCTGGCTAGGGTTAGGGTTACAAGAACCATAGAATTTTGCCCGCTGTTGCACTTTTAGCTGCACTTTAAATGACAAAATGAAGAGAGTTTACCCATTAGAACAGGTATTCTTCACACTTTTCATCTTGCTCAGTTTTGCATAAAATCACTGGATTGGGCAATATACAAAAAGGTGACCAAAACTGTCCGAAAACTAAAAGTGCAGATAGGAGCAAATTATCACTCATCCTAAAGATAACTGGGGGCCCGGACTGCAGCACTGACAGTAAAAAACTTCTACCTGTTGTGGGAATGCTAACCCTAACCCTAGCTAGGGTTTCAAATGTGCATTCCAGCATGGTGTCTCATAAGCCCTCCAAACATCAAAGATGATTTTTTTCCTCAAACCAAGAAAAATCAGTCTCAAACTATCAAAAAGGTTTTTAAAACCTTTAGGAAATGTATCTTCTTTAATATTCTGTCTGGTTTAGGCAAATTTTCATGAAGCTGAAAAATGCTGTTAAATGGTAGTTAAATCGGCATGCTTCTAATGCCTGGCTAGGGTTAAGGTTACAAGAACCATAGAATTTTGCCCGCTGTTGCACTTTTAGCTGCATTTTAAATGACATAATGAAGAGAGTTTACCCATTAGAACAGGTATTCTTCACACTTTTCATCTTGCTCAGTTTTGGATAAAATCAATGGATAGGGCAATATACAAAAAAGTGACCAATACTTTCAAAAAACTAAAAGTGCAGATAGGAGCAAATTATTACTCATCTTAAAGATAACTGGGGGCCCAGAATGCAGGACTGACAGTAAAAAACTTCTACCTGTTGTGGGAATGCTAACCCTAACCCTAGCTAGGGTTTCAAATGTACATTCCGGCAGGGTGTCTCAGAAGCCCTCCAAACATCAAAGATGAATTTTTTCCTCAAACCAAAAAAAATCAGTCTCAAACTATCAAAACGGTTTTTAAAATCTCTAGGAAATGTATCTTCTTTAATAATCTGTCTTGTTCAGGCAAATTTTCATGAAGCTGAAAAATGCTGTTAAATGGTAGTTAAATCGGAAGGCTTTTAATGTGTGGCTAGGGTTAGAGTTACAAGAACCATAGGATATTGCCCGCTGTTGCACTTTTAGCTGCACTTTAAATGACAAAATCAAGAGAGTTTACCCATTAGAACAGATATTCTTCATACTTTTCATCTGGCTCAGTTTTTGATAAAATCACTGCATAGGGCAATATACAAAAAGGTGACCAAAACTGTCCGAAACCTAAAAGTGCAGATAGGAGCAAATTATCACTCATCCTAAAGATAACTGGGGACCCGGAATGCAGCACTGACAGTAAAAAACTTCTACCTGTTGTGGGAATGCTAACCCTAACCCTAGCTAGGGTTTCAAATGTGCATTCCGGCAGGGTGTCTCAGAAGCCCTCCAAACATCAAAGATGAATTTTTTCCTCAAACTCCAAAAAATCAGTGTCAACCTATCAAAACGGTTTCTAAAACCTCTAGGAAATGTAACTTCTTTAATAATCTGTCTGGTTTAGACAAATTGTCATGAAGCTGAAAAATGCTGTTAAATGGTAGTTAAATCGGAAGGCTTTTAATGTCTGGCTATGGTTAGAGTTACAAGAACCATAGGATATTGCCCGCTGTTGCACTTTTAGCTGCACTTTAAATGACAAAATCAAGAGAGTTTACCCATTAGAACAGATATTCTTCATACTTTTCATCTGGCTCAGTTTTTGATAAAATCACTGCATAGGGCAATATACAAAAAGGTGACCAAAACTGTCCGAAACCTAAAAGTGCAGATAGGAGCAAATTATCACTCATCCTAAAGATAACTGGGGACCCGGAATGCAGCACTGACAGTAAAAAACTTCTACCTGTTGTGGGAATGCTAACCCTAACCCTAGCTAGGGTTTCAAATGTGCATTCCGGCAGGGTGTCTCAGAAGCCCTCCAAACATCAAAGATGAATTTTTTCCTCAAACTCCAAAAAATCAGTGTCAACCTATCAAAACGGTTTCTAAAACCTCTAGGAAATGTAACTTCTTTAATAATCTGTCTGGTTTAGACAAATTGTCATGAAGCTGAAAAATGCTGTTAAATGGTAGTTAAATCGGAAGGCTTTTAATGTCTGGCTATGGTTAGAGTTGCAAGAACCATAGGATATTGCCCGCTGTTGCACTTTTAGCTGCACTTTAAATGACAAAATCAAGAGAGTTTACCCATTAGAACAGATATTCTTCATACTTTTCATCTGGCTCAGTTTTTGATAAAATCACTGCATAGGGCAATATACAAAAAGGTGACCAAAACTGTCCGAAAACTAAAAGTGCAGATAGGAGCAAATTATCACTCATCCTAAAGATAACTGGGGGCCCGGAATGCAGCACTGACAGTAAAAAACTTCTACCTGTTGTGGGAATGCTAACCCTAACCCTAGCTAGGGTTTCAAATGTGCATTCTGGCAGGGTGTCTCAGAAGCCAACCAAACATCAAAGATGAATTTTTTCCTCAAACCAAAAAAAATCAGTCTCAAACTATCAAAACGGTTTCTAAAACCTCTAGGAAATGTATCTTCTTTAATAATCTGTCTGGTTTAGACAAATTGTCATAAAGCTGAAAAATGCTGTTAAATGGTTGTTAAATCGGAAGGCTTTTAATGTCTGGCTAGGGTTAGAGTTACAAGAACCATAGGATATTGCCCGCTGTTGCACTTTTAGCTGCACTTTAAATGACAAAATCAAGAGAGTTTACCCATTAGAACAGATATTCTTCATACTTTTCATCTGGCTCAGTTTTGAATAAAATCACTGGAGAGGCAATATACAAAAATGTGACCAAAACTGTCCGAAACCTAAAAGTGCAGATAGGAGCAAATTATCACTCATCCTAAAGATAACTGGGGGCCCGGAATGCAGCACTGACAGTAAAAATCTTCTACCTGTTGTGGGAATGCTAACCCTAACTCTAGCTAGGGTTTCAAATGTACGTTCCGGCAGGGTGTCTCAGAAGCCCTCCAAACATCAAAGTTGAATTTTTTCCTCAAACTCCAAAAAATCAGTCTCAAACTATCAGAACGGTTTATTAAACCTCTAGGAAATGTATCGTCTTTAATAATCTGTCTGGTTTAGGCAAATTTTCATGAAGCTGAAAAATGCTGTTAAATGGTTATTAAATCGGCATGCTTTTAATGCCTGGCTAGGGTTAGGGTTTCAAGAACCATAGAATTTTGCCCGCTGTTGCACTTTTAGCTGCACTTTAAATGACAAAATGAAGAGAGTTTACCCATTAGAACAGGTATTCTAAACACTTTTCATCTGATGAAAGATGAATTTTTTCCTCAAACCAAAAAACTACTGAAAAACACGTTTTGACACTTTCAGCACACGGGGGTTAAGAGCTGAGTGTGTGGGGTCTTCTGAGCCTTGCAGTTACATAGGGATACAGCTGTCTGAAAAAACGTGTTTATTTCGGGCTGAAAATTACGTTTTGAAAAGTGTGCTGTTACTGCCCCTTAACTTACATGGGGTTGACCAAACTTGAAGAAACATGTTTATTTCTGCTGAAAAACACATTTTGACACTTTCAGCACACTGGGGTTAAGAGCTGAGTGTGTGGGCTCTTCTGAGCCTTAGAGTTACATAGGGATACAGCTGTCTGAAAAAACACGTTTATTTCGGACTGAAAAACACGTTTTGAAAAGTGTGCTGTTACTGCCCCATAACTTACATGGGGTTGACCAAACTTGCAGAAACATGTTTATTTCTGCTGAAAAACACGTTCTGACACTTTCAGCACACTGGGGTTAAGAGCTGAGTGTGTGGGCTCTTCTGAGCCTTGCAGTTACATTGGAATTCTGAAGTCTGAAAAAACGCGTTTATTTTGGGCTGAAAAACACGTTTTGAAAAGTGTGCTGTTACTGCCCCATAACTTACATGGGGTTGACCTAACTTGCAGAAACATGTTTATTTCTTCTGAAAAACACGTTCTGACACTTTCAGCACACTGGGGTTAAGATCTGAGTGTGTGGGCTCTTCTGAGCCTTGCAGTTACATTGGGATTCTGAAGTCTGTAAAAACGCGTTTTTTTTCGGGCTGAAAAACACGTTTTGAAAAGTGTGCTGTTACTGCCCCATAACTTACATGGGGTTGACCAAACTTGCAGAAACATGTTTATTTCTTCTGAAAAACACGTTTTGATACTTTCAGCACACTGGGGTTAAGAGCTGAGTGTGTGGGCTCTTCTGAGCCTTGCAGTTACATAGGGATACAGCTGTCTGAAAAAACGTGTTTATTTCGGGCTGAAAATTACGTTTTGAAAAGTATGCTGTTACTGCCCCATAACTTACATGGGGTTGACCAAACTTGCAGAAACATGTTTATTTCTTCTGAAAAACATGTTTTGACACTGTCAGCACACTGGGGTTAAGACTTGAGTGTGTGGGCTCTTCTGAGCCTTGCAGTTACATAGGGATACAGCTGTCAGAAAAAACGTGTTTATTTCGGGCTGAAAAACACGTTTTGAAAAGTGAGCTGTTAGTGCCCCATAAGTTACATGGGGTTGACCAAACTTGCAGAAACATGTTTATTTCTGCTGAAAAACATGTTTTGACACTGTCAGCACACTGGGGTTAAGACCTGAGTGTGTGGGCTCTTCTGAGCCTTGCAGTTACATAGGGATACAGCTGTCTGAAAAAACGTGTTTATTTCGGGCTGAAAAACACGTTTTGAAAAGTGTGCTGTTACTACCCCATAACTTACATGGGGTTGACCAAACTTGCAGAAACATGTTTATTTCTGCTGAAAAACATGTTTTGACACTTTCAGCACACTGGGGTTAAGACCTGAGTGTGTGGGCTCTTCTGAGCCTTGCAGTTACATAGGGATACAGCTGTCTGAAAAAACGCGTTTATTTCGGGCTGAAAAACACGTTTTGAAAAGTGAGCTGTTACTGACCCATAACTTACATGGGGTTGACCAAACTTGCAGAAACATGTTTATTTCTGCTGAAAAACATGTTTTGACACTTTCAGCACACTGGGGTTAAGACCTGAGTGTGTGGGCTCTACTGAGCCTTGCAGTTACATAGGGATTCAGCTGTCTGAAAAAACGCGTTTATTTCGGGCTGAAAAACACGTTTTGAAAAGTGAGCTGTTACTGCCCCATAAGTTACATGGGGTTGACCAAACTTGCAGAAACATGTTTATTTCTGCTGAAAAACATGTTTTGACACTTTCAGCACACTGGGGTTAAGACCTGAGTTTGTGGGCTCTTCTGAGCCTTGCAGTTACATAGGGATACAGCTGTCTGAAAAAACGCGTTTATTTCGGGCTGAAAAACACGTTTTGAAAAGTGAGCTGTTACTGACCCATAACTTACATGGGGTTGACCAAACTTGCAGAAACATGTTTATTTCTGCTGAAAAACATGTTTTGACACTTTCAGCACACTGGTGTTAAGACCTGAGTGTGTGGGCTCTTCTGAGCCTTGCAGTTACATAGGGATACAGCTGTCTGAAAAAACGCGTTTATTTCGGGCTGAAAAACACGTTTTGAAAAGTGAGCTGTTAATGCCCCATAAGTTACATGGGGTTGACCAAACTTGCAGAAACATGTTTATTTCTGCTGAAAAACATGTTTTGACACTTTCAGCACACTGGGGTTAAGACCTGAGTGTGTGGGCTCTTCTGAGCCTTGCAGTTACATAGGGATACAGCTGTCTGAAAAAACGTGTTTATTTCGGGCTGAAAAACACGTTTTGAAAAGTGAGCTGTTAATGCCCCATAAGTTACATGGGGTTGACCAAACTTGCAGAAACATGTTTATTTCTGCTGAAAAACATGTTTTGACACTTTCTGCACAGTGGGGTTAAGACCTGAGTGTGTGGGCTCTTCTGAGCCTTGCAGTTACAGAGGGATACAGCTGTCTGAAAAAACGCGTTTATTTCGGGCTGAAAAACACGTTTTGAAAAGTGTGCTGTTACTACCCCATAACTTACATGGGGTTGACCAAACTTGCAGAAACATGTTTATTTCTGCTGAAAAACATGTTTTGACACTTTCAGCACACTGGGGTTAAGACCTGAGTGTGTGGGCTCTTCTGAGCCTTGCAGTTACATAGGGATACAGCTGTCTGAAAAAACGCGTTTATTTCGGGCTGAAAAACACGTTTTGAAAAGTGAGCTGTTACTGACCCATAACTTACATGGGGTTGACCAAACTTGCAGAAACATGTTTATTTCTGCTGAAAAACATGTTTTGACACTTTCAGCACACTGGGGTTAAGACCTGAGTTTGTGGGCTCTTCTGAGCCTTGCAGTTACATAGGGATACAGCTGTCTGAAAAAACGCGTTTATTTCGGGCTGAAAAACACGTTTTGAAAAGTGAGCTGTTACTGCCCCATAAGTTACATGGGGTTGACCAAACTTGCAGAAACATGTTTATTTCTGCTGAAAAACATGTTTTGACACTGTCAGCACACTGGGGTTAAGACCTGAGTTTGTGGGCTCTTCTGAGCCTTGCAGTTACATAGGGATACAGCTGTCTGAAAAAACGCGTTTATTTCGGGCTGAAAAACACGTTTTGAAAAGTGAGCTGTTACTGACCCATAACTTACATGGGGTTGACCAAACTTGCAGAAACATGTTTATTTCTGCTGAAAAACATGTTTTGACACTTTCAGCACACTGGGGTTAAGACCTGAGTGTGTGGGCTCTTCTGAGCCTTGCAGTTACATAGGGATACAGCTGTCTGAAAAAACGTGTTTATCTCGGGCTGAAAAACACGTTTTGAAAAGTGAGCTGTTAGTGCCCCATAAGTTACATGGGGTTGACCAAACTTGCAGAAACATGTTTATTTCTGCTGAAAAACATGTTTTGACACTGTCAGCACACTGGGGTTAAGACCTGAGTGTGTGGGCTCTTCTGAGCCTTGCAGTTACATAGGGATACAGCTGTCTGAAAAAACGCGTTTATTTCGGGCTGAAAAACACGTTTTGAAAAGTGTGCTGTTACTACCCCATAACTTACATGGGGTTGACCAAACTTGCAGAAACATGTTTATTTCTGCTGAAAAACATGTTTTGACACTTTCAGCACACTGGGGTTAAGACCTGAGTGTGTGGGCTCTTCTGAGCCTTGCAGTTACATAGGGATACAGCTGTCTGAAAAAACGCGTTTATTTCGGGCTGAAAAACACGTTTTGAAAAGTGAGCTGTTACTGACCCATAACTTACATGGGGTTGACCAAACTTGCAGAAACATGTTTATTTCTGCTGAAAAACATGTTTTGACACTTTCAGCACACTGGGGTTAAGACCTGAGTTTGTGGGCTCTTCTGAGCCTTGCAGTTACATAGGGATACAGCTGTCTGAAAAAACGCGTTTATTTCGGGCTGAAAAACACGTTTTGAAAAGTGTGCTGTTACTGCCCCATAACTTACATGGGGTTGACCAAACTTGCAGAAACATGTTTATTTCTTCTGAAAAACATGTTTTGACACTGTCAGCACACTGGGGTTAAGACTTGAGTGTGTGGGCTCTTCTGAGCCTTGCAGTTACATAGGGATACAGCTGTCAGAAAAAACGCGTTTATTTCTGGCTGAAAAACACGTTTTGAAAAGTGAGCTGTTAGTGCCCCATAAGTTACATGGGGTTGACCAAACTTGCAGAAACATGTTTATTTCTGCTGAAAAACATGTTTTGACACTTTCTGCACAGTGGGGTTAAGACCTGAGTGTGTGGGCTCTTCTGAGCCTTGCAGTTACATAGGGATACAGCTGTCTGAAAAAACGCGTTTATTTCGGGCTGAAAAACACGTTTTGAAAAGTGTGCTGTTACTACCCCATAACTTACATGGGGTTGACCAAACTTGCAGAAACATGTTTATATCTGCTGAAAAACATGTTTTGACACTTTCAGCACACTGGGGTTAAGACCTGAGTGTGTGGGCTCTTCTGAGCCTTGCAGTTACATAGGGATACAGCTGTCTGAAAAAACGCGTTTATTTCGGGCTGAAAAACACGTTTTGAAAAGTGAGCTGTTACTGCCCCATAAGTTACATGGGGTTGACCAAACTTGCAGAAACATGTTTATTTCTGCTGAAAAACATGTTTTGACACTTTCAGCACACTGGGGTTAAGACCTGAGTTTGTGGGCTCTTCTGAGCCTTGCAGTTACATAGGGATACAGCTGTCTGAAAAAACGCGTTTATTTCGGGCTGAAAAACACGTTTTGAAAAGTGAGCTGTTACTGACCCATAACTTACATGGGGTTGACCAAACTTGCAGAAACATGTTTATTTCTGCTGAAAAACATGTTTTGACACTTTCAGCACACTGGGGTTAAGACCTGAGTGTGTGGGCTCTTCTGAGCCTTGCAGTTACATAGGGATACAGCTGTCTGAAAAAACGCGTTTATTTCGGGCTGAAAAACACGTTTTGAAAAGTGAGCTGTTAATGCCCCATAAGTTACATGGGGTTGACCAAACTTGCAGAAACATGTTTATTTCTGCTGAAAAACATGTTTTGACACTTTCAGCACACTGGGGTTAAGACCTGAGTGTGTGGGCTCTTCTGAGCCTTGCAGTTACATAGGGATACAGCTGTCTGAAAAAACGTGTTTATCTCGGGCTGAAAAACACGTTTTGAAAAGTGTGCTGTTACTGCCCCATAACTTACATGGGGTTGACCAAACTTGCAGAAACATGTTTATTTCTTCTGAAAAACATGTTTTGACACTGTCAGCACACTGGGGTTAAGACCTGAGTGTGTGGGCTCTTCTGAGCCTTGCAGTTACATAGGGATACAGCTGTCTGAAAAAACGCGTTTATTTCGGGCTGAAAAACACGTTTTGAAAAGTGTGCTGTTACTACCCCATAACTTACATGGGGTTGACCAAACTTGCAGAAACATGTTTATTTCTGCTGAAAAACATGTTTTGACACTTTCAGCACACTGGGGTTAAGACCTGAGTGTGTGGGCTCTTCTGAGCCTTGCAGTTACATAGGGATACAGCTGTCTGAAAAAACGCGTTTATTTCGGGCTGAAAAACACGTTTTGAAAAGTGAGCTGTTACTGACCCATAACTTACATGGGGTTGACCAAACTTGCAGAAACATGTTTATTTCTGCTGAAAAACATGTTTTGACACTTTCAGCACACTGGGGTTAAGACCTGAGTTTGTGGGCTCTTCTGAGCCTTGCAGTTACATAGGGATACAGCTGTCTGAAAAAACGCGTTTATTTCGGGCTGAAAAACACGTTTTGAAAAGTGAGCTGTTACTGACCCATAACTTACATGGGGTTGACCAAACTTGCAGAAACATGTTTATTTCTGCTGAAAAACATGTTTTGACACTTTCAGCACACTGGGGTTAAGACCTGAGTGTGTGGGCTATTCTGAGCCTTGCAGTTACATAGGGATACAGCTGTCAGAAAAAACGCGTTTATTTCGGGCTGAAAAACACGTTTTGAAAAGTGAGCTGTTACTGCCCCATAACTTACATGGGGTTGACCAAACTTGCAGAAACATGTTTATTTCTGCTGAAAAACATGTTTTGACACTGTCAGCACACTGGGGTTAAGACCTGAGTGTGTGGGCTCTTCTGAGCCTTGCAGTTACATAGGGATACAGCTGTCTGAAAAAACGCGTTTATTTCGGGCTGAAAAACACGTTTTGAAAAGTGTGCTGTTACTACCCCATAACTTACATGGGGTTGACCAAACTTGCAGAAACATGTTTATTTCTGCTGAAAAACATGTTTTGACACTTTCAGCACACTGGGGTTAAGACCTGAGTGTGTGGGCTCTTCTGAGCCTTGCAGTTACATAGGGATACAGCTGTCAGAAAAAACGCGTTTATTTCGGGCTTAAAAACACGTTTTGAAAAGTGAGCTGTTACTGACCCATAACTTACATGGGGTTGACCAAACTTGCAGAAACATGTTTATTTCTGCTGAAAAACATGTTTTGACACTTTCAGCACACTGGGGTTAAGACCTGAGTTTGTGGGCTCTTCTGAGCCTTGCAGTTACATAGGGATACAGCTGTCTGAAAAAACGCGTTTATTTCGGGCTGAAAAACACGTTTTGAAAAGTGAGCTGTTACTGACCCATAACTTACATGGGGTTGACCAAACTTGCAGAAACATGTTTATTTCTGCTGAAAAACATGTTTTGACACTTTCAGCACACTGGGGTTAAGACCTGAGTGTGTGGGCTCTACTGAGCCTTGCAGTTACATAGGGATACAGCTGTCTGAAAAAACGCGTTTATTTCGGGCTGAAAAACACGTTTTGAAAAGTGAGCTGTTACTGCCCCATAAGTTACATGGGGTTGACCAAACTTGCAGAAACATGTTTATTTCTGCTGAAAAACATGTTTTGACACTTTCAGCACACTGGGGTTAAGACCTGAGTTTGTGGGCTCTTCTGAGCCTTGCAGTTACATAGGGATACAGCTGTCTGAAAAAACGCGTTTATTTCGGGCTGAAAAACACGTTTTGAAAAGTGAGCTGTTACTGACCCATAACTTACATGGGGTTGACCAAACTTGCAGAAACATGTTTATTTCTGCTGAAAAACATGTTTTGACACTTTCAGCACACTGGTGTTAAGACCTGAGTGTGTGGGCTCTTCTGAGCCTTGCAGTTACATAGGGATACAGCTGTCTGAAAAAACGCGTTTATTTCGGGCTGAAAAACACGTTTTGAAAAGTGAGCTGTTAATGCCCCATAAGTTACATGGGGTTGACCAAACTTGCAGAAACATGTTTATTTCTGCTGAAAAACATGTTTTGACACTTTCAGCACACTGGGGTTAAGACCTGAGTGTGTGGGCTCTTCTGAGCCTTGCAGTTACATAGGGATACAGCTGTCTGAAAAAACGTGTTTATTTCTTGCTGAAAAACACGTTTTGAAAAGTGAGCTGTTAATGCCCCATAAGTTACATGGGGTTGACCAAACTTGCAGAAACATGTTTATTTCTGCTGAAAAACATGTTTTGACACTTTCTGCACAGTGGGGTTAAGACCTGAGTGTGTGGGCTCTTCTGAGCCTTGCAGTTACAGAGGGATACAGCTGTCTGAAAAAACGCGTTTATTTCGGGCTGAAAAACACGTTTTGAAAAGTGTGCTGTTACTACCCCATAACTTACATGGGGTTGACCAAACTTGCAGAAACATGTTTATTTCTGCTGAAAAACATGTTTTGACACTTTCAGCACACTGGGGTTAAGACCTGAGTGTGTGGGCTCTTCTGAGCCTTGCAGTTACATAGGGATACAGCTGTCTGAAAAAACGCGTTTATTTCGGGCTGAAAAACACGTTTTGAAAAGTGAGCTGTTACTGACCCATAACTTACATGGGGTTGACCAAACTTGCAGAAACATGTTTATTTCTGCTGAAAAACATGTTTTGACACTTTCAGCACACTGGGGTTAAGACCTGAGTTTGTGGGCTCTTCTGAGCCTTGCAGTTACATAGGGATACAGCTATCTGAAAAAACGCGTTTATTTCGGGCTGAAAAACACGTTTTGAAAAGTGAGCTGTTACTGCCCCATAAGTTACATGGGGTTGACCAAACTTGCAGAAACATGTTTATTTCAGCTGAAAAACATGTTTTGACACTTTCAGCACACTGGGGTTAAGACCTGAGTTTGTGGGCTCTTCTGAGCCTTGCAGTTACATAGGGATACAGCTGTCTGAAAAAACGCGTTTATTTCGGGCTGAAAAACACGTTTTGAAAAGTGAGCTGTTACTGACCCATAACTTACATGGGGTTGACCAAACTTGCAGAAACATGTTTATTTCTGCTGAAAAACATGTTTTGACACTTTCAGCACACTGGGGTTAAGACCTGAGTGTGTGGGCTCTTCTGAGCCTTGCAGTTACATAGGGATACAGCTGTCTGAAAAAACGTGTTTATCTCGGGCTGAAAAACACGTTTTGAAAAGTGTGCTGTTACTGCCCCATAACTTACATGGGGTTGACCAAACTTGCAGAAACATGTTTATTTCTTCTGAAAAACATGTTTTGACACTGTCAGCACACTGGGGTTAAGACCTGAGTGTGTGGGCTCTTCTGAGCCTTGCAGTTACATAGGGATACAGCTGTCTGAAAAAACGCGTTTATTTCGGGCTGAAAAACACGTTTTGAAAAGTGAGCTGTTAGTGCCCCATAAGTTACATGGGGTTGACCAAACTTGCAGAAACATGTTTATTTCTGCTGAAAAACATGTTTTGACACTGTCAGCACACTGGGGTTAAGACCTGAGTGTGTGGGCTCTTCTGAGCCTTGCAGTTACATAGGGATACAGCTGTCTGAAAAAACGCGTTTATTTCGGGCTGAAAAACACGTTTTGAAAAGTGTGCTGTTACTACCCCATAACTTACATGGGGTTGACCAAACTTGCAGAAACATGTTTATTTCTGCTGAAAAACATGTTTTGACACTTTCAGCACACTGGGGTTAAGACCTGAGTGTGTGGGCTCTTCTGAGCCTTGCAGTTACATAGGGATACAGCTGTCTGAAAAAACGCGTTTATTTCGGGCTGAAAAACACGTTTTGAAAAGTGAGCTGTTACTGACCCATAACTTACATGGGGTTGACCAAACTTGCAGAAACATGTTTATTTCTGCTGAAAAACATGTTTTGACACTTTCAGCACACTGGGGTTAAGACCTGAGTTTGTGGGCTCTTCTGAGCCTTGCAGTTACATAGGGATACAGCTGTCTGAAAAAACGCGTTTATTTCGGGCTGAAAAACACGTTTTGAAAAGTGAGCTGTTACTGCCCCATAAGTTACATGGGGTTGACCAAACTTGCAGAAACATGTTTATTTCTGCTGAAAAACATGTTTTGACACTTTCAGCACACTGGGGTTAAGACCTGAGTTTGTGGGCTCTTCTGAGCCTTGCAGTTACATAGGGATACAGCTGTCTGAAAAAACGCGTTTATTTCGGGCTGAAAAACACGTTTTGAAAAGTGAGCTGTTACTGACCCATAACTTACATGGGGTTGACCAAACTTGCAGAAACATGTTTATTTCTGCTGAAAAACATGTTTTGACACTTTCAGCACACTGGGGTTAAGACCTGAGTTTGTGGGCTCTTCTGAGCCTTGCAGTTACATAGGGATACAGCTGTCTGAAAAAACGCGTTTATTTCGGGCTGAAAAACACGTTTTGAAAAGTGAGCTGTTACTGCCCCATAAGTTACATGGGGTTGACCAAACTTGCAGAAACATGTTTATTTCTGCTGAAAAACATGTTTTGACACTTTCAGCACACTGGGGTTAAGACCTGAGTTTGTGGGCTCTTCTGAGCCTTGCAGTTACATAGGGATACAGCTGTCTGAAAAAACGCGTTTATTTCGGGCTGAAAAACACGTTTTGAAAAGTGAGCTGTTAGTGCCCCATAAGTTACATGGGGTTGACCAAACTTGCAGAAACATGTTTATTTCTGCTGAAAAACATGTTTTGACACTTTCAGCACACTGGGGTTAAGACCTGAGTGTGTGGGCTCTTCTGAGCCTTGCAGTTACATAGGGATACAGCTGTCTGAAAAAACGTGTTTATCTCGGGCTGAAAAACACGTTTTGAAAAGTGTGCTGTTACTGCCCCATAACTTACATGGGGTTGACCAAACTTGCAGAAACATGTTTATTTCTTCTGAAAAACATGTTTTGACACTGTCAGCACACTGGGGTTAAGACTTGAGTGTGTGGGCTCTTCTGAGCCTTGCAGTTACATAGGGATACAGCTGTCAGAAAAAACGCGTTTATTTCGGGCTGAAAAACACGTTTTGAAAAGTGTGCTGTTACTACCCCATAACTTACATGGGGTTGACCAAACTTGCAGAAACATGTTTATTTCTGCTGAAAAACATGTTTTGACACTTTCAGCACACTGGGGTTAAGACCTGAGTGTGTGGGCTCTTCTGAGCCTTGCAGTTACATAGGGATACAGCTGTCTGAAAAAACGCGTTTATTTCGGGCTGAAAAACACGTTTTGAAAAGTGAGCTGTTACTGACCCATAACTTACATGGGGTTGACCAAACTTGCAGAAACATGTTTATTTCTGCTGAAAAACATGTTTTGACACTTTCAGCACACTGGGGTTAAGACCTGAGTTTGTGGGCTCTTCTGAGCCTTGCAGTTACATAGGGATACAGCTGTCTGAAAAAACGCGTTTATTTCGGGCTGAAAAACACGTTTTGAAAAGTGTGCTGTTACTACCCCATAACTTACATGGGGTTGACCAAACTTGCAGAAACATGTTTATTTCTGCTGAAAAACATGTTTTGACACTTTCAGCACACTGGGGTTAAGACCTGAGTGTGTGGGCTCTTCTGAGCCTTGCAGTTACATAGGGATACAGCTGTCTGAAAAAACGCGTTTATTTCGGGCTGAAAAACACGTTTTGAAAAGTGAGCTGTTACTGCCCCATAAGTTACATGGGGTTGACCAAACTTGCAGAAATATGTTTATTTCTGCTGAAAAACATGTTTTGACACTTTCAGCACACTGGGGTTAAGACCTGAGTTTGTGGGCTCTTCTGAGCCTTGCAGTTACATAGGGATACAGCTGTCTGAAAAAACGCGTTTATTTCGGGCTGAAAAACACGTTTTGAAAAGTGAGCTGTTACTGACCCATAACTTACATGGGGTTGACCAAACTTGCAGAAACTTGTTTATTTCTGCTGAAAAACATGTTTTGACACTTTCAGCACACTGGGGTTAAGACCTGAGTGTGTGGGCTCTTGTGAGCCTTGCAGTTACATAGGGATACAGCTGTCTGAAAAAACGGGTTTATTTCGGGCTGAAAAACACGTTTTGAAAAGTGAGCTTTTAATGCCCCATAAGTTACATGGGGTTGACCAAACTTGCAGAAACATGTTTATTTCTGCTGAAAAACATGTTTTGACACTTTCAGCACACTGGGGTTAAGACCTGAGTGTGTGGGCTCTTCTGAGCCTTGCAGTTACATAGGGATACAGCTGTCTGAAAAAACGTGTTTATTTCGGGCTGAAAAACACGTTTTGAAAAGTGAGCTGTTACTGCCCCATAAGTTACATGGGGTTGACCAAACTTGCAGAAACATGTTTATTTCTGCTGAAAAACATGTTTTGACACTTTCTGCACAGTGGGGTTAAGACCTGAGTGTGTGGGCTCTTCTGAGCCTTGCAGTTACAGAGGGATACAGCTGTCTGAAAAAACGCGTTTATTTCGGGCTGAAAAACACGTTTTGAAAAGTGTGCTGTTACTACCCCATAACTTACATGGGGTTGACCAAACTTGCAGAAACATGTTTATTTCTGCTGAAAAACATGTTTTGACACTTTCAGCACACTGGGGTTAAGACCTGAGTGTGTGGGCTCTTTTGAGCCTTGCAGTTACATAGGGATACAGCTATCTGAAAAAACGCGTTTATTTCGGGCTGAAAAACACGTTTTGAAAAGTGAGCTGTTACTGCCCCATAAGTTACATGGGGTTGACCAAACTTGCAGAAACATGTTTATTTCAGCTGAAAAACATGTTTTGACACTTTCAGCACACTGGGGTTAAGACCTGAGTTTGTGGGCTCTTCTGAGCCTTGCAGTTACATAGGGATACAGCTGTCTGAAAAAACGCGTTTATTTCGGGCTGAAAAACACGTTTTGAAAAGTGAGCTGTTACTGACCCATAACTTACATGGGGTTGACCAAACTTGCAGAAACATGTTTATTTCTGCTGAAAAACATGTTTTGACACTTTCAGCACACTGGGGTTAAGACCTGAGTGTGTGGGCTCTTCTGAGCCTTGCAGTTACATAGGGATACAGCTGTCTGAAAAAACGTGTTTATCTCGGGCTGAAAAACACGTTTTGAAAAGTGTGCTGTTACTGCCCCATAACTTACATGGGGTTGACCAAACTTGCAGAAACATGTTTATTTCTTCTGAAAAACATGTTTTGACACTGTCAGCACACTGGGGTTAAGACTTGAGTGTGTGGGCTCTTCTGAGCCTTGCAGTTACATAGGGATACAGCTGTCTGAAAAAACGCGTTTATTTCGGGCTGAAAAACACGTTTTGAAAAGTGAGCTGTTAGTGCCCCATAAGTTACATGGGGTTGACCAAACTTGCAGAAACATGTTTATTTCTGCTGAAAAACATGTTTTGACACTGTCAGCACACTGGGGTTAAGACCTGAGTGTGTGGGCTCTTCTGAGCCTTGCAGTTACATAGGGATACAGCTGTCTGAAAAAACGCGTTTATTTCGGGCTGAAAAACACGTTTTGAAAAGTGTGCTGTTACTACCCCATAACTTACATGGGGTTGACCAAACTTGCAGAAACATGTTTATTTCTGCTGAAAAACATGTTTTGACACTTTCAGCACACTGGGGTTAAGACCTGAGTGTGTGGGCTCTTCTGAGCCTTGCAGTTACATAGGGATACAGCTGTCTGAAAAAACGCGTTTATTTCGGGCTGAAAAACACGTTTTGAAAAGTGAGCTGTTACTGACCCATAACTTACATGGGGTTGACCAAACTTGCAGAAACATGTTTATTTCTGCTGAAAAACATGTTTTGACACTTTCAGCACACTGGGGTTAAGACCTGAGTGTGTGGGCTCTTCTGAGCCTTGCAGTTACATAGGGATACAGCTGTCTGAAAAAACGCGTTTATTTCGGGCTGAAAAACACGTTTTGAAAAGTGAGCTGTTAATGCCCCATAAGTTACATGGGGTTGACCAAACTTGCAGAAACATGTTTATTTCTGCTGAAAAACATGTTTTGACACTTTCAGCACACTGGGGTTAAGACCTGAGTGTGTGGGCTCTTCTGAGCCTTGCACTTACATAGGGATACAGCTGTCTGAAAAAACGTGTTTATTTCGGGCTGAAAAACACGTTTTGAAAAGTGACCTGTTACTGCCCCATAAGATACA
Source organism: Lepisosteus oculatus (assembly GCF_040954835.1). NCBI lineage: Eukaryota > Metazoa > Chordata > Actinopteri > Semionotiformes > Lepisosteidae > Lepisosteus > Lepisosteus oculatus. The sequence goes on from NW_027168128.1 coordinate 1,311,194, forward strand.
TGGGGTTGACCAAACTTGCAGAAACATGTTTATTTCTGCTGAAAAACATGTTTTGACACTTTCTGCACAGTGGGGTTAAGACCTGAGTGTGTGGGCTCTTCTGAGCCTTGCAGTTACATAGGGATACAGCTGTCTGAAAAAACGCGTTTATTTCGGGCTGAAAAACACGTTTTGAAAAGTGTGCTGTTACTACCCCATAACTTACATGGGGTTGACCAAACTTGCAGAAACATGTTTATATCTGCTGAAAAACATGTTTTGACACTTTCAGCACACTGGGGTTAAGACCTGAGTGTGTGGGCTCTTCTGAGCCTTGCAGTTACATAGGGATACAGCTGTCTGAAAAAACGCGTTTATTTCGGGCTGAAAAACACGTTTTGAAAAGTGAGCTGTTACTGCCCCATAAGTTACATGGGGTTGACCAAACTTGCAGAAACATGTTTATTTCTGCTGAAAAACATGTTTTGACACTTTCAGCACACTGGGGTTAAGACCTGAGTTTGTGGGCTCTTCTGAGCCTTGCAGTTACATAGGGATACAGCTGTCTGAAAAAACGCGTTTATTTCGGGCTGAAAAACACGTTTTGAAAAGTGAGCTGTTACTGACCCATAACTTACATGGGGTTGACCAAACTTGCAGAAACATGTTTATTTCTGCTGAAAAACATGTTTTGACACTTTCAGCACACTGGGGTTAAGACCTGAGTGTGTGGGCTCTTCTGAGCCTTGCAGTTACATAGGGATACAGCTGTCTGAAAAAACGCGTTTATTTCGGGCTGAAAAACACGTTTTGAAAAGTGAGCTGTTAATGCCCCATAAGTTACATGGGGTTGACCAAACTTGCAGAAACATGTTTATTTCTGCTGAAAAACATGTTTTGACACTGTCAGCACACTGGGGTTAAGACCTGAGTGTGTGGGCTCTTCTGAGCCTTGCAGTTACATAGGGATACAGCTGTCTGAAAAAACGCGTTTATTTCGGGCTGAAAAACACGTTTTGAAAAGTGTGCTGTTACTACCCCATAACTTACATGGGGTTGACCAAACTTGCAGAAACATGTTTATTTCTGCTGAAAAACATGTTTTGACACTTTCAGCAAACTGGGGTTAAGACCTGAGTGTGTGGGCTCTTCTGAGCCTTGCAGTTACATAGGGATACAGCTGTCTGAAAAAACGCGTTTATTTCGGGCTGAAAAACACGTTTTGAAAAGTGAGCTGTTACTGACCCATAACTTACATGGGGTTGACCAAACTTGCAGAAACATGTTTATTTCTGCTGAAAAACATGTTTTGACACTTTCAGCACACTGGGGTTAAGACCTGAGTTTGTGGGCTCTTCTGAGCCTTGCAGTTACATAGGGATACAGCTGTCTGAAAAAACGCGTTTATTTCGGGCTGAAAAACACGTTTTGAAAAGTGAGCTGTTACTGACCCATAACTTACATGGGGTTGACCAAACTTGCAGAAACATGTTTATTTCTGCTGAAAAACATGTTTTGACACTTTCAGCACACTGGGGTTAAGACCTGAGTGTGTGGGCTCTACTGAGCCTTGCAGTTACATAGGGATACAGCTGTCTGAAAAAACGCGTTTATTTCGGGCTGAAAAACACGTTTTGAAAAGTGAGCTGTTACTGCCCCATAAGTTACATGGGGTTGACCAAACTTGCAGAAACATGTTTATTTCTGCTGAAAAACATGTTTTGACACTTTCAGCACACTGGGGTTAAGACCTGAGTTTGTGGGCTCTTCTGAGCCTTGCAGTTACATAGGGATACAGCTGTCTGAAAAAACGCGTTTATTTCGGGCTGAAAAACACGTTTTGAAAAGTGAGCTGTTACTGACCCATAACTTACATGGGGTTGACCAAACTTGCAGAAACATGTTTATTTCTGCTGAAAAACATGTTTTGACACTTTCAGCACACTGGTGTTAAGACCTGAGTGTGTGGGCTCTTCTGAGCCTTGCAGTTACATAGGGATACAGCTGTCTGAAAAAACGCGTTTATTTCGGGCTGAAAAACACGTTTTGAAAAGTGAGCTGTTAATGCCCCATAAGTTACATGGGGTTGACCAAACTTGCAGAAACATGTTTATTTCTGCTGAAAAACATGTTTTGACACTTTCAGCACACTGGGGTTAAGACCTGAGTGTGTGGGCTCTTCTGAGCCTTGCAGTTACATAGGGATACAGCTGTCTGAAAAAACGTGTTTATTTCGGGCTGAAAAACACGTTTTGAAAAGTGAGCTGTTAATGCCCCATAAGTTACATGGGGTTGACCAAACTTGCAGAAACATGTTTATTTCTGCTGAAAAACATGTTTTGACACTTTCTGCACAGTGGGGTTAAGACCTGAGTGTGTGGGCTCTTCTGAGCCTTGCAGTTACAGAGGGATACAGCTGTCTGAAAAAACGCGTTTATTTCGGGCTGAAAAACACGTTTTGAAAAGTGTGCTGTTACTACCCCATAACTTACATGGGGTTGACCAAACTTGCAGAAACATGTTTATTTCTGCTGAAAAACATGTTTTGACACTTTCAGCACACTGGGGTTAAGACCTGAGTGTGTGGGCTCTTCTGAGCCTTGCAGTTACATAGGGATACAGCTGTCTGAAAAAACGCGTTTATTTCGGGCTGAAAAACACGTTTTGAAAAGTGAGCTGTTACTGACCCATAACTTACATGGGGTTGACCAAACTTGCAGAAACATGTTTATTTCTGCTGAAAAACATGTTTTGACACTTTCAGCACACTGGGGTTAAGACCTGAGTTTGTGGGCTCTTCTGAGCCTTGCAGTTACATAGGGATACAGCTGTCTGAAAAAACGCGTTTATTTCGGGCTGAAAAACACGTTTTGAAAAGTGAGCTGTTACTGCCCCATAAGTTACATGGGGTTGACCAAACTTGCAGAAACATGTTTATTTCTGCTGAAAAACATGTTTTAGACACTTTCAGCACACTGGGGTTAAGACCTGAGTTTGTGGGCTCTTCTGAGCCTTGCAGTTACATAGGGATACAGCTGTCTGAAAAAACGTGTTTATTTCGGGCTGAAAAACACGTTTTGAAAAGTGAGCTGTTAATGCCCCATAAGTTACATGGGGTTGACCAAACTTGCAGAAACATGTTTATTTCTGCTGAAAAACATGTTTTGACACTTTCTGCACAGTGGGGTTAAGACCTGAGTGTGTGGGCTCTTCTGAGCCTTGCAGTTACAGAGGGATACAGCTGTCTGAAAAAACGCGTTTATTTCGGGCTGAAAAACACGTTTTGAAAAGTGTGCTGTTACTACCCCATAACTTACATGGGGTTGACCAAACTTGCAGAAACATGTTTATTTCTGCTGAAAAACATGTTTTGACACTTTCAGCACACTGGGGTTAAGACCTGAGTGTGTGGGCTCTTCTGAGCCTTGCAGTTACATAGGGATACAGCTGTCTGAAAAAACGCGTTTATTTCGGGCTGAAAAACACGTTTTGAAAAGTGAGCTGTTACTGACCCATAACTTACATGGGGTTGACCAAACTTGCAGAAACATGTTTATTTCTGCTGAAAAACATGTTTTGACACTTTCAGCACACTGGGGTTAAGACCTGAGTTTGTGGGCTCTTCTGAGCCTTGCAGTTACATAGGGATACAGCTGTCTGAAAAAACGTGTTTATCTCGGGCTGAAAAACACGTTTTGAAAAGTGTGCTGTTACTGCCCCATAACTTACATGGGGTTGACCAAACTTTCAGAAACATGTTTATTTCTTCTGAAAAACATGTTTTGACACTGTCAGCACACTGGGGTTAAGACTTGAGTGTGTGGGCTCTTCTGAGCCTTGCAGTTACATAGGGATACAGCTGTCAGAAAAAACGCGTTTATTTCGGGCTGAAAAACACGTTTTGAAAAGTGAGCTGTTAGTGCCCCATAAGTTACATGGGGTTGACCAAACTTGCAGAAACATGTTTATTTCTGCTGAAAAACATGTTTTGACACTGTCAGCACACTGGGGTTAAGACCTGAGTGTGTGGGCTCTTCTGAGCCTTGCAGTTATATAGGGATACAGCTGTCTGAAAAAACGCGTTTATTTCGGGCTGAAAAACACGTTTTGAAAAGTGTGCTGTTACTACCCCATAACTTACATGGGGTTGACCAAACTTGCAGAAACATGTTTATTTCTGCTGAAAAACATGTTTTGACACTTTCAGCACACTGGGGTTAAGACCTGAGTTTGTGGGCTCTTCTGAGCCTTGCAGTTACATAGGGATACAGCTGTCTGAAAAAACGCGTTTATTTCGGGCTGAAAAACACGTTTTGAAAAGTGAGCTGTTACTGACCCATAACTTACATGGGGTTGACCAAACTTGCAGAAACATGTTTATTTCTGCTGAAAAACATGTTTTGACACTTTCAGCACACTGGGGTTAAGACCTGAGTGTGTGGGCTCTACTGAGCCTTGCAGTTACATAGGGATACAGCTGTCTGAAAAAACGCGTTTATTTCGGGCTGAAAAACACGTTTTGAAAAGTGAGCTGTTACTGCCCCATAAGTTACATGGGGTTGACCAAACTTGCAGAAACATGTTTATTTCTGCTGAAAAACATGTTTTGACACTTTCAGCACACTGGGGTTAAGACCTGAGTTTGTGGGCTCTTCTGAGCCTTGCAGTTACATAGGGATACAGCTGTCTGAAAAAACGCGTTTATTTCGGGCTGAAAAACACGTTTTGAAAAGTGAGCTGTTACTGACCCATAACTTACATGGGGTTGACCAAACTTGCAGAAACATGTTTATTTCTGCTGAAAAACATGTTTTGACACTGTCAGCACACTGGGGTTAAGACCTGAGTGTGTGGGCTCTTCTGAGCCTTGCAGTTACATAGGGATACAGCTGTCTGAAAAAACGCGTTTATTTCGGGCTGAAAAACACGTTTTGAAAAGTGTGCTGTTACTACCCCATAACTTACATGGGGTTGACCAAACTTGCAGAAACATGTTTATTTCTGCTGAAAAACATGTTTTGACACTTTCAGCACACTGGGGTTAAGACCTGAGTGTGTGGGCTCTTCTGAGCCTTGCAGTTACATAGGGATACAGCTGTCTGAAAAAACGCGTTTATTTCGGGCTGAAAAACACGTTTTGAAAAGTGAGCTGTTACTGACCCATAACTTACATGGGGTTGACCAAACTTGCAGAAACATGTTTATTTCTGCTGAAAAACATGTTTTGACACTTTCAGCACACTGGGGTTAAGACCTGAGTGTGTGGGCTCTTCTGAGCCTTGCAGTTACATAGGGATACAGCTGTCTGAAAAAACGCGTTTATTTCGGGCTGAAAAACACGTTTTGAAAAGTGAGCTGTTAATGCCCCATAAGTTACATGGGGTTGACCAAACTTGCAGAAACATGTTTATTTCTGCTGAAAAACATGTTTTGACACTTTCAGCACACTGGGGTTAAGACCTGAGTGTGTGGGCTCTTCTGAGCCTTGCACTTACATAGGGATACAGCTGTCTGAAAAAACGTGTTTATTTCGGGCTGAAAAACACGTTTTGAAAAGTGACCTGTTACTGCCCCATAAGATACATGGGGTTGACCAAACTTGCAGAAACATGTTTATTTCTGCTGAAAAACATGTTTTGACACTTTCTGCACAGTGGGGTTAAGACCTGAGTGTGTGGGCTCTTCTGAGCCTTGCAGTTACATAGGGATACAGCTGTCTGAAAAAACGCGTTTATTTCGGGCTGAAAAACACGTTTTGAAAAGTGTGCTGTTACTACCCCATAACTTACATGGGGTTGACCAAACTTGCAGAAACATGTTTATATCTGCTGAAAAACATGTTTTGACACTTTCAGCACACTGGGGTTAAGACCTGAGTGTGTGGGCTCTTCTGAGCCTTGCAGTTACATAGGGATACAGCTGTCTGAAAAAACGCGTTTATTTCGGGCTGAAAAACACGTTTTGAAAAGTGAGCTGTTACTGCCCCATAAGTTACATGGGGTTGACCAAACTTGCAGAAACATGTTTATTTCTGCTGAAAAACATGTTTTGACACTTTCAGCACACTGGGGTTAAGACCTGAGTTTGTGGGCTCTTCTGAGCCTTGCAGTTACATAGGGATACAGCTGTCTGAAAAAACGCGTTTATTTCGGGCTGAAAAACACGTTTTGAAAAGTGAGCTGTTACTGACCCATAACTTACATGGGGTTGACCAAACTTGCAGAAACATGTTTATTTCTGCTGAAAAACATGTTTTGACACTTTCAGCACACTGGGGTTAAGACCTGAGTGTGTGGGCTCTTCTGAGCCTTGCAGTTACATAGGGATACAGCTGTCTGAAAAAACGCGTTTATTTCGGGCTGAAAAACACGTTTTGAAAAGTGAGCTGTTAATGCCCCATAAGTTACATGGGGTTGACCAAACTTGCAGAAACATGTTTATTTCTGCTGAAAAACATGTTTTGACACTTTCAGCACACTGGGGTTAAGACCTGAGTGTGTGGGCTATTCTGAGCCTTGCAGTTACATAGGGATACAGCTGTCAGAAAAAACGCGTTTATTTCGGGCTGAAAAACACGTTTTGAAAAGTGAGCTGTTACTGCCCCATAAGTTACATGGGGTTGACCAAACTTGCAGAAACATGTTTATTTCTGCTGAAAAACATGTTTTGACACTGTCAGCACACTGGGGTTAAGACCTGAGTGTGTGGGCTCTTCTGAGCCTTGCAGTTACATAGGGATACAGCTGTCTGAAAAAACGCGTTTATTTCGGGCTGAAAAACACGTTTTGAAAAGTGTGCTGTTACTACCCCATAACTTACATGGGGTTGACCAAACTTGCAGAAACATGTTTATTTCTGCTGAAAAACATGTTTTGACACTTTCAGCACACTGGGGTTAAGACCTGAGTGTGTGGGCTCTTCTGAGCCTTGCAGTTACATAGGGATACAGCTGTCTGAAAAAACGCGTTTATTTCGGGCTGAAAAACACGTTTTGAAAAGTGAGCTGTTACTGACCCATAACTTACATGGGGTTGACCAAACTTGCAGAAACATGTTTATTTCTGCTGAAAAACATGTTTTGACACTTTCAGCACACTGGGGTTAAGACCTGAGTTTGTGGGCTCTTCTGAGCCTTGCAGTTACATAGGGATACAGCTGTCTGAAAAAACGCGTTTATTTCGGGCTGAAAAACACGTTTTGAAAAGTGAGCTGTTACTGACCCATAACTTACATGGGGTTGACCAAACTTGCAGAAACATGTTTATTTCTGCTGAAAAACATGTTTTGACACTTTCAGCACACTGGGGTTAAGACCTGAGTGTGTGGGCTCTACTGAGCCTTGCAGTTACATAGGGATACAGCTGTCTGAAAAAACGCGTTTATTTCGGGCTGAAAAACACGTTTTGAAAAGTGAGCTGTTACTGCCCCATAAGTTACATGGGGTTGACCAAACTTGCAGAAACATGTTTATTTCTGCTGAAAAACATGTTTTGACACTTTCAGCACACTGGGGTTAAGACCTGAGTTTGTGGGCTCTTCTGAGCCTTGCAGTTACATAGGGATACAGCTGTCTGAAAAAACGCGTTTATTTCGGGCTGAAAAACACGTTTTGAAAAGTGAGCTGTTACTGACCCATAACTTACATGGGGTTGACCAAACTTGCAGAAACATGTTTATTTCTGCTGAAAAACATGTTTTGACACTTTCAGCACACTGGTGTTAAGACCTGAGTGTGTGGGCTCTTCTGAGCCTTGCAGTTACATAGGGATACAGCTGTCTGAAAAAACGCGTTTATTTCGGGCTGAAAAACACGTTTTGAAAAGTGAGCTGTTAATGCCCCATAAGTTACATGGGGTTGACCAAACTTGCAGAAACATGTTTATTTCTGCTGAAAAACATGTTTTGACACTTTCAGCACACTGGGGTTAAGACCTGAGTGTGTGGGCTCTTCTGAGCCTTGCAGTTACATAGGGATACAGCTGTCTGAAAAAACGTGTTTATTTCGGGCTGAAAAACACGTTTTGAAAAGTGAGCTGTTAATGCCCCATAAGTTACATGGGGTTGACCAAACTTGCAGAAACATGTTTATTTCTGCTGAAAAACATGTTTTGACACTTTCTGCACAGTGGGGTTAAGACCTGAGTGTGTGGGCTCTTCTGAGCCTTGCAGTTACAGAGGGATACAGCTGTCTGAAAAAACGCGTTTATTTCGGGCTGAAAAACACGTTTTGAAAAGTGTGCTGTTACTACCCCATAACTTACATGGGGTTGACCAAACTTGCAGAAACATGTTTATTTCTGCTGAAAAACATGTTTTGACACTTTCAGCACACTGGGGTTAAGACCTGAGTGTGTGGGCTCTTCTGAGCCTTGCAGTTACATAGGGATACAGCTGTCTGAAAAAACGCGTTTATTTCGGGCTGAAAAACACGTTTTGAAAAGTGAGCTGTTACTGACCCATAACTTACATGGGGTTGACCAAACTTGCAGAAACATGTTTATTTCTGCTGAAAAACATGTTTTGACACTTTCAGCACACTGGGGTTAAGACCTGAGTTTGTGGGCTCTTCTGAGCCTTGCAGTTACATAGGGATACAGCTGTCTGAAAAAACGCGTTTATTTCGGGCTGAAAAACACGTTTTGAAAAGTGAGCTGTTACTGCCCCATAAGTTACATGGGGTTGACCAAACTTGCAGAAACATGTTTATTTCTGCTGAAAAACATGTTTTGACACTTTCAGCACACTGGGGTTAAGACCTGAGTTTGTGGGCTCTTCTGAGCCTTGCAGTTACATAGGGATACAGCTGTCTGAAAAAACATGTTTATTTCGGGCTGAAAAACACGTTTTGAAAAGTGAGCTGTTAATGCCCCATAAGTTACATGGGGTTGACCAAACTTGCAGAAACATGTTTATTTCTGCTGAAAAACATGTTTTGACACTTTCTGCACAGTGGGGTTAAGACCTGAGTGTGTGGGCTCTTCTGAGCCTTGCAGTTACAGAGGGATACAGCTGTCTGAAAAAACGCGTTTATTTCGGGCTGAAAAACACGTTTTGAAAAGTGTGCTGTTACTACCCCATAACTTACATGGGGTTGACCAAACTTGCAGAAACATGTTTATTTCTGCTGAAAAACATGTTTTGACACTTTCAGCACACTGGGGTTAAGACCTGAGTGTGTGGGCTCTTCTGAGCCTTGCAGTTACATAGGGATACAGCTGTCTGAAAAAACGCGTTTATTTCGGGCTGAAAAACACGTTTTGAAAAGTGAGCTGTTACTGACCCATAACTTACATGGGGTTGACCAAACTTGCAGAAACATGTTTATTTCTGCTGAAAAACATGTTTTGACACTTTCAGCACACTGGGGTTAAGACCTGAGTTTGTGGGCTCTTCTGAGCCTTGCAGTTACATAGGGATACAGCTGTCTGAAAAAACGCGTTTATTTCGGGCTGAAAAACACGTTTTGAAAAGTGAGCTGTTACTGCCCCATAAGTTACATGGGGTTGACCAAACTTGCAGAAACATGTTTATTTCTGCTGAAAAACATGTTTTGACACTTTCAGCACACTGGGGTTAAGACCTGAGTTTGTGGGCTCTTCTGAGCCTTGCAGTTACATAGGGATACAGCTGTCTGAAAAAACGCGTTTATTTCGGGCTGAAAAACACGTTTTGAAAAGTGAGCTGTTACTGACCCATAACTTACATGGGGTTGACCAAACTTGCAGAAACATGTTTATTTCTGCTGAAAAACATGTTTTGACACTTTCAGCAGACTGGGGTTAAGACCTGAGTGTGTGGGCTCTTCTGAGCCTTGCAGTTACATAGGGATACAGCTGTCTGAAAAAACGTGTTTATCTCGGGCTGAAAAACACGTTTTGAAAAGTGTGCTGTTACTGCCCCATAACTTACATGGGGTTGACCAAACTTTCAGAAACATGTTTATTTCTTCTGAAAAACATGTTTTGACACTGTCAGCACACTGGGGTTAAGACTTGAGTGTGTGGGCTCTTCTGAGCCTTGCAGTTACATAGGGATACAGCTGTCAGAAAAAACGCGTTTATTTCGGGCTGAAAAACACGTTTTGAAAAGTGAGCTGTTAGTGCCCCATAAGTTACATGGGGTTGACCAAACTTGCAGAAACATGTTTATTTCTGCTGAAAAACATGTTTTGACACTTTCAGCACACTGGGGTTAAGACCTGAGTGTGTGGGCTCTACTGAGCCTTGCAGTTACATAGGGATACAGCTGTCTGAAAAAACGCGTTTATTTCGGGCTGAAAAACACGTTTTGAAAAGTGAGCTGTTACTGCCCCATAAGTTACATGGGGTTGACCAAACTTGCAGAAACATGTTTATTTCTGCTGAAAAACATGTTTTGACACTTTCAGCACACTGGGGTTAAGACCTGAGTTTGTGGGCTCTTCTGAGCCTTGCAGTTACATAGGGATACAGCTGTCTGAAAAAACGCGTTTATTTCGGGCTGAAAAACACGTTTTGAAAAGTGAGCTGTTACTGACCCATAACTTACATGGGGTTGACCAAACTTGCAGAAACATGTTTATTTCTGCTGAAAAACATGTTTTGACACTTTCAGCACACTGGTGTTAAGACCTGAGTGTGTGGGCTCTTCTGAGCCTTGCAGTTACATAGGGATACAGCTGTCTGAAAAAACGCGTTTATTTCGGGCTGAAAAACACGTTTTGAAAAGTGAGCTGTTAATGCCCCATAAGTTACATGGGGTTGACCAAACTTGCAGAAACATGTTTATTTCTGCTGAAAAACATGTTTTGACACTTTCAGCACACTGGGGTTAAGACCTGAGTGTGTGGGCTCTTCTGAGCCTTGCAGTTACATAGGGATACAGCTGTCTGAAAAAACGTGTTTATTTCGGGCTGAAAAACACGTTTTGAAAAGTGAGCTGTTAATGCCCCATAAGTTACATGGGGTTGACCAAACTTGCAGAAACATGTTTATTTCTGCTGAAAAACATGTTTTGACACTTTCTGCACAGTGGGGTTAAGACCTGAGTGTGTGGGCTCTTCTGAGCCTTGCAGTTACAGAGGGATACAGCTGTCTGAAAAAACGCGTTTATTTCGGGCTGAAAAACACGTTTTGAAAAGTGTGCTGTTACTACCCCATAACTTACATGGGGTTGACCAAACTTGCAGAAACATGTTTATTTCTGCTGAAAAACATGTTTTGACACTTTCAGCACACTGGGGTTAAGACCTGAGTGTGTGGGCTCTTCTGAGCCTTGCAGTTACATAGGGATACAGCTGTCTGAAAAAACGCGTTTATTTCGGGCTGAAAAACACGTTTTGAAAAGTGAGCTGTTACTGACCCATAACTTACATGGGGTTGACCAAACTTGCAGAAACATGTTTATTTCTGCTGAAAAACATGTTTTGACACTTTCAGCACACTGGGGTTAAGACCTGAGTTTGTGGGCTCTTCTGAGCCTTGCAGTTACATAGGGATACAGCTGTCTGAAAAAACGCGTTTATTTCGGGCTGAAAAACACGTTTTGAAAAGTGAGCTGTTACTGCCCCATAAGTTACATGGGGTTGACCAAACTTGCAGAAACATGTTTATTTCTGCTGAAAAACATGTTTTGACACTTTCAGCACACTGGGGTTAAGACCTGAGTTTGTGGGCTCTTCTGAGCCTTGCAGTTACATAGGGATACAGCTGTCTGAAAAAACGCGTTTATTTCGGGCTGAAAAACACGTTTTGAAAAGTGAGCTGTTACTGACCCATAACTTACTTGGGGTTGACCAAACTTGCAGAAACATGTTTATTTCTGCTGAAAAACATGTTTTGACACTTTCAGCACACTGGGGTTAAGACCTGAGTGTGTGGGCTCTTCTGAGCCTTGCAGTTACATAGGGATACAGCTGTCTGAAAAAACGCGTTTATTTCGGGCTGAAAAACACGTTTTGAAAAGTGAGCTGTTAATGCCCCATAAGTTACATGGGGTTGACCAAACTTGCAGAAACATGTTTATTTCTGCTGAAAAACATGTTTTGACACTTTCAGCACACTGGGGTTAAGACCTGAGTGTGTGGGCTATTCTGAGCCTTGCAGTTACATAGGGATACAGCTGTCAGAAAAAACGCGTTTATTTCGGGCTGAAAAACACGTTTTGAAAAGTGAGCTGTTACTGCCCCATAAGTTACATGGGGTTGACCAAACTTGCAGAAACATGTTTATTTCTGCTGAAAAACATGTTTTGACACTGTCAGCACACTGGGGTTAAGACCTGAGTGTGTGGGCTCTTCTGAGCCTTGCAGTTACATAGGGATACAGCTGTCTGAAAAAACGCGTTTATTTCGGGCTGAAAAACACGTTTTGAAAAGTGTGCTGTTACTACCCCATAACTTACATGGGGTTGACCAAACTTGCAGAAACATGTTTATTTCTGCTGAAAAACATGTTTTGACACTTTCAGCACACTGGGGTTAAGACCTGAGTGTGTGGGCTCTTCTGAGCCTTGCAGTTACATAGGGATACAGCTGTCTGAAAAAACGCGTTTATTTCGGGCTGAAAAACACGTTTTGAAAAGTGAGCTGTTACTGACCCATAACTTACATGGGGTTGACCAAACTTGCAGAAACATGTTTATTTCTGCTGAAAAACATGTTTTGACACTTTCAGCACACTGGGGTTAAGACCTGAGTTTGTGGGCTCTTCTGAGCCTTGCAGTTACATAGGGATACAGCTGTCTGAAAAAACGCGTTTATTTCGGGCTGAAAAACACGTTTTGAAAAGTGAGCTGTTACTGACCCATAACTTACATGGGGTTGACCAAACTTGCAGAAACATGTTTATTTCTGCTGAAAAACATGTTTTGACACTTTCAGCACACTGGGGTTAAGACCTGAGTGTGTGGGCTCTACTGAGCCTTGCAGTTACATAGGGATACAGCTGTCTGAAAAAACGCGTTTATTTCGGGCTGAAAAACACGTTTTGAAAAGTGAGCTGTTACTGCCCCATAAGTTACATGGGGTTGACCAAACTTGCAGAAACATGTTTATTTCTGCTGAAAAACATGTTTTGACACTTTCAGCACACTGGGGTTAAGACCTGAGTTTGTGGGCTCTTCTGAGCCTTGCAGTTACATAGGGATACAGCTGTCTGAAAAAACGCGTTTATTTCGGGCTGAAAAACACGTTTTGAAAAGTGAGCTGTTACTGACCCATAACTTACATGGGGTTGACCAAACTTGCAGAAACATGTTTATTTCTGCTGAAAAACATGTTTTGACACTTTCAGCACACTGGTGTTAAGACCTGAGTGTGTGGGCTCTTCTGAGCCTTGCAGTTACATAGGGATACAGCTGTCTGAAAAAACGCGTTTATTTCGGGCTGAAAAACACGTTTTGAAAAGTGAGCTGTTAATGCCCCATAAGTTACATGGGGTTGACCAAACTTGCAGAAACATGTTTATTTCTGCTGAAAAACATGTTTTGACACTTTCAGCACACTGGGGTTAAGACCTGAGTGTGTGGGCTCTTCTGAGCCTTGCAGTTACATAGGGATACAGCTGTCTGAAAAAACGTGTTTATTTCGGGCTGAAAAACACGTTTTGAAAAGTGAGGTGTTAATGCCCCATAAGTTACATGGGGTTGACCAAACTTGCAGAAACATGTTTATTTCTGCTGAAAAACATGTTTTGACACTTTCTGCACAGTGGGGTTAAGACCTGAGTGTGTGGGCTCTTCTGAGCCTTGCAGTTACAGAGGGATACAGCTGTCTGAAAAAACGCGTTTATTTCGGGCTGAAAAACACGTTTTGAAAAGTGTGCTGTTACTACCCCATAACTTACATGGGGTTGACCAAACTTGCAGAAACATGTTTATTTCTGCTGAAAAACATGTTTTGACACTTTCAGCACACTGGGGTTAAGACCTGAGTGTGTGGGCTCTTCTGAGCCTTGCAGTTACATAGGGATACAGCTGTCTGAAAAAACGCGTTTATTTCGGGCTGAAAAACACGTTTTGAAAAGTGAGCTGTTACTGACCCATAACTTACATGGGGTTGACCAAACTTGCAGAAACATGTTTATTTCTGCTGAAAAACATGTTTTGACACTTTCAGCACACTGGGGTTAAGACCTGAGTTTGTGGGCTCTTCTGAGCCTTGCAGTTACATAGGGATACAGCTGTCTGAAAAAACGCGTTTATTTCGGGCTGAAAAACACGTTTTGAAAAGTGAGCTGTTACTGCCCCATAAGTTACATGGGGTTGACCAAACTTGCAGAAACATGTTTATTTCTGCTGAAAAACATGTTTTGACACTTTCAGCACACTGGGGTTAAGACCTGAGTTTGTGGGCTCTTCTGAGCCTTGCAGTTACATAGGGATACAGCTGTCTGAAAAAACGTGTTTATTTCGGGCTGAAAAACACGTTTTGAAAAGTGAGCTGTTAATGCCCCATAAGTTACATGGGGTTGACCAAACTTGCAGAAACATGTTTATTTCTGCTGAAAAACATGTTTTGACACTTTCTGCACAGTGGGGTTAAGACCTGAGTGTGTGGGCTCTTCTGAGCCTTGCAGTTACAGAGGGATACAGCTGTCTGAAAAAACGCGTTTATTTCGGGCTGAAAAACACGTTTTGAAAAGTGTGCTGTTACTACCCCATAACTTACATGGGGTTGACCAAACTTGCAGAAACATGTTTATTTCTGCTGAAAAACATGTTTTGACACTTTCAGCACACTGGGGTTAAGACCTGAGTGTGTGGGCTCTTCTGAGCCTTGCAGTTACATAGGGATACAGCTGTCTGAAAAAACGCGTTTATTTCGGGCTGAAAAACACGTTTTGAAAAGTGAGCTGTTACTGACCCATAACTTACATGGGGTTGACCAAACTTGCAGAAACATGTTTATTTCTGCTGAAAAACATGTTTTGACACTTTCAGCACACTGGGGTTAAGACCTGAGTTTGTGGGCTCTTCTGAGCCTTGCAGTTACATAGGGATACAGCTGTCTGAAAAAACGCGTTTATTTCGGGCTGAAAAACACGTTTTGAAAAGTGAGCTGTTACTGCCCCATAAGTTACATGGGGTTGACCAAACTTGCAGAAACATGTTTATTTCTGCTGAAAAACATGTTTTGACACTTTCAGCACACTGGGGTTAAGACCTGAGTTTGTGGGCTCTTCTGAGCCTTGCAGTTACATAGGGATACAGCTGTCTGAAAAAACGCGTTTATTTCGGGCTGAAAAACACGTTTTGAAAAGTGAGCTGTTACTGACCCATAACTTACATGGGGTTGACCAAACTTGCAGAAACATGTTTATTTCTGCTGAAAAACATGTTTTGACACTTTCAGCAGACTGGGGTTAAGACCTGAGTGTGTGGGCTCTTCTGAGCCTTGCAGTTACATAGGGATACAGCTGTCTGAAAAAACGTGTTTATCTCGGGCTGAAAAACACGTTTTGAAAAGTGTGCTGTTACTGCCCCATAACTTACATGGGGTTGACCAAACTTTCAGAAACATGTTTATTTCTTCTGAAAAACATGTTTTGACACTGTCAGCACACTGGGGTTAAGACTTGAGTGTGTGGGCTCTTCTGAGCCTTGCAGTTACATAGGGATACAGCTGTCAGAAAAAACGCGTTTATTTCGGGCTGAAAAACACGTTTTGAAAAGTGAGCTGTTAGTGCCCCATAAGTTACATGGGGTTGACCAAACTTGCAGAAACATGTTTATTTCTGCTGAAAAACATGTTTTGACACTTTCAGCACACTGGGGTTAAGACCTGAGTGTGTGGGCTCTACTGAGCCTTGCAGTTACATAGGGATACAGCTGTCTGAAAAAACGCGTTTATTTCGGGCTGAAAAACACGTTTTGAAAAGTGAGCTGTTACTGCCCCATAAGTTACATGGGGTTGACCAAACTTGCAGAAACATGTTTATTTCTGCTGAAAAACATGTTTTGACACTTTCAGCACACTGGGGTTAAGACCTGAGTTTGTGGGCTCTTCTGAGCCTTGCAGTTACATAGGGATACAGCTGTCTGAAAAAACGCGTTTATTTCGGGCTGAAAAACACGTTTTGAAAAGTGAGCTGTTACTGACCCATAACTTACATGGGGTTGACCAAACTTGCAGAAACATGTTTATTTCTGCTGAAAAACATGTTTTGACACTTTCAGCACACTGGTGTTAAGACCTGAGTGTGTGGGCTCTTCTGAGCCTTGCAGTTACATAGGGATACAGCTGTCTGAAAAAACGCGTTTATTTCGGGCTGAAAAACACGTTTTGAAAAGTGAGCTGTTAATGCCCCATAAGTTACATGGGGTTGACCAAACTTGCAGAAACATGTTTATTTCTGCTGAAAAACATGTTTTGACACTTTCAGCACACTGGGGTTAAGACCTGAGTGTGTGGGCTCTTCTGAGCCTTGCAGTTACATAGGGATACAGCTGTCTGAAAAAACGTGTTTATTTCGGGCTGAAAAACACGTTTTGAAAAGTGAGCTGTTAATGCCCCATAAGTTACATGGGGTTGACCAAACTTGCAGAAACATGTTTATTTCTGCTGAAAAACATGTTTTGACACTTTCTGCACAGTGGGGTTAAGACCTGAGTGTGTGGGCTCTTCTGAGCCTTGCAGTTACAGAGGGATACAGCTGTCTGAAAAAACGCGTTTATTTCGGGCTGAAAAACACGTTTTGAAAAGTGTGCTGTTACTACCCCATAACTTACATGGGGTTGACCAAACTTGCAGAAACATGTTTATTTCTGCTGAAAAACATGTTTTGACACTTTCAGCACACTGGGGTTAAGACCTGAGTGTGTGGGCTCTTCTGAGCCTTGCAGTTACATAGGGATACAGCTGTCTGAAAAAACGCGTTTATTTCGGGCTGAAAAACACGTTTTGAAAAGTGAGCTGTTACTGACCCATAACTTACATGGGGTTGACCAAACTTGCAGAAACATGTTTATTTCTGCTGAAAAACATGTTTTGACACTTTCAGCACACTGGGGTTAAGACCTGAGTTTGTGGGCTCTTCTGAGCCTTGCAGTTACATAGGGATACAGCTGTCTGAAAAAACGCGTTTATTTCGGGCTGAAAAACACGTTTTGAAAAGTGAGCTGTTACTGCCCCATAAGTTACATGGGGTTGACCAAACTTGCAGAAACATGTTTATTTCTGCTGAAAAACATGTTTTGACACTTTCAGCACACTGGGGTTAAGACCTGAGTTTGTGGGCTCTTCTGAGCCTTGCAGTTACATAGGGATACAGCTGTCTGAAAAAACGTGTTTATTTCGGGCTGAAAAACACGTTTTGAAAAGTGAGCTGTTAATGCCCCATAAGTTACATGGGGTTGACCAAACTTGCAGAAACATGTTTATTTCTGCTGAAAAACATGTTTTGACACTTTCTGCACAGTGGGGTTAAGACCTGAGTGTGTGGGCTCTTCTGAGCCTTGCAGTTACAGAGGGATACAGCTGTCTGAAAAAACGCGTTTATTTCGGGCTGAAAAACACGTTTTGAAAAGTGTGCTGTTACTACCCCATAACTTACATGGGGTTGACCAAACTTGCAGAAACATGTTTATTTCTGCTGAAAAACATGTTTTGACACTTTCAGCACACTGGGGTTAAGACCTGAGTGTGTGGGCTCTTCTGAGCCTTGCAGTTACATAGGGATACAGCTGTCTGAAAAAACGCGTTTATTTCGGGCTGAAAAACACGTTTTGAAAAGTGAGCTGTTACTGACCCATAACTTACATGGGGTTGACCAAACTTGCAGAAACATGTTTATTTCTGCTGAAAAACATGTTTTGACACTTTCAGCACACTGGGGTTAAGACCTGAGTTTGTGGGCTCTTCTGAGCCTTGCAGTTACATAGGGATACAGCTGTCTGAAAAAACGCGTTTATTTCGGGCTGAAAAACACGTTTTGAAAAGTGAGCTGTTACTGCCCCATAAGTTACATGGGGTTGACCAAACTTGCAGAAACATGTTTATTTCTGCTGAAAAACATGTTTTGACACTTTCAGCACACTGGGGTTAAGACCTGAGTTTGTGGGCTCTTCTGAGCCTTGCAGTTACATAGGGATACAGCTGTCTGAAAAAACGTGTTTATCTCGGGCTGAAAAACACGTTTTGAAAAGTGTGCTGTTACTGCCCCATAACTTACATGGGGTTGACCAAACTTTCAGAAACATGTTTATTTCTTCTGAAAAACATGTTTTGACACTGTCAGCACACTGGGGTTAAGACTTGAGTGTGTGGGCTCTTCTGAGCCTTGCAGTTACATAGGGATACAGCTGTCAGAAAAAACGCGTTTATTTCGGGCTGAAAAACACGTTTTGAAAAGTGAGCTGTTAGTGCCCCATAAGTTACATGGGGTTGACCAAACTTGCAGAAACATGTTTATTTCTGCTGAAAAACATGTTTTGACACTTTCAGCACACTGGGGTTAAGACCTGAGTGTGTGGGCTCTTCTGAGCCTTGCAGTTACATAGGGATACAGCTGTCTGAAAAAACGCGTTTATTTCGGGCTGAAAAACACGTTTTGAAAAGTGAGCTGTTACTGACCCATAACTTACATGGGGTTGACCAAACTTGCAGAAACATGTTTATTTCTGCTGAAAAACATGTTTTGACACTTTCAGCACACTGGGGTTAAGACCTGAGTTTGTGGGCTCTTCTGAGCCTTGCAGTTACATAGGGATACAGCTGTCTGAAAAAACGCGTTTATTTCGGGCTGAAAAACACGTTTTGAAAAGTGAGCTGTTACTGACCCATAACTTACATGGGGTTGACCAAACTTGCAGAAACATGTTTATTTCTGCTGAAAAACATGTTTTGACACTTTCAGCACACTGGGGTTAAGACCTGAGTGTGTGGGCTCTTCTGAGCCTTGCAGTTACATAGGGATACAGCTGTCTGAAAAAACGCGTTTATTTCGGGCTGAAAAACACGTTTTGAAAAGTGAGCTGTTAATGCCCCATAAGTTACATGGGGTTGACCAAACTTGCAGAAACATGTTTATTTCTGCTGAAAAACATGTTTTGACACTTTCAGCACACTGGGGTTAAGACCTGAGTGTGTGGGCTCTTCTGAGCCTTGCACTTACATAGGGATACAGCTGTCTGAAAAAACGTGTGTATTTCGGGCTGAAAAACACGTTTTGAAAAGTGACCTGTTACTGCCCCATAAGATACATGGGGTTGACCAAACTTGCAGAAACATGTTTATTTCTGCTGAAAAACATGTTTTGACACTTTCTGCACAGTGGGGTTAAGACCTGAGTGTGTGGGCTCTTCTGAGCCTTGCAGTTACATAGGGATACAGCTGTCTGAAAAAACGCGTTTATTTCGGGCTGAAAAACACGTTTTGAAAAGTGAGCTGTTACTGACCCATAACTTACATGGGGTTGACCAAACTTGCAGAAACATGTTTATTTCTGCTGAAAAACATGTTTTGACACTTTCAGCACACTGGGGTTAAGACCTGAGTGTGTGGGCTCTTCTGAGCCTTGCAGTTACATAGGGATACAGCTGTCTGAAAAAACGCGTTTATTTCGGGCTGAAAAACACGTTTTGAAAAGTGAGCTGTTAATGCCCCATAAGTTACATGGGGTTGACCAAACTTGCAGAAACATGTTTATTTCTGCTGAAAAACATGTTTTGACACTTTCAGCACACTGGGGTTAAGACCTGAGTGTGTGGGCTCTTCTGAGCCTTGCAGTTACATAGGGATACAGCTGTCTGAAAAAACGTGTTTATTTCGGGCTGAAAAACACGTTTTGAAAAGTGACCTGTTACTGCCCCATAAGTTACATGGGGTTGACCAAACTTGCAGAAACATGTTTATTTCTGCTGAAAAACATGTTTTGACACTTTCTGCACAGTGGGGTTAAGACCTGAGTGTGTGGGCTCTTCTGAGCCTTGCAGTTACAGAGGGATACAGCTGTCTGAAAAAACGCGTTTATTTCGGGCTGAAAAACACGTTTTGAAAAGTGTGCTGTTACTACCCCATAACTTACATGGGGTTGACCAAACTTGCAGAAACATGTTTATTTCTGCTGAAAAACATGTTTTGACACTTTCAGCACACTGGGGTTAAGACCTGAGTGTGTGGGCTCTTTGAGCCTTGCAGTTACATAGGGATACAGCTGTCTGAAAAAACGCGTTTATTTCGGGCTGAAAAACACGTTTTGAAAAGTGAGCTGTTACTGCCCCATAAGTTACATGGGGTTGACCAAACTTGCAGAAACATGTTTATTTCAGCTGAAAAACATGTTTTGACACTTTCAGCACACTGGGGTTAAGACCTGAGTTTGTGGGCTCTTCTGAGCCTTGCAGTTACATAGGGATACAGCTGTCTGAAAAAACGTGTTTATCTCGGGCTGAAAAACACGTTTTGAAAAGTGTGCTGTTACTGCCCCATAACTTACATGGGGTTGACCAAACTTGCAGAAACATGTTTATTTCTTCTGAAAAACATGTTTTGACACTGTCAGCACACTGGGGTTAAGACCTGAGTGTGTGGGCTCTTCTGAGCCTTGCAGTTACATAGGGATACAGCTGTCAGAAAAAACGCGTTTATTTCGGGCTGAAAAACACGTTTTGAAAAGTGAGCTGTTAGTGCCCCATAAGTTACATGGGGTTGACCAAACGTGCAGAAACATGTTTATTTCTGCTGAAAAACATGTTTTGACACTGTCAGCACACTGGGGTTAAGACCTGAGTGTGTGGGCTCTTCTGAGCCTTGCAGTTACATAGGGATACAGCTGTCTGAAAAAACGCGTTTATTTCGGGCTGAAAAACACGTTTTGAAAAGTGTGCTGTTACTACCCCATAACTTACATGGGGTTGACCAAACTTGCAGAAACATGTTTATTTCTGCTGAAAAACATGTTTTGACACTTTCAGCACACTGGGGTTAAGACCTGAGTGTGTGGGCTCTTCTGAGCCTTGCAGTTACATAGGGATACAGCTGTCTGAAAAAACGCGTTTATTTCGGGCTGAAAAACACGTTTTGAAAAGTGTGCTGTTACTGACCCATAACTTACATGGGGTTGACCAAACTTGCAGAAACATGTTTATTTCTGCTGAAAAACATGTTTTGACACTTTCAGCACACTGGGGTTAAGACCTGAGTGTGTGGGCTCTTCTGAGCCTTGCAGTTACATAGGGATACAGCTGTCTGAAAAAACGCGTTTATTTCGGGCTGAAAAACACGTTTTGAAAAGTGAGCTGTTACTGACCCATAACTTACATGGGGTTGACCAAACTTGCAGAAACATGTTTATTTCTGCTGAAAAACATGTTTTGACACTTTCAGCAAACTGGGGTTAAGACCTGAGTTTGTGGGCTCTTCTGAGCCTTGCAGTTACATAGGGATACAGCTGTCTGAAAAAACGCGTTTATTTCGGGCTGAAAAACACGTTTTGAAAAGTGAGCTGTTACTGACCCATAACTTACATGGGGTTGACCAAACTTGCAGAAACATGTTTATTTCTGCTGAAAAACATGTTTTGACACTTTCAGCACACTGGGGTTAAGACCTGAGTGTGTGGGCTCTACTGAGCCTTGCAGTTACATAGGGATACAGCTGTCTGAAAAAACGTGTTTATTTCGGGCTGAAAAACACGTTTTGAAAAGTGAGCTGTTAATGCCCCATAAGTTACATGGGGTTGTCCAAACTTGCAGAAACATGTTTATTTCTGCTGAAAAACATGTTTTGACACTTTCAGCACACTGGGGTTAAGACCTGAGTGTGTGGGCTCTTCTGAGCCTTGCAGTTACATAGGGATACAGCTGTCTGAAAAAACGTGTTTATTTCGGGCTGAAAAACACGTTTTGAAAAGTGACCTGTTACTGCCCCATAAGATACATGGGGTTGACCAAACTTGCAGAAACATGTTTATTTCTGCTGAAAAACATGTTTTGACACTTTCTGCACAGTGGGGTTAAGACCTGAGTGTGTGGGCTCTTCTGAGCCTTGCAGTTACATAGGGATACAGCTGTCTGAAAAAACGCGTTTATTTCGGGCTGAAAAACACGTTTTGAAAAGTGTGCTGTTACTACCCCATAACTTACATGGGGTTGACCAAACTTGCAGAAACATGTTTATTTCTGCTGAAAAACATGTTTTGACACTTTCAGCACACTGGGGTTAAGACCTGAGTGTGTGGGCTCTTCTGAGCCTTGCAGTTACATAGGGATACAGCTGTCTGAAAAAACGCGTTTATTTCGGGCTGAAAAACACGTTTTGAAAAGTGAGCTGTTACTGCCCCATAAGTTACATGGGGTTGACCAAACTTGCAGAAACATGTTTATTTCTGCTGAAAAACATGTTTTGACACTGTCAGCACACTGGGGTTAAGACCTGAGTGTGTGGGCTCTTCTGAGCCTTGCAGTTACATAGGGATACAGCTGTCTGAAAAAACGCGTTTATTTCGGGCTGAAAAACACGTTTTGAAAAGTGAGCTGTTAATGCCCCATAAGTTACATGGGGTTGACCAAACTTGCAGAAACATGTTTATTTCTGCTGAAAAACATGTTTTGACACTTTCAGCACACTGGGGTTAAGACCTGAGTGTGTGGGCTCTTCTGAGCCTTGCAGTTACATAGGGATACAGCTGTCTGAAAAAACGTGTTTATTTCGGGCTGAAAAACACGTTTTGAAAAGTGACCTGTTACTGCCCCATAAGATACATGGGGTTGACCAAACTTGCAGAAACATGTTTATTTCTGCTGAAAAACATGTTTTGACACTTTCTGCACAGTGGGGTTAAGACCTGAGTGTGTGGGCTCTTCTGAGCCTTGCAGTTACATAGGGATACAGCTGTCTGAAAAAACGCGTTTATTTCGGGCTGAAAAACACGTTTTGAAAAGTGTGCTGTTACTACCCCATAACTTACATGGGGTTGACCAAACTTGCAGAAACATGTTTATTTCTGCTGAAAAACATGTTTTGACACTTTCAGCACACTGGGGTTAAGACCTGAGTGTGTGGGCTCTTCTGAGCCTTGCAGTTACATAGGGATACAGCTGTCTGAAAAAACGCGTTTATTTCGGGCTGAAAAACACGTTTTGAAAAGTGAGCTGTTACTGCCCCATAACTTACATGGGGTTGACCAAACTTGCAGAAACATGTTTATTTCTGCTGAAAAACATGTTTTGACACTTTCAGCACACTGGGGTTAAGACCTGAGTGTGTGGGCTCTTCTGAGCCTTGCAGTTACATAGGGATACAGCTGTCTGAAAAAACGCGTTTATCTCGGGCTGAAAAACACGTTTTGAAAAGTGTGCTGTTACTGCCCCATAACTTACATGGGGTTGACCAAACTTGCAGAAACATGTTTATTTCTGCTGAAAAACATGTTTTGACACTGTCAGCACACTGGGGTTAAGACCTGAGTGTGTGGGCTCTTCTGAGCCTTGCAGTTACATAGGGATACAGCTGTCAGAAAAAACGCGTTTATTTCGGGCTGAAAAACACGTTTTGAAAAGTGAGCTGTTAGTGCCCCATAAGTTACATGGGGTTGACCAAACTTGCAGAAACATGTTTATTTCTGCTGAAAAACATGTTTTGACACTGTCAGCACACTGGGGTTAAGACCTGAGTGTGTGGGCTCTTCTGAGCCTTGCAGTTACATAGGGATACAGCTGTCTGAAAAAACGCGTTTATTTCGGGCTGAAAAACACGTTTTGAAAAGTGTGCTGTTACTACCCCATAACTTACATGGGGTTGACCAAACTTGCAGAAACATGTTTATTTCTGCTGAAAAACATGTTTTGACACTTTCAGCACACTGGGGTTAAGACCTGAGTGTGTGGGCTCTTCTGAACCTTGCAGTTACATAGGGATACAGCTGTCTGAAAAAACGCGTTTATTTCGGGCTGAAAAACACGTTTTGAAAAGTGAGCTGTTACTGACCCATAACTTACATGGGGTTGACCAAACTTACAGAAACATGTTTATTTCAGCTGAAAAACACATTTTGACACTTTCAGCACACTGGGGTTAAGACCTGAGTTTGTGGGCTCTTCTGAGCCTTGCAGTTACATAGGGATACAGCTGTCAGAAAAAACGCGTTTATTTCGGGCTGAAAAACACGTTTTGAAAAGTGAGCTGTTACTGACCAATAACTTACATGGGGTTGACCAAACTTGCAGAAACATGTTTATTTCTGCTGAAAAACATGTTTTGACACTTTCAGCACACTGGGGTTAAGACCTGAGTGTGTGGGCTCTACTGAGCCTTGCAGTTACATAGGGATACAGCTGTCTGATAAAACGTGTTTATTTCGGGCTGAAAAACACGTTTTGAAAAGTGAGCTGTTAATGCCCCATAAGTTACATGGGGTTGTCCAAACTTGCAGAAACATGTTTATTTCTGCTGAAAAACATGTTTTGACACTTTCAGCACACTGGGGTTAAGACCTGAGTGTGTGGGCTCTTCTGAGCCTTGCAGTTACATAGGGATACAGCTGTCTGAAAAAACGTGTTTATTTCGGGCTGAAAAACACGTTTTGAAAAGTGACCTGTTACTGCCCCATAAGATACATGGGGTTGACCAAACTTGCAGAAACATGTTTATTTCTGCTGAAAAACATGTTTTGACACTTTCTGCACAGTGGGGTTAAGACCTGAGTGTGTGGGCTCTTCTGAGCCTTGCAGTTACATAGGGATACAGCTGTCTGAAAAAACGCGTTTATTTCGGGCTGAAAAACACGTTTTGAAAAGTGTGCTGTTACTACCCCATAACTTACATGGGGTTGACCAAACTTGCAGAAACATGTTTATTTCTGCTGAAAAACATGTTTTGACACTTTCAGCACACTGGGGTTAAGACCTGAGTGTGTGGGCTCTTCTGAGCCTTGCAGTTACATAGGGATACAGCTGTCTGAAAAAACGCGTTTATTTCGGGCTGAAAAACACGTTTTGAAAAGTGAGCTGTTACTGCCCCATAAGTTACATGGGGTTGACCAAACTTGCAGAAACATGTTTATTTCTGCTGAAAAACATGTTTTGACACTGTCAGCACACTGGGGTTAAGACCTGAGTGTGTGGGCTCTTCTGAGCCTTGCAGTTACATAGGGATACAGCTGTCTGAAAAAACGCGTTTATTTCGGGCTGAAAAACACGTTTTGAAAAGTGAGCTGTTAATGCCCCATAAGTTACATGGGGTTGACCAAACTTGCAGAAACATGTTTATTTCTGCTGAAAAACATGTTTTGACACTTTCAGCACACTGGGGTTAAGACCTGAGTGTGTGGGCTCTTCTGAGCCTTGCAGTTACATAGGGATACAGCTGTCTGAAAAAACGTGTTTATTTCGGGCTGAAAAACACGTTTTGAAAAGTGACCTGTTACTGCCCCATAAGATACATGGGGTTGACCAAACTTGCAGAAACATGTTTATTTCTGCTGAAAAACATGTTTTGACACTTTCTGCACAGTGGGGTTAAGACCTGAGTGTGTGGGCTCTTCTGAGCCTTGCAGTTACATAGGGATACAGCTGTCTGAAAAAACGCGTTTATTTCGGGCTGAAAAACACGTTTTGAAAAGTGTGCTGTTACTACCCCATAACTTACATGGGGTTGACCAAACTTGCAGAAACATGTTTATTTCTGCTGAAAAACATGTTTTGACACTTTCAGCACACTGGGGTTAAGACCTGAGTGTGTGGGCTCTTCTGAGCCTTGCAGTTACATAGGGATACAGCTGTCTGAAAAAACGCGTTTATTTCGGGCTGAAAAACACGTTTTGAAAAGTGAGCTGTTACTGCCCCATAAGTTACATGGGGTTGACCAAACTTGCAGAAACATGTTTATTTCTGCTGAAAAACATGTTTTGACACTGTCAGCACACTGGGGTTAAGACCTGAGTGTGTGGGCTCTTCTGAGCCTTGCAGTTACATAGGGATACAGCTGTCTGAAAAAACGCGTTTATTTCGGGCTGAAAAACACGTTTTGAAAAGTGAGCTGTTAATGCCCCATAAGTTACATGGGGTTGACCAAACTTGCAGAAACATGTTTATTTCTGCTGAAAAACATGTTTTGACACTTTCAGCACACTGGGGTTAAGACCTGAGTGTGTGGGCTCTTCTGAGCCTTGCAGTTACATAGGGATACAGCTGTCTGAAAAAACGTGTTTATTTCGGGCTGAAAAACACGTTTTGAAAAGTGAGCTGTTAATGCCCCATAAGTTACATGGGGTTGTCCAAACTTGCAGAAACATGTTTATTTCTGCTGAAAAACATGTTTTGACACTTTCAGCACAGTGGGGTTAAGACCTGAGTGTGTGGGCTCTTCTGAGCCTTGCAGTTACATAGGGATACAGCTGTCTGAAAAAACGTGTTTATTTCGGGCTGAAAAACACGTTTTGAAAAGTGACCTGTTACTGCCCCATAAGATACATGGGGTTGACCAAACTTGCAGAAACATGTTTATTTCTGCTGAAAAACATGTTTTGACACTTTCTGCACAGTGGGGTTAAGACCTGAGTGTGTGGGCTCTTCTGAGCCTTGCAGTTACATAGGGATACAGCTGTCTGAAAAAACGCGTTTATTTCGGGCTGAAAAACACGTTTTGAAAAGTGTGCTGTTACTACCCCATAACTTACATGGGGTTGACCAAACTTGCAGAAACATGTTTATTTCTGCTGAAAAACATGTTTTGACACTTTCAGCACACTGGGGTTAAGACCTGAGTGTGTGGGCTCTTCTGAGCCTTGCAGTTACATAGGGATACAGCTGTCTGAAAAAACGCGTTTATTTCGGGCTGAAAAACACGTTTTGAAAAGTGAGCTGTTACTGCCCCATAAGTTACATGGGGTTGACCAAACTTGCAGAAACATGTTTATTTCTGCTGAAAAACATGTTTTGACACTGTCAGCACACTGGGGTTAAGACCTGAGTGTGTGGGCTCTTCTGAGCCTTGCAGTTACATAGGGATACAGCTGTCTGAAAAAACGCGTTTATTTCGGGCTGAAAAACACGTTTTGAAAAGTGAGCTGTTAATGCCCCATAAGTTACATGGGGTTGACCAAACTTGCAGAAACATGTTTATTTCTGCTGAAAAACATGTTTTGACACTTTCAGCACACTGGGGTTAAGACCTGAGTGTGTGGGCTCTTCTGAGCCTTGCAGTTACATAGGGATACAGCTGTCTGAAAAAACGTGTTTATTTCGGGCTGAAAAACACGTTTTGAAAAGTGAGCTGTTAATGCCCCATAAGTTACATGGGGTTGTCCAAACTTGCAGAAACATGTTTATTTCTGCTGAAAAACATGTTTTGACACTTTCAGCACAGTGGGGTTAAGACCTGAGTGTGTGGGCTCTTCTGAGCCTTGCAGTTACATAGGGATACAGCTGTCTGAAAAAACGTGTTTATTTCGGGCTGAAAAACACGTTTTGAAAAGTGACCTGTTACTGCCCCATAAGATACATGGGGTTGACCAAACTTGCAGAAACATGTTTATTTCTGCTGAAAAACATGTTTTGACACTTTCTGCACAGTGGGGTTAAGACCTGAGTGTGTGGGCTCTTCTGAGCCTTGCAGTTACATAGGGATACAGCTGTCTGAAAAAACGCGTTTATTTCGGGCTGAAAAACACGTTTTGAAAAGTGTGCTGTTACTACCCCATAACTTACATGGGGTTGACCAAACTTGCAGAAACATGTTTATTTCTGCTGAAAAACATGTTTTGACACTTTCAGCACACTGGGGTTAAGACCTGAGTGTGTGGGCTCTTCTGAGCCTTGCAGTTACATAGGGATACAGCTGTCTGAAAAAACGCGTTTATTTCGGGCTGAAAAACACGTTTTGAAAAGTGAGCTGTTACTGCCCCATAAGTTACATGGGGTTGACCAAACTTGCAGAAACATGTTTATTTCTGCTGAAAAACATGTTTTGACACTGTCAGCACACTGGGGTTAAGACCTGAGTGTGTGGGCTCTTCTGAGCCTTGCAGTTACATAGGGATACAGCTGTCTGAAAAAACGCGTTTATTTCGGGCTGAAAAACACGTTTTGAAAAGTGAGCTGTTAATGCCCCATAAGTTACATGGGGTTGACCAAACTTGCAGAAACATGTTTATTTCTGCTGAAAAACATGTTTTGACACTTTCAGCACACTGGGGTTAAGACCTGAGTGTGTGGGCTCTTCTGAGCCTTGCAGTTACATAGGGATACAGCTGTCTGAAAAAACGTGTTTATTTCGGGCTGAAAAACACGTTTTGAAAAGTGACCTGTTACTGCCCCATAAGATACATGGGGTTGACCAAACTTGCAGAAACATGTTTATTTCTGCTGAAAAACATGTTTTGACACTTTCTGCACAGTGGGGTTAAGACCTGAGTGTGTGGGCTCTTCTGAGCCTTGCAGTTACATAGGGATACAGCTGTCTGAAAAAACGCGTTTATTTCGGGCTGAAAAACACGTTTTGAAAAGTGTGCTGTTACTACCCCATAACTTACATGGGGTTGACCAAACTTGCAGAAACATGTTTATTTCTTCTGAAAAACATGTTTTGACACTTTCAGCACACTGGGGTTAAGACCTGAGTGTGTGGGCTCTTCTGAGCCTTGCAGTTACATAGGGATACAGCTGTCTGAAAAAACGCGTTTATTTCGGGCTGAAAAACACGTTTTGAAAAGTGAGCTGTTACTGCCCCATAAGTTACATGGGGTTGACCAAACTTGCAGAAACATGTTTATTTCTGCTGAAAAACATGTTTTGACACTGTCAGCACACTGGGGTTAAGACCTGAGTGTGTGGGCTCTTCTGAGCCTTGCAGTTACATAGGGATACAGCTGTCTGAAAAAACGCGTTTATTTCGGGCTGAAAAACACGTTTTGAAAAGTGAGCTGTTAATGCCCCATAAGTTACATGGGGTTGACCAAACTTGCAGAAACATGTTTATTTCTGCTGAAAAACATGTTTTGACACTTTCAGCACACTGGGGTTAAGACCTGAGTGTGTGGGCTCTTCTGAGCCTTGCAGTTACATAGGGATACAGCTGTCTGAAAAAACGCGTTTATTTCGTGCTGAAAAACACGTTTTGAAAAGTGTGCTGTTACTACCCCATAACTTACATGGGGTTGACCAAACTTGCAGAAACATGTTTATTTCTGCTGAAAAACATGTTTTGACACTTTCAGCACACTGGGGTTAAGACCTGAGTGTGTGGGCTCTTTGAGCCTTGCAGTTACATAGGGATACAGCTGTCTGAAAAAACGCGTTTATTTCGGGCTGAAAAACACGTTTTGAAAAGTGACCTGTTACTGCCCCATAAGTTACATGGGGTTGACCAAACTTGCAGAAACATGTTTATTTCTGCTGAAAAACATGTTTTGACACTTTCTGCACAGTGGGGTTAAGACCTGAGTGTGTGGGCTCTTCTGAGCCTTGCAGTTACAGAGGGATACAGCTGTCTGAAAAAACGCGTTTATTTCGTGCTGAAAAACACGTTTTGAAAAGTGTGCTGTTACTACCCCATAACTTACATGGGGTTGACCAAACTTGCAGAAACATGTTTATTTCTGCTGAAAAACATGTTTTGACACTTTCAGCACACTGGGGTTAAGACCTGAGTGTGTGGGCTCTTTGAGCCTTGCAGTTACATAGGGATACAGCTGTCTGAAAAAACGCGTTTATTTCGGGCTGAAAAACACGTTTTGAAAAGTGAGCTGTTACTGCCCCATAAGTTACATGGGGTTGACCAAACTTGCAGAAACATGTTTATTTCAGCTGAAAAACATGTTTTGACACTTTCAGCACACTGGGGTTAAGACCTGAGTTTGTGGGCTCTTCTGAGCCTTGCAGTTACATAGGGATACAGCTGTCTGAAAAAACGTGTTTATCTCGGGCTGAAAAACACGTTTTGAAAAGTGTGCTGTTACTGCCCCATAACTTACATGGGGTTGACCAAACTTGCAGAAACATGTTTATTTCTTCTGAAAAACATGTTTTGACACTGTCAGCACACTGGGGTTAAGACCTGAGTGTGTGGGCTCTTCTGAGCCTTGCAGTTACATAGGGATACAGCTGTCAGAAAAAACGCGTTTATTTCGGGCTGAAAAACACGTTTTGAAAAGTGAGCTGTTTGTGCCCCATAAGTTACATGGGGTTGACCAAACGTGCAGAAACATGTTTATTTCTGCTGAAAAACATGTTTTGACACTGTCAGCACACTGGGGTTAAGACCTGAGTGTGTGGGCTCTTCTGAGCCTTGCAGTTACATAGGGATACAGCTGTCTGAAAAAACGCGTTTATCTCGGGCTGAAAAACACGTTTTGAAAAGTGAGCTGTTACTGACCCATAACTTACATGGGGTTGACCAAACTTACAGAAACATGTTTATTTCTGCTGAAAAACATGTTTTGACACTTTCTGCACAGTGGGGTTAAGACCTGAGTGTGTGGGCTCTTCTGAGCCTTGCAGTTACATAGGGATACAGCTGTCTGAAAAAACGCGTTTATTTCGGGCTGAAAAACACGTTTTGAAAAGTGTGCTGTTACTACCCCATAACTTACATGGGGTTGACCAAACTTGCAGAAACATGTTTATTTCTGCTGAAAAACATGTTTTGACACTTTCAGCACACTGGGGTTAAGACCTGAGTGTGTGGGCTCTTCTGAGCCTTGCAGTTACATAGGGATACAGCTGTCTGAAAAAACGCGTTTATTTCGGGCTGAAAAACACGTTTTGAAAAGTGAGCTGTTACTGCCCCATAAGTTACATGGGGTTGACCAAACTTGCAGAAACATGTTTATTTCTGCTGAAAAACATGTTTTGACACTGTCAGCACACTGGGGTTAAGACCTGAGTGTGTGGGCTCTTCTGAGCCTTGCAGTTACATAGGGATACAGCTGTCTGAAAAAACGCGTTTATTTCGGGCTGAAAAACACGTTTTGAAAAGTGAGCTGTTAATGCCCCATAAGTTACATGGGGTTGACCAAACTTGCAGAAACATGTTTATTTCTGCTGAAAAACATGTTTTGACACTTTCAGCACACTGGGGTTAAGACCTGAGTGTGTGGGCTCTTCTGAGCCTTGCAGTTACATAGGGATACAGCTGTCTGAAAAAACGTGTTTATTTCGGGCTGAAAAACACGTTTTGAAAAGTGACCTGTTACTGCCCCATAAGATACATGGGGTTGACCAAACTTGCAGAAACATGTTTATTTCTGCTGAAAAACATGTTTTGACACTTTCTGCACAGTGGGGTTAAGACCTGAGTGTGTGGGCTCTTCTGAGCCTTGCAGTTACATAGGGATACAGCTGTCTGAAAAAACGCGTTTATTTCGGGCTGAAAAACACGTTTTGAAAAGTGTGCTGTTACTACCCCATAACTTACATGGGGTTGACCAAACTTGCAGAAACATGTTTATTTCTGCTGAAAAACATGTTTTGACACTTTCAGCACACTGGGGTTAAGACCTGAGTGTGTGGGCTCTTCTGAGCCTTGCAGTTACATAGGGATACAGCTGTCTGAAAAAACGCGTTTATTTCGGGCTGAAAAACACGTTTTGAAAAGTGAGCTGTTACTGCCCCATAAGTTACATGGGGTTGACCAAACTTGCAGAAACATGTTTATTTCTGCTGAAAAACATGTTTTGACACTGTCAGCACACTGGGGTTAAGACCTGAGTGTGTGGGCTCTTCTGAGCCTTGCAGTTACATAGGGATACAGCTGTCTGAAAAAACGCGTTTATTTCGGGCTGAAAAACACGTTTTGAAAAGTGAGCTGTTAATGCCCCATAAGTTACATGGGGTTGACCAAACTTGCAGAAACATGTTTATTTCTGCTGAAAAACATGTTTTGACACTTTCAGCACACTGGGGTTAAGACCTGAGTGTGTGGGCTCTTCTGAGCCTTGCAGTTACATAGGGATACAGCTGTCTGAAAAAACGTGTTTATTTCGGGCTGAAAAACACGTTTTGAAAAGTGACCTGTTACTGCCCCATAAGATACATGGGGTTGACCAAACTTGCAGAAACATGTTTATTTCTGCTGAAAAACATGTTTTGACACTTTCTGCACAGTGGGGTTAAGACCTGAGTGTGTGGGCTCTTCTGAGCCTTGCAGTTACATAGGGATACAGCTGTCTGAAAAAACGCGTTTATTTCGGGCTGAAAAACACGTTTTGAAAAGTGTGCTGTTACTACCCCATAACTTACATGGGGTTGACCAAACTTGCAGAAACATGTTTATTTCTGCTGAAAAACATGTTTTGACACTTTCAGCACACTGGGGTTAAGACCTGAGTGTGTGGGCTCTTCTGAGCCTTGCAGTTACATAGGGATACAGCTGTCTGAAAAAACGCGTTTATTTCGGGCTGAAAAACACGTTTTGAAAAGTGAGCTGTTACTGCCCCATAAGTTACATGGGGTTGACCAAACTTGCAGAAACATGTTTATTTCTGCTGAAAAACATGTTTTGACACTTTCAGCACACTGGGGTTAAGACCTGAGTGTGTGGGCTCTTCTGAGCCTTGCAGTTACATAGGGATACAGCTGTCTGAAAAAACGCGTTTATTTCGGGCTGAAAAACACGTTTTGAAAAGTGAGCTGTTACTGCCCCATAAGTTACATGGGGTTGACCAAACTTGCAGAAACATGTTTATTTCTGCTGAAAAACATGTTTTGACACTGTCAGCACACTGGGGTTAAGACCTGAGTGTGTGGGCTCTTCTGAGCCTTGCAGTTACATAGGGATACAGCTGTCTGAAAAAACGCGTTTATTTCGGGCTGAAAAACACGTTTTGAAAAGTGAGCTGTTAATGCCCCATAAGTTACATGGGGTTGACCAAACTTGCAGAAACATGTTTATTTCTGCTGAAAAACATGTTTTGACACTTTCAGCACACTGGGGTTAAGACCTGAGTGTGTGGGCTCTTCTGAGCCTTGCAGTTACATAGGGATACAGCTGTCTGAAAAAACGTGTTTATTTCGGGCTGAAAAACACGTTTTGAAAAGTGAGCTGTTAATGCCCCATAAGTTACATGGGGTTGTCCAAACTTGCAGAAACATGTTTATTTCTGCTGAAAAACATGTTTTGACACTTTCAGCACACTGGGGTTAAGACCTGAGTGTGTGGGCTCTTCTGAGCCTTGCAGTTACATAGGGATACAGCTGTCTGAAAAAACGTGTTTATTTCGGGCTGAAAAACACGTTTTGAAAAGTGACCTGTTACTGCCCCATAAGATACATGGGGTTGACCAAACTTGCAGAAACATGTTTATTTCTGCTGAAAAACATGTTTTGACACTTTCTGCACAGTGGGGTTAAGACCTGAGTGTGTGGGCTCTTCTGAGCCTTGCAGTTACATAGGGATACAGCTGTCTGAAAAAACGCGTTTATTTCGGGCTGAAAAACACGTTTTGAAAAGTGTGCTGTTACTACCCCATAACTTACATGGGGTTGACCAAACTTGCAGAAACATGTTTATTTCTGCTGAAAAACATGTTTTGACACTTTCAGCACACTGGGGTTAAGACCTGAGTGTGTGGGCTCTTCTGAGCCTTGCAGTTACATAGGGATACAGCTGTCTGAAAAAACGCGTTTATTTCGGGCTGAAAAACACGTTTTGAAAAGTGAGCTGTTACTGCCCCATAAGTTACATGGGGTTGACCAAACTTGCAGAAACATGTTTATTTCTGCTGAAAAACATGTTTTGACACTGTCAGCACACTGGGGTTAAGACCTGAGTGTGTGGGCTCTTCTGAGCCTTGCAGTTACATAGGGATACAGCTGTCTGAAAAAACGCGTTTATTTCGGGCTGAAAAACACGTTTTGAAAAGTGAGCTGTTAATGCCCCATAAGTTACATGGGGTTGACCAAACTTGCAGAAACATGTTTATTTCTGCTGAAAAACATGTTTTGACACTTTCAGCACACTGGGGTTAAGACCTGAGTGTGTGGGCTCTTCTGAGCCTTGCAGTTACATAGGGATACAGCTGTCTGAAAAAACGTGTTTATTTCGGGCTGAAAAACACGTTTTGAAAAGAGACCTGTTACTGCCCCATAAGATACATGGGGTTGACCAAACTTGCAGAAACATGTTTATTTCTGCTGAAAAACATGTTTTGACACTTTCTGCACAGTGGGGTTAAGACCTGAGTGTGTGGGCTCTTCTGAGCCTTGCAGTTACATATGGATACAGCTGTCTGAAAAAACGCGTTTATTTCGGGCTGAAAAACACGTTTTGAAAAGTGTGCTGTTACTACCCCATAACTTACATGGGGTTGACCAAACTTGCAGAAACATGTTTATTTCTGCTGAAAAACATGTTTTGACACTTTCAGCACACTGGGGTTAAGACCTGAGTGTGTGGGCTCTTCTGAGCCTTGCAGTTACATAGGGATACAGCTGTCTGAAAAAACGCGTTTATTTCGGGCTGAAAAACACGTTTTGAAAAGTGAGCTGTTACTGCCCCATAAGTTACATGGGGTTGACCAAACTTGCAGAAACATGTTTATTTCTGCTGAAAAACATGTTTTGACACTGTCAGCACACTGGGGTTAAGACCTGAGTGTGTGGGCTCTTCTGAGCCTTGCAGTTACATAGGGATACAGCTGTCTGAAAAAACGCGTTTATTTCGGGCTGAAAAACACGTTTTGAAAAGTGAGCTGTTAATGCCCCATAAGTTACATGGGGTTGACCAAACTTGCAGAAACATGTTTATTTCTGCTGAAAAACATGTTTTGACACTGTCAGCACACTGGGGTTAAGACCTGAGTGTGTGGGCTCTTCTGAGCCTTGCAGTTACATAGGGATACAGCTGTCAGAAAAAACGCGTTTATTTCGGGCTGAAAAACACGTTTTGAAAAGTGAGCTGTTAGTGCCCCATAAGGGGTTGACCAAACTTGCAGAAACATGTTTATTTCTGCTGAAAAACATGTTTTGACACTGTCAGCACACTGGGGTTAAGACCTGAGTGTGTGGGCTCTTCTGAGCCTTGCAGTTACATAGGGATACAGCTGTCTGAAAAAACGCGTTTATTTCGGGCTGAAAAACACGTTTTGAAAAGTGTGCTGTTACTACCCCATAACTTACATGGGGTTGACCAAACTTGCAGAAACATGTTTATTTCTGCTGAAAAACATGTTTTGACACTTTCAGCACACTGGGGTTAAGACCTGAGTGTGTGGGCTCTTCTGAACCTTGCAGTTACATAGGGATACAGCTGTCTGAAAAAACGCGTTTATTTCGGGCTGAAAAACACGTTTTGAAAAGTGAGCTGTTACTGACCCATAACTTACATGGGGTTGACCAAACTTACAGAAACATGTTTATTTCAGCTGAAAAACACATTTTGACACTTTCAGCACACTGGGGTTAAGACCTGAGTTTGTGGGCTCTTCTGAGCCTTGCAGTTACATAGGGATACAGCTGTCAGAAAAAACGCGTTTATTTCGGGCTGAAAAACACGTTTTGAAAAGTGAGCTGTTACTGACCCATAACTTACATGGGGTTGACCAAACTTGCAGAAACATGTTTATTTCTGCTGAAAAACATGTTTTGACACTTTCAGCACACTGGGGTTAAGACCTGAGTGTGTGGGCTCTACTGAGCCTTGCAGTTACATAGGGATACAGCTGTCTGATAAAACGTGTTTATTTCGGGCTGAAAAACACGTTTTGAAAAGTGAGCTGTTAATGCCCCATAAGTTACATGGGGTTGTCCAAACTTGCAGAAACATGTTTATTTCTGCTGAAAAACATGTTTTGACACTTTCTGCACAGTGGGGTTAAGACCTGAGTGTGTGGGCTCTTCTGAGCCTTGCAGTTACATAGGGATACAGCTGTCTGAAAAAACGCGTTTATTTCGGGCTGAAAAACACGTTTTGAAAAGTGTGCTGTTACTACCCCATAACTTACATGGGGTTGACCAAACTTGCAGAAACATGTTTATTTCTGCTGAAAAACATGTTTTGACACTTTCAGCACACTGGGGTTAAGACCTGAGTGTGTGGGCTCTTCTGAGCCTTGCAGTTACATAGGGATACAGCTGTCTGAAAAAACGCGTTTATTTCGGGCTGAAAAACACGTTTTGAAAAGTGAGCTGTTACTGCCCCATAAGTTACATGGGGTTGACCAAACTTGCAGAAACATGTTTATTTCTGCTGAAAAACATGTTTTGACACTGTCAGCACACTGGGGTTAAGACCTGAGTGTGTGGGCTCTACTGAGCCTTGCAGTTACATAGGGATACAGCTGTCTGATAAAACGTGTTTATTTCGGGCTGAAAAACACGTTTTGAAAAGTGAGCTGTTAATGCCCCATAAGTTACATGGGGTTGTCCAAACTTGCAGAAACATGTTTATTTCTGCTGAAAAACATGTTTTGACACTTTCTGCACAGTGGGGTTAAGACCTGAGTGTGTGGGCTCTTCTGAGCCTTGCAGTTACATAGGGATACAGCTGTCTGAAAAAACGCGTTTATTTCGGGCTGAAAAACACGTTTTGAAAAGTGTGCTGTTACTACCCCATAACTTACATGGGGTTGACCAAACTTGCAGAAACATGTTTATTTCTGCTGAAAAACATGTTTTGACACTTTCAGCACACTGGGGTTAAGACCTGAGTGTGTGGGCTCTTCTGAGCCTTGCAGTTACATAGGGATACAGCTGTCTGAAAAAACGCGTTTATTTCGGGCTGAAAAACACGTTTTGAAAAGTGAGCTGTTACTGCCCCATAAGTTACATGGGGTTGACCAAACTTGCAGAAACATGTTTATTTCTGCTGAAAAACATGTTTTGACACTGTCAGCACACTGGGGTTAAGACCTGAGTGTGTGGGCTCTTCTGAGCCTTGCAGTTACATAGGGATACAGCTGTCTGAAAAAACGCGTTTATTTCGGGCTGAAAAACACGTTTTGAAAAGTGAGGTGTTAATGCCCCATAAGTTACATGGGGTTGACCAAACTTGCAGAAACATGTTTATTTCTGCTGAAAAACATGTTTTGACACTTTCAGCACACTGGGGTTAAGACCTGAGTGTGTGGGCTCTTCTGAGCCTTGCAGTTACATAGGGATACAGCTGTCTGAAAAAACGTGTTTATTTCGGGCTGAAAAACACGTTTTGAAAAGTGACCTGTTACTGCCCCATAAGATACATGGGGTTGACCAAACTTGCAGAAACATGTTTATTTCTGCTGAAAAACATGTTTTGACACTTTCTGCACAGTGGGGTTAAGACCTGAGTGTGTGGGCTCTTCTGAGCCTTGCAGTTACATAGGGATACAGCTGTCTGAAAAAACGCGTTTATTTCGGGCTGAAAAACACGTTTTGAAAAGTGTGCTGTTACTACCCCATAACTTACATGGGGTTGACCAAACTTGCAGAAACATGTTTATTTCTGCTGAAAAACATGTTTTGACACTTTCAGCACACTGGGGTTAAGACCTGAGTGTGTGGGCTCTTCTGAGCCTTGCAGTTACATAGGGATACAGCTGTCTGAAAAAACGCGTTTATTTCGGGCTGAAAAACACGTTTTGAAAAGTGTGCTGTTACTACCCCATAACTTACATGGGGTTGACCAAACTTGCAGAAACATGTTTATTTCTGCTGAAAAACATGTTTTGACACTTTCAGCACACTGGGGTTAAGACCTGAGTGTGTGGGCTCTTCTGAGCCTTGCAGTTACATAGGGATACAGCTGTCTGAAAAAACGCGTTTATT
Organism: Lepisosteus oculatus; assembly: GCF_040954835.1. Lineage (NCBI taxonomy): Eukaryota > Metazoa > Chordata > Actinopteri > Semionotiformes > Lepisosteidae > Lepisosteus > Lepisosteus oculatus. Next base: position 1,348,829 of record NW_027168128.1, read on the forward strand.
TCGGGCTGAAAAACACGTTTTGAAAAGTGAGCTGTTACTGCCCCATAAGTTACATGGGGTTGACCAAACTTGCAGAAACATGTTTATTTCTGCTGAAAAACATGTTTTGACACTGTCAGCACACTGGGGTTAAGACCTGAGTGTGTGGGCCTCTTCTGAGCCTTGCAGTTACATAGGGATACAGCTGTCTGAAAAAACGCGTTTATTTCGGGCTGAAAAACACGTTTTGAAAAGTGAGCTGTTAATGCCCCATAAGTTACATGGGGTTGACCAAACTTGCAGAAACATGTTTATTTCTGCTGAAAAATATGTTTTGACACTTTCAGCACACTGGGGTTAAGACCTGAGTGTGTGGGCTCTTCTGAGCCTTGCAGTTACATAGGGATACAGCTGTCTGAAAAAACGTGTTTATTTCGGGCTGAAAAACACGTTTTGAAAAGTGAGCTGTTAATGCCCCATAAGTTACATGGGGTTGTCCAAACTTGCAGAAACATGTTTATTTCTGCTGAAAAACATGTTTTGACACTTTCAGCACACTGGGGTTAAGACCTGAGTGTGTGGGCTCTTCTGAGCCTTGCAGTTACATAGGGATACAGCTGTCTGAAAAAACGTGTTTATTTCGGGCTGAAAAACACGTTTTGAAAAGTGACCTGTTACTGCCCCATAAGATACATGGGGTTGACCAAACTTGCAGAAACATGTTTATTTCTGCTGAAAAACATGTTTTGACACTTTCTGCACAGTGGGGTTAAGACCTGAGTGTGTGGGCTCTTCTGAGCCTTGCAGTTACATAGGGATACAGCTGTCTGAAAAAACGCGTTTATTTCGGGCTGAAAAACACGTTTTGAAAAGTGTGCTGTTAGTACCCCATAACTTACATGGGGTTGACCAAACTTGCAGAAACATGTTTATTTCTGCTGAAAAACATGTTTTGACACTTTCAGCACACTGGGGTTAAGACCTGAGTGTGTGGGCTCTTCTGAGCCTTGCAGTTACATAGGGATACAGCTGTCTGAAAAAACGCGTTTATTTCGGGCTGAAAAACACGTTTTGAAAAGTGAGCTGTTACTGCCCCATAAGTTACATGGGGTTGACCAAACTTGCAGAAACATGTTTATTTCTGCTGAAAAACATGTTTTGACACTGTCAGCACACTGGGGTTAAGACCTGAGTGTGTGGGCTCTTCTGAGCCTTGCAGTTACATAGGGATACAGCTGTCTGAAAAAACGCGTTTATTTCGGGCTGAAAAACACGTTTTGAAAAGTGAGCTGTTAATGCCCCATAAGTTACATGGGGTTGACCAAACTTGCAGAAACATGTTTATTTCTGCTGAAAAACATGTTTTGACACTTTCAGCACACTGGGGTTAAGACCTGAGTGTGTGGGCTCTTCTGAGCCTTGCAGTTACATAGGGATACAGCTGTCTGAAAAAACGTGTTTATTTCGGGCTGAAAAACACGTTTTGAAAAGTGAGCTGTTAATGCCCCATAAGTTACATGGGGTTGTCCAAACTTGCAGAAACATGTTTATTTCTGCTGAAAAACATGTTTTGACACTTTCAGCACACTGGGGTTAAGACCTGAGTGTGTGGGCTCTTCTGAGCCTTGCAGTTACATAGGGATACAGCTGTCTGAAAAAACGTGTTTATTTCGGGCTGAAAAACACGTTTTGAAAAGTGACCTGTTACTGCCCCATAAGATACATGGGGTTGACCAAACTTGCAGAAACATGTTTATTTCTGCTGAAAAACATGTTTTGACACTTTCTGCACAGTGGGGTTAAGACCTGAGTGTGTGGGCTCTTCTGAGCCTTGCAGTTACATAGGGATACAGCTGTCTGAAAAAACGCGTTTATTTCGGGCTGAAAAACACGTTTTGAAAAGTGTGCTGTTACTACCCCATAACTTACATGGGGTTGACCAAACTTGCAGAAACATGTTTATTTCTGCTGAAAAACATGTTTTGACACTGTCAGCACACTGGGGTTAAGACCTGAGTGTGTGGGCTCTTCTGAGCCTTGCAGTTACATAGGGATACAGCTGTCTGAAAAAACGCGTTTATTTCGGGCTGAAAAACACGTTTTGAAAAGTGAGCTGTTAATGCCCCATAAGTTACATGGGGTTGACCAAACTTGCAGAAACATGTTTATTTCTGCTGAAAAACATGTTTTGACACTTTCAGCACACTGGGGTTAAGACCTGAGTGTGTGGGCTCTTCTGAGCCTTGCAGTTACATAGGGATACAGCTGTCTGAAAAAACGTGTTTATTTCGGGCTGAAAAACACGTTTTGAAAAGAGACCTGTTACTGCCCCATAAGATACATGGGGTTGACCAAACTTGCAGAAACATGTTTATTTCTGCTGAAAAACATGTTTTGACACTTTCTGCACAGTGGGGTTAAGACCTGAGTGTGTGGGCTCTTCTGAGCCTTGCAGTTACATATGGATACAGCTGTCTGAAAAAACGCGTTTATTTCGGGCTGAAAAACACGTTTTGAAAAGTGTGCTGTTACTACCCCATAACTTACATGGGGTTGACCAAACTTGCAGAAACATGTTTATTTCTGCTGAAAAACATGTTTTGACACTTTCAGCACACTGGGGTTAAGACCTGAGTGTGTGGGCTCTTCTGAGCCTTGCAGTTACATAGGGATACAGCTGTCTGAAAAAACGCGTTTATTTCGGGCTGAAAAACACGTTTTGAAAAGTGAGCTGTTACTGCCCCATAAGTTACATGGGGTTGACCAAACTTGCAGAAACATGTTTATTTCTGCTGAAAAACATGTTTTGACACTGTCAGCACACTGGGGTTAAGACCTGAGTGTGTGGGCTCTTCTGAGCCTTGCAGTTACATAGGGATACAGCTGTCTGAAAAAACGCGTTTATTTCGGGCTGAAAAACACGTTTTGAAAAGTGAGCTGTTAATGCCCCATAAGTTACATGGGGTTGACCAAACTTGCAGAAACATGTTTATTTCTGCTGAAAAACATGTTTTGACACTTTCAGCACACTGGGGTTAAGACCTGAGTGTGTGGGCTCTTCTGAGCCTTGCAGTTACATAGGGATACAGCTGTCAGAAAAAACGCGTTTATTTCGGGCTGAAAAACACGTTTTGAAAAGTGAGCTGTTTGTGCCCCATAAGTTACATGGGGTTGACCAAACGTGCAGAAACATGTTTATTTCTGCTGAAAAACATGTTTTGACACTGTCAGCACACTGGGGTTAAGACCTGAGTGTGTGGGCTCTTCTGAGCCTTGCAGTTACATAGGGATACAGCTGTCTGAAAAAACGCGTTTATTTCGGGCTGAAAAACACGTTTTGAAAAGTGTGCTGTTACTACCCCATAACTTACATGGGGTTGACCAAACTTGCAGAAACATGTTTATTTCTGCTGAAAAACATGTTTTGACACTTTCAGCACACTGGGGTTAAGACCTGAGTGTGTGGGCTCTTCTGAGCCTTGCAGTTACATAGGGATACAGCTGTCTGAAAAAACGCGTTTATCTCGGGCTGAAAAACACGTTTTGAAAAGTGTGCTGTTACTGCCCCATAACTTACATGGGGTTGACCAAACTTGCAGAAACATGTTTATTTCTGCTGAAAAACATGTTTTGACACTGTCAGCACACTGGGGTTAAGACCTGAGTGTGTGGGCTCTTCTGAGCCTTGCAGTTACATAGGGATACAGCTGTCAGAAAAAACGCGTTTATTTCGGGCTGAAAAACACGTTTTGAAAAGTGAGCTGTTAGTGCCCCATAAGTTACATGGGGTTGACCAAACTTGCAGAAACATGTTTATTTCTGCTGAAAAACATGTTTTGACACTGTCAGCACACTGGGGATAAGACCTGAGTGTGTGGGCTCTTCTGAGCCTTGCAGTTACATAGGGATACAGCTGTCTGAAAAAACGCGTTTATTTCGGGCTGAAAAACACGTTTTGAAAAGTGTGCTGTTACTACCCCATAACTTACATGGGGTTGACCAAACTTGCAGAAACATGTTTATTTCTGCTGAAAAACATGTTTTGACACTTTCAGCACACTGGGGTTAAGACCTGAGTGTGTGGGCTCTTCTGAACCTTGCAGTTACATAGGGATACAGCTGTCTGAAAAAACGCGTTTATTTCGGGCTGAAAAACACGTTTTGAAAAGTGAGCTGTTACTGACCCATAACTTACATGGGGTTGACCAAACTTACAGAAACATGTTTATTTCAGCTGAAAAACACATTTTGACACTTTCAGCACACTGGGGTTAAGACCTGAGTTTGTGGGCTCTTCTGAGCCTTGCAGTTACATAGGGATACAGCTGTCAGAAAAAACGCGTTTATTTCGGGCTGAAAAACACGTTTTGAAAAGTGAGCTGTTACTGACCCATAACTTACATGGGGTTGACCAAACTTGCAGAAACATGTTTATTTCTGCTGAAAAACATGTTTTGACACTTTCAGCACACTGGGGTTAAGACCTGAGTGTGTGGGCTCTACTGAGCCTTGCAGTTACATAGGGATACAGCTGTCTGATAAAACGTGTTTATTTCGGGCTGAAAAACACGTTTTGAAAAGTGAGCTGTTAATGCCCCATAAGTTACATGGGGTTGTCCAAACTTGCAGAAACATGTTTATTTCTGCTGAAAAACATGTTTTGACACTTTCTGCACAGTGGGGTTAAGACCTGAGTGTGTGGGCTCTTCTGAGCCTTGCAGTTACATAGGGATACAGCTGTCTGAAAAAACGCGTTTATTTCGGGCTGAAAAACACGTTTTGAAAAGTGTGCTGTTACTACCCCATAACTTACATGGGGTTGACCAAACTTGCAGAAACATGTTTATTTCTGCTGAAAAACATGTTTTGACACTTTCAGCACACTGGGGTTAAGACCTGAGTGTGTGGGCTCTTCTGAGCCTTGCAGTTACATAGGGATACAGCTGTCTGAAAAAACGCGTTTATTTCGGGCTGAAAAACACGTTTTGAAAAGTGAGCTGTTACTGCCCCATAAGTTACATGGGGTTGACCAAACTTGCAGAAACATGTTTATTTCTGCTGAAAAACATGTTTTGACACTGTCAGCACACTGGGGTTAAGACCTGAGTGTGTGGGCTCTACTGAGCCTTGCAGTTACATAGGGATACAGCTGTCTGATAAAACGTGTTTATTTCGGGCTGAAAAACACGTTTTGAAAAGTGAGCTGTTAATGCCCCATAAGTTACATGGGGTTGTCCAAACTTGCAGAAACATGTTTATTTCTGCTGAAAAACATGTTTTGACACTTTCTGCACAGTGGGGTTAAGACCTGAGTGTGTGGGCTCTTCTGAGCCTTGCAGTTACATAGGGATACAGCTGTCTGAAAAAACGCGTTTATTTCGGGCTGAAAAACACGTTTTGAAAAGTGTGCTGTTACTACCCCATAACTTACATGGGGTTGACCAAACTTGCAGAAACATGTTTATTTCTGCTGAAAAACATGTTTTGACACTTTCAGCACACTGGGGTTAAGACCTGAGTGTGTGGGCTCTTCTGAGCCTTGCAGTTACATAGGGATACAGCTGTCTGAAAAAACGCGTTTATTTCGGGCTGAAAAACACGTTTTGAAAAGTGAGCTGTTACTGCCCCATAAGTTACATGGGGTTGACCAAACTTGCAGAAACATGTTTATTTCTGCTGAAAAACATGTTTTGACACTGTCAGCACACTGGGGTTAAGACCTGAGTGTGTGGGCTCTTCTGAGCCTTGCAGTTACATAGGGATACAGCTGTCTGAAAAAACGCGTTTATTTCGGGCTGAAAAACACGTTTTGAAAAGTGAGGTGTTAATGCCCCATAAGTTACATGGGGTTGACCAAACTTGCAGAAACATGTTTATTTCTGCTGAAAAACATGTTTTGACACTTTCAGCACACTGGGGTTAAGACCTGAGTGTGTGGGCTCTTCTGAGCCTTGCAGTTACATAGGGATACAGCTGTCTGAAAAAACGTGTTTATTTCGGGCTGAAAAACACGTTTTGAAAAGTGACCTGTTACTGCCCCATAAGATACATGGGGTTGACCAAACTTGCAGAAACATGTTTATTTCTGCTGAAAAACATGTTTTGACACTTTCTGCACAGTGGGGTTAAGACCTGAGTGTGTGGGCTCTTCTGAGCCTTGCAGTTACATAGGGATACAGCTGTCTGAAAAAACGCGTTTATTTCGGGCTGAAAAACACGTTTTGAAAAGTGTGCTGTTACTACCCCATAACTTACATGGGGTTGACCAAACTTGCAGAAACATGTTTATTTCTGCTGAAAAACATGTTTTGACACTGTCAGCACACTGGGGTTAAGACCTGAGTGTGTGGGCTCTTCTGAGCCTTGCAGTTACATAGGGATACAGCTGTCTGAAAAAACGCGTTTATTTCGGGCTGAAAAACACGTTTTGAAAAGTGAGCTGTTAATGCCCCATAAGTTACATGGGGTTGACCAAACTTGCAGAAACATGTTTATTTCTGCTGAAAAACATGTTTTGACACTTTCAGCACACTGGGGTTAAGACCTGAGTGTGTGGGCTCTTCTGAGCCTTGCAGTTACATAGGGATACAGCTGTCTGAAAAAACGTGTTTATTTCGGGCTGAAAAACACGTTTTGAAAAGTGACCTGTTACTGCCCCATAAGTTACATGGGGTTGACCAAACTTGCAGAAACATGTTTATTTCTGCTGAAAAACATGTTTTGACACTTTCTGCACAGTGGGGTTAAGACCTGAGTGTGTGGGCTCTTCTGAGCCTTGCAGTTACAGAGGGATACAGCTGTCTGAAAAAACGCGTTTATTTCGGGCTGAAAAACACGTTTTGAAAAGTGTGCTGTTACTACCCCATAACTTACATGGGGTTGACCAAACTTGCAGAAACATGTTTATTTCTGCTGAAAAACATGTTTTGACACTTTCAGCACACTGGGGTTAAGACCTGAGTGTGTGGGCTCTTTGAGCCTTGCAGTTACATAGGGATACAGCTGTCTGAAAAAACGCGTTTATTTCGGGCTGAAAAACACGTTTTGAAAAGTGAGCTGTTACTGCCCCATAAGTTACATGGGGTTGACCAAACTTGCAGAAACATGTTTATTTCAGCTGAAAAACATGTTTTGACACTTTCAGCACACTGGGGTTAAGACCTGAGTTTGTGGGCTCTTCTGAGCCTTGCAGTTACATAGGGATACAGCTGTCTGAAAAAACGTGTTTATCTCGGGCTGAAAAACACGTTTTGAAAAGTGTGCTGTTACTGCCCCATAACTTACATGGGGTTGACCAAACTTGCAGAAACATGTTTATTTCTTCTGAAAAACATGTTTTGACACTGTCAGCACACTGGGGTTAAGACCTGAGTGTGTGGGCTCTTCTGAGCCTTGCAGTTACATAGGGATACAGCTGTCTGAAAAAACGCGTTTATCTCGGGCTGAAAAACACGTTTTGAAAAGTGTGCTGTTACTGCCCCATAACTTACATGGGGTTGACCAAACTTGCAGAAACATGTTTATTTCTGCTGAAAAACATGTTTTGACACTGTCAGCACACTGGGGTTAAGACCTGAGTGTGTGGGCTCTTCTGAGCCTTGCAGTTACATAGGGATACAGCTGTCAGAAAAAACGCGTTTATTTCGGGCTGAAAAACACGTTTTGAAAAGTGAGCTGTTAGTGCCCCATAAGTTACATGGGGTTGACCAAACTTGCAGAAACATGTTTATTTCTGCTGAAAAACATGTTTTGACACTGTCAGCACACTGGGGTTAAGACCTGAGTGTGTGGGCTCTTCTGAGCCTTGCAGTTACATAGGGATACAGCTGTCTGAAAAAACGCGTTTATTTCGGGCTGAAAAACACGTTTTGAAAAGTGTGCTGTTACTACCCCATAACTTACATGGGGTTGACCAAACTTGCAGAAACATGTTTATTTCTGCTGAAAAACATGTTTTGACACTTTCAGCACACTGGGGTTAAGACCTGAGTGTGTGGGCTCTTCTGAGCCTTGCAGTTACATAGGGATACAGCTGTCTGAAAAAACGTGTTTATTTCGGGCTGAAAAACACGTTTTGAAAAGTGACCTGTTACTGCCCCATAAGATACATGGGGTTGACCAAACTTGCAGAAACATGTTTATTTCTGCTGAAAAACATGTTTTGACACTTTCTGCACAGTGGGGTTAAGACCTGAGTGTGTGGGCTCTTCTGAGCCTTGCAGTTACATAGGGATACAGCTGTCTGAAAAAACGCGTTTATTTCGGGCTGAAAAACACGTTTTGAAAAGTGTGCTGTTACTACCCCATAACTTACATGGGGTTGACCAAACTTGCAGAAACATGTTTATTTCTGCTGAAAAACATGTTTTGACACTTTCAGCACACTGGGGTTAAGACCTGAGTGTGTGGGCTCTTCTGAGCCTTGCAGTTACATAGGGATACAGCTGTCTGAAAAAACGCGTTTATTTCGGGCTGAAAAACACGTTTTGAAAAGTGAGCTGTTACTGCCCCATAAGTTACATGGGGTTGACCAAACTTGCAGAAACATGTTTATTTCTGCTGAAAAACATGTTTTGACACTGTCAGCACACTGGGGTTAAGACCTGAGTGTGTGGGCTCTTCTGAGCCTTGCAGTTACATAGGGATACAGCTGTCTGAAAAAACGCGTTTATTTCGGGCTGAAAAACACGTTTTGAAAAGTGAGCTGTTAATGCCCCATAAGTTACATGGGGTTGACCAAACTTGCAGAAACATGTTTATTTCTGCTGAAAAACATGTTTTGACACTTTCAGCACACTGGGGTTAAGACCTGAGTGTGTGGGCTCTTCTGAGCCTTGCAGTTACATAGGGATACAGCTGTCTGAAAAAACGTGTTTATTTCGGGCTGAAAAACACGTTTTGAAAAGTGACCTGTTACTGCCCCATAAGTTACATGGGGTTGACCAAACTTGCAGAAACATGTTTATTTCTGCTGAAAAACATGTTTTGACACTTTCTGCACAGTGGGGTTAAGACCTGAGTGTGTGGGCTCTTCTGAGCCTTGCAGTTACAGAGGGATACAGCTGTCTGAAAAAACGCGTTTATTTCGGGCTGAAAAACACGTTTTGAAAAGTGTGCTGTTACTACCCCATAACTTACATGGGGTTGACCAAACTTGCAGAAACATGTTTATTTCTGCTGAAAAACATGTTTTGACACTTTCAGCACACTGGGGTTAAGACCTGAGTGTGTGGGCTCTTTGAGCCTTGCAGTTACATAGGGATACAGCTGTCTGAAAAAACGCGTTTATTTCGGGCTGAAAAACACGTTTTGAAAAGTGAGCTGTTACTGCCCCATAAGTTACATGGGGTTGACCAAACTTGCAGAAACATGTTTATTTCAGCTGAAAAACATGTTTTGACACTTTCAGCACACTGGGGTTAAGACCTGAGTTTGTGGGCTCTTCTGAGCCTTGCAGTTACATAGGGATACAGCTGTCTGAAAAAACGTGTTTATCTCGGGCTGAAAAACACGTTTTGAAAAGTGTGCTGTTACTGCCCCATAACTTACATGGGGTTGACCAAACTTGCAGAAACATGTTTATTTCTTCTGAAAAACATGTTTTGACACTGTCAGCACACTGGGGTTAAGACCTGAGTGTGTGGGCTCTTCTGAGCCTTGCAGTTACATAGGGATACAGCTGTCAGAAAAAACGCGTTTATTTCAGGCTGAAAAACACGTTTTGAAAAGTGAGCTGTTTGTGCCCCATAAGTTACGTGGGGTTGACCAAACGTGCAGAAACATGTTTATTTCTGCTGAAAAACATGTTTTGACACTGTCAGCACACTGGGGTTAAGACCTGAGTGTGTGGGCTCTTCTGAGCCTTGCAGTTACATAGGGATACAGCTGTCTGAAAAAACGCGTTTATTTCGGGCTGAAAAACACGTTTTGAAAAGTGTGCTGTTACTACCCCATAACTTACATGGGGTTGACCAAACTTGCAGAAAAATGTTTATTTCTGCTGAAAAACATGTTTTGACACTTTCAGCACACTGGGGTTAAGACCTGAGTGTGTGGGCTCTTCTGAGCCTTGCAGTTACATAGGGATACAGCTGTCTGAAAAAACGCGTTTATCTCGGGCTGAAAAACACGTTTTGAAAAGTGTGCTGTTACTGCCCCATAACTTACATGGGGTTGACCAAACTTGCAGAAACATGTTTATTTCTGCTGAAAAACATGTTTTGACACTGTCAGCACACTGGGGTTAAGACCTGAGTGTGTGGGCTCTTCTGAGCCTTGCAGTTACATAGGGATACAGCTGTCAGAAAAAACGCGTTTATTTCGGGCTGAAAAACACGTTTTGAAAAGTGAGCTGTTAGTGCCCCATAAGTTACATGGGGTTGACCAAACTTGCAGAAACATGTTTATTTCTGCTGAAAAACATGTTTTGACACTGTCAGCACACTGGGGTTAAGACCTGAGTGTGTGGGCTCTTCTGAGCCTTGCAGTTACATAGGGATACAGCTGTCTGAAAAAACGCGTTTATTTCGGGCTGAAAAACACGTTTTGAAAAGTGTGCTGTTACTACCCCATAACTTACATGGGGTTGACCAAACTTGCAGAAACATGTTTATTTCTGCTGAAAAACATGTTTTGACACTTTCAGCACACTGGGGTTAAGACCTGAGTGTGTGGGCTCTTCTGAGCCTTGCAGTTACATAGGGATACAGCTGTCTGAAAAAACGCGTTTATTTCGGGCTGAAAAACACGTTTTGAAAAGTGAGCTGTTACTGACCCATAACTTACATGGGGTTGACCAAACTTGCAGAAACATGTTTATTTCTGCTGAAAAACACATTTTGACACTTTCAGCACACTGGGGTTAAGACCTGAGTTTGTGGGCTCTTCTGAGCCTTGCAGTTACATAGGGATACAGCTGTCTGAAAAAACGCGTTTATTTCGGGCTGAAAAACACGTTTTGAAAAGTGAGCTGTTACTGACCCATAACTTACATGGGGTTGACCAAACTTGCAGAAACTTGTTTATTTCTGCTGAAAAACATGTTTTGACACTTTCAGCACACTGGGGTTAAGACCTGAGTGTGTGGGCTCTTCTGAGCCTTGCAGTTACATAGGGATACAGCTGTCTGAAAAAACGCGTTTATTTCGGGCTGAAAAACACGTTTTGAAAAGTGTGCTGTTACTACCCCATAACTTACATGGGGTTGACCAAACTTGCAGAAACATGTTTATTTCTGCTGAAAAACATGTTTTGACACTTTCAGCACACTGGGGTTAAGACCTGAGTGTGTGGGCTCTTCTGAACCTTGCAGTTACATAGGGATACAGCTGTCTGAAAAAACGCGTTTATTTCGGGCTGAAAAACACGTTTTGAAAAGTGAGCTGTTACTGACCCATAACTTACATGGGGTTGACCAAACTTACAGAAACATGTTTATTTCAGCTGAAAAACACATTTTGACACTTTCAGCACACTGGGGTTAAGACCTGAGTTTGTGGGCTCTTCTGAGCCTTGCAGTTACATAGGGATACAGCTGTCAGAAAAAACGCGTTTATTTCGGGCTGAAAAACACGTTTTGAAAAGTGAGCTGTTACTGACCCATAACTTACATGGGGTTGACCAAACTTGCAGAAACATGTTTATTTCTGCTGAAAAACATGTTTTGACACTTTCAGCACACTGGGGTTAAGACCTGAGTGTGTGGGCTCTACTGAGCCTTGCAGTTACATAGGGATACAGCTGTCTGATAAAACGTGTTTATTTCGGGCTGAAAAACACGTTTTGAAAAGTGAGCTGTTAATGCCCCATAAGTTACATGGGGTTGTCCAAACTTGCAGAAACATGTTTATTTCTGCTGAAAAACATGTTTTGACACTTTCAGCACACTGGGGTTAAGACCTGAGTGTGTGGGCTCTTCTGAGCCTTGCAGTTACATAGGGATACAGCTGTCTGAAAAAACGTGTTTATTTCGGGCTGAAAAACACGTTTTGAAAAGTGACCTGTTACTGCCCCATAAGATACATGGGGTTGACCAAACTTGCAGAAACATGTTTATTTCTGCTGAAAAACATGTTTTGACACTTTCTGCACAGTGGGGTTAAGACCTGAGTGTGTGGGCTCTTCTGAGCCTTGCAGTTACATAGGGATACAGCTGTCTGAAAAAACGCGTTTATTTCGGGCTGAAAAACACGTTTTGAAAAGTGTGCTGTTACTACCCCATAACTTACATGGGGTTGACCAAACTTGCAGAAACATGTTTATTTCTGCTGAAAAACATGTTTTGACACTTTCAGCACACTGGGGTTAAGACCTGAGTGTGTGGGCTCTTCTGAGCCTTGCAGTTACATAGGGATACAGCTGTCTGAAAAAACGCGTTTATTTCGGGCTGAAAAACACGTTTTGAAAAGTGAGCTGTTACTGACCCATAACTTACATGGGGTTGACCAAACTTGCAGAAACATGTTTATTTCTGCTGAAAAACATGTTTTGACACTTTCAGCACACTGGGGTTAAGACCTGAGTGTGTGGGCTCTTCTGAGCCTTGCAGTTACATAGGGATACAGCTGTCTGAAAAAACGCGTTTATTTCGGGCTGAAAAACACGTTTTGAAAAGTGTGCTGTTACTACCCCATAACTTACATGGGGTTGACCAAACTTGCAGAAAAATGTTTATTTCTGCTGAAAAACATGTTTTGACACTTTCAGCACACTGGGGTTAAGACCTGAGTGTGTGGGCTCTTCTGAGCCTTGCAGTTACATAGGGATACAGCTGTCTGAAAAAACGCGTTTATCTCGGGCTGAAAAACACGTTTTGAAAAGTGTGCTGTTACTGCCCCATAACTTACATGGGGTTGACCAAACTTGCAGAAACATGTTTATTTCTGCTGAAAAACATGTTTTGACACTGTCAGCACACTGGGGTTAAGACCTGAGTGTGTGGGCTCTTCTGAGCCTTGCAGTTACATAGGGATACAGCTGTCAGAAAAAACGCGTTTATTTCGGGCTGAAAAACACGTTTTGAAAAGTGAGCTGTTAGTGCCCCATAAGTTACATGGGGTTGACCAAACTTGCAGAAACATGTTTATTTCTGCTGAAAAACATGTTTTGACACTGTCAGCACACTGGGGTTAAGACCTGAGTGTGTGGGCTCTTCTGAGCCTTGCAGTTACATAGGGATACAGCTGTCTGAAAAAACGCGTTTATTTCGGGCTGAAAAACACGTTTTGAAAAGTGTGCTGTTACTACCCCATAACTTACATGGGGTTGACCAAACTTGCAGAAACATGTTTATTTCTGCTGAAAAACATGTTTTGACACTTTCAGCACACTGGGGTTAAGACCTGAGTGTGTGGGCTCTTCTGAACCTTGCAGTTACATAGGGATACAGCTGTCTGAAAAAACGCGTTTATTTCGGGCTGAAAAACACGTTTTGAAAAGTGAGCTGTTACTGACCCATAACTTACATGGGGTTGACCAAACTTACAGAAACATGTTTATTTCAGCTGAAAAACACATTTTGACACTTTCAGCACACTGGGGTTAAGACCTGAGTTTGTGGGCTCTTCTGAGCCTTGCAGTTACATAGGGATACAGCTGTCAGAAAAAACGCGTTTATTTCGGGCTGAAAAACACGTTTTGAAAAGTGAGCTGTTACTGACCCATAACTTACATGGGGTTGACCAAACTTGCAGAAACATGTTTATTTCTGCTGAAAAACATGTTTTGACACTTTCAGCACACTGGGGTTAAGACCTGAGTGTGTGGGCTCTACTGAGCCTTGCAGTTACATAGGGATACAGCTGTCTGAAAAAACGTGTTTATTTCGGGCTGAAAAACACGTTTTGAAAAGTGAGCTGTTAATGCCCCATAAGTTACATGGGGTTGTCCAAACTTGCAGAAACATGTTTATTTCTGCTGAAAAACATGTTTTGACACTTTCAGCACACTGGGGTTAAGACCTGAGTGTGTGGGCTCTTCTGAGCCTTGCAGTTACATAGGGATACAGCTGTCTGAAAAAACGTGTTTATTTCGGGCTGAAAAACACGTTTTGAAAAGTGACCTGTTACTGCCCCATAAGATACATGGGGTTGACCAAACTTGCAGAAACATGTTTATTTCTGCTGAAAAACATGTTTTGACACTTTCTGCACAGTGGGGTTAAGACCTGAGTGTGTGGGCTCTTCTGAGCCTTGCAGTTACATAGGGATACAGCTGTCTGAAAAAACGCGTTTATTTCGGGCTGAAAAACACGTTTTGAAAAGTGTGCTGTTACTACCCCATAACTTACATGGGGTTGACCAAACTTGCAGAAACATGTTTATTTCTGCTGAAAAACATGTTTTGACACTTTCAGCACACTGGGGTTAAGACCTGAGTGTGTGGGCTCTTCTGAGCCTTGCAGTTACATAGGGATACAGCTGTCTGAAAAAACGCGTTTATTTCGGGCTGAAAAACACGTTTTGAAAAGTGAGCTGTTACTGCCCCATAAGTTACATGGGGTTGACCAAACTTGCAGAAACATGTTTATTTCTGCTGAAAAACATGTTTTGACACTGTCAGCACACTGGGGTTAAGACCTGAGTGTGTGGGCTCTTCTGAGCCTTGCAGTTACATAGGGATACAGCTGTCTGAAAAAACGTGTTTATTTCGGGCTGAAAAACACGTTTTGAAAAGTGAGCTGTTAATGCCCCATAAGTTACATGGGGTTGACCAAACTTGCAGAAACATGTTTATTTCTGCTGAAAAACATGTTTTGACACTTTCAGCACACTGGGGTTAAGACCTGAGTGTGTGGGCTCTTCTGAGCCTTGCAGTTACATAGGGATACAGCTGTCTGAAAAAACGTGTTTATTTCGGGCTGAAAAACACGTTTTGAAAAGTGACCTGTTACTGCCCCATAAGTTACATGGGGTTGACCAAACTTGCAGAAACATGTTTATTTCTGCTGAAAAACATGTTTTGACACTTTCTGCACAGTGGGGTTAAGACCTGAGTGTGTGGGCTCTTCTGAGCCTTGCAGTTACAGAGGGATACAGCTGTCTGAAAAAACGCGTTTATTTCGGGCTGAAAAACACGTTTTGAAAAGTGTGCTGTTACTACCCCATAACTTACATGGGGTTGACCAAACTTGCAGAAACATGTTTATTTCTGCTGAAAAACATGTTTTGACACTTTCAGCACACTGGGGTTAAGACCTGAGTGTGTGGGCTCTTTGAGCCTTGCAGTTACATAGGGATACAGCTGTCTGAAAAAACGCGTTTATTTCGGGCTGAAAAACACGTTTTGAAAAGTGAGCTGTTACTGCCCCATAAGTTACATGGGGTTGACCAAACTTGCAGAAACATGTTTATTTCAGCTGAAAAACATGTTTTGACACTTTCAGCACACTGTGGTTAAGACCTGAGTTTGTGGGCTCTTCTGAGCCTTGCAGTTACATAGGGATACAGCTGTCTGAAAAAACGTGTTTATCTCGGGCTGAAAAACACGTTTTGAAAAGTGTGCTGTTACTGCCCCATAACTTACATGGGGTTGACCAAACTTGCAGAAACATGTTTATTTCTTCTGAAAAACATGTTTTGACACTGTCAGCACACTGGGGTTAAGACCTGAGTGTGTGGGCTCTTCTGAGCCTTGCAGTTACATAGGGATACAGCTGTCAGAAAAAACGCGTTTATTTCGGGCTGAAAAACACGTTTTGAAAAGTGAGCTGTTTGTGCCCCATAAGTTACATGGGGTTGACCAAACGTACAGAAACATGTTTATTTCTGCTGAAAAACATGTTTTGACACTGTCAGCACACTGGGGTTAAGACCTGAGTGTGTGGGCTCTTCTGAGCCTTGCAGTTACATAGGGATACAGCTGTCTGAAAAAACGCGTTTATTTCGGGCTGAAAAACATGTTTTGAAAAGTGAGCTGTTACTGACCCATAACTTACATGGGGTTGACCAAACTTGCAGAAACATGTTTATTTCTGCTGAAAAACATGTTTTGACACTTTCAGCACACTGGTGTTAAGACCTGAGTGTGTGGGCTCTTCTGAGCCTTGCAGTTACATAGGGATACAGCTGTCTGAAAAAACGCGTTTATTTCGGGCTGAAAAACACGTTTTGAAAAGTGAGCTGTTAATGCCCCATAAGTTACATGGGGTTGACCAAACTTGCAGAAACATGTTTATTTCTGCTGAAAAACATGTTTTGACACTTTCAGCACACTGGGGTTAAGACCTGAGTGTGTGGGCTCTTCTGAGCCTTGCAGTTACATAGGGATACAGCTGTCTGAAAAAACGCGTTTATTTCGGGCTGAAAAACACGTTTTGAAAAGTGACCTGTTACTGCCCCATAAGTTACATGGGGTTGACCAAACTTGTAGAAACATGTTTATTTCAGCTGAAAAACATGTTTTGACACTTTCAGCACACTGGGGTTAAGACCTGAGTTTGTGGGCTCTTCTGAGCCTTGCAGTTACATAGGGATACAGCTGTCTGAAAAAACGCGTTTATTTCGGGCTGAAAAACACGTTTTGAAAAGTGTGCTGTTACTGCCCCATAACTTACATGGGGTTGACCAAACTTGCAGAAACATGTTTATTTCTTCTGAAAAACATGTTTTGACACTGTCAGCACACTGGGGTTAAGACCTGAGTGTGTGGGCTCTTCTGAGCCTTGCAGTTACATAGGGATACAGCTGTCAGAAAAAACGCGTTTATTTCGGGCTGAAAAACACGTTTTGAAAAGTGAGCTGTTAGTGCCCCATAAGTTACATGGGGTTGACCAAACTTGCAGAAACATGTTTATTTCTGCTGAAAAACATGTTTTGACACTTTCAGCACACTGGGGTTAAGACCTGAGTGTGTGGGCTCTTCTGAACCTTGCAGTTACATAGGGATACAGCTGTCTGAAAAAACGCGTTTATTTCGGGCTGAAAAACACGTTTTGAAAAGTGACCTGTTACTGCCCCATAAGTTACATGGGGTTGACCAAACTTGCAGAAACATGTTTATTTCTGCTGAAAAACATGTTTTGACACTTTCTGCACAGTGGGGTTAAGACCTGAGTGTGTGGGCTCTTCTGAGCCTTGCAGTTACAGAGGGATACAGCTGTCTGAAAAAACGCGTTTATTTCGGGCTGAAAAACACGTTTTGAAAAGTGTGCTGTTACTACCCCATAACTTACATGGGGTTGACCAAACTTGCAGAAACATGTTTATTTCTGCTGAAAAACATGTTTTGACACTTTCAGCACACTGGGGTTAAGACCTGAGTGTGTGGGCTCTTTGAGCCTTGCAGTTACATAGGGATACAGCTGTCTGAAAAAACGCGTTTATTTCGGGCTGAAAAACACGTTTTGAAAAGTGAGCTGTTACTGCCCCATAAGTTACATGGGGTTGACCAAACTTGCAGAAACATGTTTATTTCTGCTGAAAAACATGTTTTGACACTTTCAGCACACTGGGGTTAAGACCTGAGTGTGTGGGCTCTTCTGAGCCTTGCAGTTACATAGGGATACAGCTGTCTGAAAAAACGTGTTTATTTCGGGCTGAAAAACACGTTTTGAAAAGTGACCTGTTACTGCCCCATAAGTTACATGGGGTTGACCAAACTTGCAGAAACATGTTTATTTCTGCTGAAAAACATGTTTTGACACTTTCTGCACAGTGGGGTTAAGACCTGAGTGTGTGGGCTCTTCTGAGCCTTGCAGTTACAGAGGGATACAGCTGTCTGAAAAAACGCGTTTATTTCGGGCTGAAAAACACGTTTTGAAAAGTGTGCTGTTACTACCCCATAACTTACATGGGGTTGACCAAACTTGCAGAAACATGTTTATTTCTGCTGAAAAACATGTTTTGACACTTTCAGCACACTGGGGTTAAGACCTGAGTGTGTGGGCTCTTTGAGCCTTGCAGTTACATAGGGATACAGCTGTCTGAAAAAACGCGTTTATTTCGGGCTGAAAAACACGTTTTGAAAAGTGAGCTGTTACTGCCCCATAAGTTACATGGGGTTGACCAAACTTGCAGAAACATGTTTATTTCAGCTGAAAAACATGTTTTGACACTTTCAGCACACTGGGGTTAAGACCTGAGTTTGTGGGCTCTTCTGAGCCTTGCAGTTACATAGGGATACAGCTGTCTGAAAAAACGTGTTTATCTCGGGCTGAAAAACACGTTTTGAAAAGTGTGCTGTTACTGCCCCATAACTTACATGGGGTTGACCAAACTTGCAGAAACATGTTTATTTCTTCTGAAAAACATGTTTTGACACTGTCAGCACACTGGGGTTAAGACCTGAGTGTGTGGGCTCTTCTGAGCCTTGCAGTTACATAGGGATACAGCTGTCAGAAAAAACGCGTTTATTTCGGGCTGAAAAACACGTTTTGAAAAGTGAGCTGTTACTGACCCATAACTTACATGGGGTTGACCAAACTTGCAGAAACATGTTTATTTCTGCTGAAAAACATGTTTTGACACTTTCAGCACACTGGGGTTAAGACCTGAGTGTGTGGGCTCTTCTGAGCCTTGCAGTTACATAGGGATACAGCTGTCTGAAAAAACGCGTTTATCTCGGGCTGAAAAACACGTTTTGAAAAGTGTGCTGTTACTGCCCCATAACTTACATGGGGTTGACCAAACTTGCAGAAACATGTTTATTTCTGCTGAAAAACATGTTTTGACACTGTCAGCACACTGGGGTTAAGACCTGAGTGTGTGGGCTCTTCTGAGCCTTGCAGTTACATAGGGATACAGCTGTCAGAAAAAACGCGTTTATTTCGGGCTGAAAAACACGTTTTGAAAAGTGAGCTGTTAGTGCCCCATAAGTTACATGGGGTTGACCAAACTTGCAGAAACATGTTTATTTCTGCTGAAAAACATGTTTTGACACTGTCAGCACACTGGGGTTAAGACCTGAGTGTGTGGGCTCTTCTGAGCCTTGCAGTTACATAGGGATACAGCTGTCTGAAAAAACGCGTTTATTTCGGGCTGAAAAACACGTTTTGAAAAGTGTGCTGTTACTACCCCATAACTTACATGGGGTTGACCAAACTTGCAGAAACATGTTTATTTCTGCTGAAAAACATGTTTTGACACTTTCAGCACACTGGGGTTAAGACCTGAGTGTGTGGGCTCTTCTGAGCCTTGCAGTTACATAGGGATACAGCTGTCTGAAAAAACGCGTTTATTTCGGGCTGAAAAACACGTTTTGAAAAGTGAGCTGTTACTGACCCATAACTTACATGGGGTTGACCAAACTTGCAGAAACATGTTTATTTCTGCTGAAAAACACATTTTGACACTTTCAGCACACTGGGGTTAAGACCTGAGTTTGTGGGCTCTTCTGAGCCTTGCAGTTACATAGGGATACAGCTGTCAGAAGAAACGCGTTTATTTTGGGCTGAAAAACACGTTTTGAAAAGTGAGCTGTTACTGCCCCATAAGTTACATGGGGTTGACCAAACTTGCAGAAACATGTTTATTTCTGCTGAAAAACATGTTTTGACACTGTCAGCACACTGGGGTTAAGACCTGAGTGTGTGGGCTCTTCTGAGCCTTGCAGTTACATAGGGATACAGCTGTCTGAAAAAACGCGTTTATTTCGGGCTGAAAAACACGTTTTGAAAAGTGTGCTGTTACTACCCCATAACTTACATGGGGTTGACCAAACTTGCAGAAACATGTTTATTTCTGCTGAAAAACATGTTTTGACACTTTCAGCACACTGGGGTTAAGACCTGAGTGTGTGGGCTCTTCTGAGCCTTGCAGTTACATAGGGATACAGCTGTCTGAAAAAACGCGTTTATTTCGGGCTGAAAAACACGTTTTGAAAAGTGAGCTGTTACTAACCCATAACTTACATGGGGTTGACCAAACTTGCAGAAACATGTTTATTTCTGCTGAAAAACATGTTTTGACACTTTCAGCACACTGGGGTTAAGACCTGAGTTTGTGGGCTCTTCTGAGCCTTGCAGTTACATAGTGATACAGCTGTCTGAAAAAACGCGTTTATTTCGGGCTGAAAAACACGTTTTGAAAAGTGAGCTGTTACTGACCCATAACTTACATGGGGTTGACCAAACTTGCAGAAACATGTTTATTTCTGCTGAAAAACATGTTTTGACACTTTCTGCACACTGGGGTTAAGACCTGAGTGTGTGGGCTCTACTGAGCCTTGCAGTTACATAGGGATACAGCTGTCTGAAAAAACGCGTTTATTTCGGGCTGAAAAACACGTTTTGAAAAGTGAGCTGTTACTGCCCCATAAGTTACATGGGGTTGACCAAACTTGCAGAAACATGTTTATTTCTGCTGTAAAACATGTTTTGACACTTTCAGCACACTGGGGTTAAGACCTGAGTTTGTGGGCTCTTTGAGCCTTGCAGTTACATAGGGATACAGCTGTCTGAAAAAACGCGTTTATTTCGGGCTGAAAAACACGTTTTGAAAAGTGAGCTGTTACTGCCCCATAAGTTACATGGGGTTGACCAAACTTGCAGAAACATGTTTATTTCAGCTGAAAAACATGTTTTGACACTTTCAGCACACTGGGGTTAAGACCTGAGTTTGTGGGCTCTTCTGAGCCTTGCAGTTACATAGGGATACAGCTGTCTGAAAAAACGCGTTTATCTCGGGCTGAAAAACACGTTTTGAAAAGTGTGCTGTTACTGCCCCATAACTTACATGGGGTTGACCAAACTTGCAGAAACATGTTTATTTCTGCTGAAAAACATGTTTTGACACTGTCAGCACACTGGGGTTAAGACCTGAGTGTGTGGGCTCTTCTGAGCCTTGCAGTTACATAGGGATACAGCTGTCAGAAAAAACGCGTTTATTTCGGGCTGAAAAACACGTTTTGAAAAGTGAGCTGTTAGTGCCCCATAAGTTACATGGGGTTGACCAAACTTGCAGAAACATGTTTATTTCTGCTGAAAAACATGTTTTGACACTGTCAGCACACTGGGGTTAAGACATGAGTGTGTGGGCTCTTCTGAGCCTTGCAGTTACATAGGGATACAGCTGTCTGAAAAAACGCGTTTATTTCGGGCTGAAAAACACGTTTTGAAAAGTGTGCTGTTACTACCCCATAACTTACATGGGGTTGACCAAACTTGCAGAAACATGTTTATTTCTGCTGAAAAACATGTTTTGACACTTTCAGCACACTGGGGTTAAGACCTGAGTGTGTGGGCTCTTCTGAGCCTTGCAGTTACATAGGGATACAGCTGTCTGAAAAAACGCGTTTATTTCGGGCTGAAAAACACGTTTTGAAAAGTGAGCTGTTACTGACCCATAACTTACATGGGGTTGACCAAACTTGCAGAAACATGTTTATTTCTGCTGAAAAACACATTTTGACACTTTCAGCACACTGGGGTTAAGACCTGAGTTTGTGGGCTCTTCTGAGCCTTGCAGTTACATAGGGATACAGCTGTCTGAAAAAACGCGTTTATCTCGGGCTGAAAAACACGTTTTGAAAAGTGTGCTGTTACTGCCCCATAACTTACATGGGGTTGACCAAACTTGCAGAAACATGTTTATTTCTGCTGAAAAACATGTTTTGACACTGTCAGCACACTGGGGTTAAGACCTGAGTGTGTGGGCTCTTCTGAGCCTTGCAGTTACATAGGGATACAGCTGTCAGAAAAAACGCGTTTATTTCGGGCTGAAAAACACGTTTTGAAAAGTGAGCTGTTAGTGCCCCATAAGTTACATGGGGTTGACCAAACTTGCAGAAACATGTTTATTTCTGCTGAAAAACATGTTTTGACACTGTCAGCACACTGGGGTTAAGACCTGAGTGTGTGGGCTCTTCTGAGCCTTGCAGTTACATAGGGATACAGCTGTCTGAAAAAACGCGTTTATTTCGGGCTGAAAAACACGTTTTGAAAAGTGTGCTGTTACTACCCCATAACTTACATGGGGTTGACCAAACTTGCAGAAACATGTTTATTTCTGCTGAAAAACATGTTTTGACACTTTCAGCACACTGGGGTTAAGACCTGAGTGTGTGGGCTCTTCTGAGCCTTGCAGTTACATAGGGATACAGCTGTCTGAAAAAACGCGTTTATTTCGGGCTGAAAAACACGTTTTGAAAAGTGAGCTGTTACTGACCCATAACTTACATGGGGTTGACCAAACTTGCAGAAACATGTTTATTTCTGCTGAAAAACACATTTTGACACTTTCAGCACACTGGGGTTAAGACCTGAGTTTGTGGGCTCTTCTGAGCCTTGCAGTTACATAGGGATACAGCTGTCAGAAAAAACGCGTTTATTTTGGGCTGAAAAACACGTTTTGAAAAGTGAGCTGTTACTGCCCCATAAGTTACATGGGGTTGACCAAACTTGCAGAAACATGTTTATTTCTGCTGAAAAACATGTTTTGACACTGTCAGCACACTGGGGTTAAGACCTGAGTGTGTGGGCTCTTCTGAGCCTTGCAGTTACATAGGGATACAGCTGTCTGAAAAAACGCGTTTATTTCGGGCTGAAAAACACGTTTTGAAAAGTGTGCTGTTACTACCCCATAACTTACATGGGGTTGACCAAACTTGCAGAAACATGTTTATTTCTGCTGAAAAACATGTTTTGACACTTTCAGCACACTGGGGTTAAGACCTGAGTGTGTGGGCTCTTCTGAGCCTTGCAGTTACATAGGGATACAGCTGTCTGAAAAAACGCGTTTATTTCGGGCTGAAAAACACGTTTTGAAAAGTGAGCTGTTACTAACCCATAACTTACATGGGGTTGACCAAACTTGCAGAAACATGTTTATTTCTGCTGAAAAACATGTTTTGACACTTTCAGCACACTGGGGTTAAGACCTGAGTTTGTGGGCTCTTCTGAGCCTTGCAGTTACATAGTGATACAGCTGTCTGAAAAAACGCGTTTATTTCGGGCTGAAAAACACGTTTTGAAAAGTGAGCTGTTACTGACCCATAACTTACATGGGGTTGACCAAACTTGCAGAAACATGTTTATTTCTGCTGAAAAACATGTTTTGACACTTTCAGCACACTGGGGTTAAGACCTGAGTGTGTGGGCTCTACTGAGCCTTGCAGTTACATAGGGATACAGCTGTCTGAAAAAACGCGTTTATTTCGGGCTGAAAAACACGTTTTGAAAAGTGAGCTGTTACTGCCCCATAAGTTACATGGGGTTGACCAAACTTGCAGAAACATGTTTATTTCTGCTGTAAAACATGTTTTGACACTTTCAGCACACTGGGGTTAAGACCTGAGTTTGTGGGCTCTTCTGAGCCTTGCAGTTACATAGGGATACAGCTGTCTGAAAAAACGCGTTTATTTCGGGCTGAAAAACACGTTTTGAAAAGTGAGCTGTTACTGACCCATAACTTACATGGGGTTGACCAAACTTGCAGAAACATGTTTATTTCTGCTGAAAAACATGTTTTGACACTTTCAGCACACTGGGGTTAAGACCTGAGTGTGTGGGCTCTTCTGAGCCTTGCAGTTACATAGGGATACAGCTGTCTGAAAAAACGCGTTTATTTCGGGCTGAAAAACACGTTTTGAAAAGTGAGCTGTTAATGCCCCTTAAGTTACATGGGGTTGACCAAACTTGCAGAAACATGTTTATTTCTGCTGAAAAACATGTTTTGACACTTTCAGCACACTGGGGTTAAGACCTGAGTGTGTGGGCTCTTCTGAGCCTTGCAGTTACATAGGGATACAGCTGTCTGAAAAAACGTGTTTATTTCGGGCTGAAAAACACGTTTTGAAAAGTGAGCTGTTACTGCCCCATAAGTTACATGGGGTTGACCAAACTTGCAGAAACATGTTTATTTCTGCTGAAAAACATGTTTTGACACTTTCTGCACAGTGGGGTTAAGACCTGAGTGTGTGGGCTCTTCTGAGCCTTGCAGTTACAGAGGGATACAGCTGTCTGAAAAAACGCGTTTATTTCGGGCTGAAAAACACGTTTTGAAAAGTGTGCTGTTACTACCCCATAACTTACATGGGGTTGACCAAACTTGCAGAAACATGTTTATTTCTGCTGAAAAACATGTTTTGACACTTTCAGCACACTGGGGTTAAGACCTGAGTGTGTGGGCTCTTCTGAGCCTTGCAGTTACATAGGGATACAGCTGTCTGAAAAAACGCGTTTATTTCGGGCTGAAAAACACGTTTTGAAAAGTGAGCTGTTACTGACCCATAACTTACATGGGGTTGACCAAACTTGCAGAAACATGTTTATTTCTGCTGAAAAACATGTTTTGACACTTTCAGCACACTGGGGTTAAGACCTGAGTTTGTGGGCTCTTCTGAGCCTTGCAGTTACATAGGGATACAGCTGTCTGAAAAAACGCGTTTATTTCGGGCTGAAAAACACGTTTTGAAAAGTGAGCTGTTACTGACCCATAACTTACATGGGGTTGACCAAACTTGCAGAAACATGTTTATTTCTGCTGAAAAACATGTTTTGACACTTTCAGCACACTGGGGTTAAGACCTGAGTGTGTGGGCTCTACTGAGCCTTGCAGTTACATAGGGATACAGCTGTCTGAAAAAACGCGTTTATTTCGGGCTGAAAAACACGTTTTGAAAAGTGAGCTGTTAATGCCCCATAAGTTACATGGGGTTGTCCAAACTTGCAGAAACATGTTTATTTCTGCTGAAAAACATGTTTTGACACTTTCAGCACACTGGGGTTAAGACCTGAGTGTGTGGGCTCTTCTGAGCCTTGCAGTTACATAGGGATACAGCTGTCTGAAAAAACGTGTTTATTTCGGGCTGAAAAACACGTTTTGAAAAGTGACCTGTTACTGCCCCATAAGATACATGGGGTTGACCAAACTTGCAGAAACATGTTTATTTCTGCTGAAAAACATGTATTGACACTTTCTGCACAGTGGGGTTAAGACCTGAGTGTGTGGGCTCTTCTGAGCCTTGCAGTTACATAGGGATACAGCTGTCTGAAAAAACGCGTTTATTTCGGGCTGAAAAACACGTTTTGAAAAGTGTGCTGTTACTACCCCATAACTTACATGGGGTTGACCAAACTTGCAGAAACATGTTTATTTCTGCTGAAAAACATGTTTTGACACTTTCAGCACACTGGGGTTAAGACCTGAGTGTGTGGGCTCTTCTGAGCCTTGCAGTTACATAGGGATACAGCTGTCTGAAAAAACGCGTTTATTTCGGGCTGAAAAACACGTTTTGAAAAGTGAGCTGTTACTGCCCCATAAGTTACATGGGGTTGACCAAACTTGCAGAAACATGTTTATTTCTGCTGAAAAACATGTTTTGACACTTTCAGCACACTGGGGTTAAGACCTGAGTTTGTGGGCTCTTCTGAGCCTTGCAGTTACATAGGGATACAGCTGTCTGAAAAAACGCGTTTATTTCGGGCTGAAAAACACGTTTTGAAAAGTGAGCTGTTACTGACCCATAACTTACATGGGGTTGACCAAACTTGCAGAAACATGTTTATTTCTGCTGAAAAACATGTTTTGACACTTTCAGCACACTGGGGTTAAGACCTGAGTGTGTGGGCTCTTCTGAGCCTTGCAGTTACATAGGGATACAGCTGTCTGAAAAAACGCGTTTATTTTGGGCTGAAAAACACGTTTTGAAAAGTGAGCTGTTACTGACCCATAACTTACATGGGGTTGACCAAACTTGCAGAAACATGTTTATTTCTGCTGAAAAACATGTTTTGACACTTTCAGCACACTGGGGTTAAGACCTGAGTGTGTGGGCTCTTCTGAGCCTTGCAGTTACATAGGGATACAGCTGTCAGAAAAAACGCGTTTATTTCGGGCTGAAAAACACGTTTTGAAAAGTGAGCTGTTAGTGCCCCATAAGTTACATGGGGTTGACCAAACTTGCAGAAACATGTTTATTTCTGCTGAAAAACATGTTTTGACACTGTCAGCACACTGGGGTTAAGACCTGAGTGTGTGGGCTCTTCTGAGCCTTGCAGTTACATAGGGATACAGCTGTCTGAAAAAACGCGTTTATTTCGGGCTGAAAAACACGTTTTGAAAAGTGAGCTGTTACTGCCCCATAAGTTACATGGGGTTGACCAAACTTGCAGAAACATGTTTATTTCTGCTGAAAAACATGTTTTGACACTTTCAGCACACTGGGGTTAAGACCTGAGTGTGTGGGCTCTTCTGAGCCTTGCAGTTACATAGGGATACAGCTGTCTGAAAAAACGCGTTTATTTCGGGCTGAAAAACACGTTTTGAAAAGTGAGCTGTTACTGACCCATAACTTACATGGGGTTGACCAAACTTGCAGAAACATGTTTATTTCTGCTGAAAAACACATTTTGACACTTTCAGCACACTGGGGTTAAGACCTGAGTTTGTGGGCTCTTCTGAGCCTTGCAGTTACATAGGGATACAGCTGTCTGAAAAAACGCGTTTATTTCGGGCTGAAAAACACGTTTTGAAAAGTGAGCTGTTACTGACCCATAACTTACATGGGGTTGACCAAACTTGCAGAAACATGTTTATTTCTGCTGAAAAACATGTTTTGACACTTTCAGCACACTGGGGTTAAGACCTGAGTGTGTGGGCTATTCTGAGCCTTGCAGTTACATAGGGATACAGCTGTCAGAAAAAACGCGTTTATTTCGGGCTGAAAAACACGTTTTGAAAAGTGAGCTGTTACTGCCCCATAAGTTACATGGGGTTGACCAAACTTGCAGAAACATGTTTATTTCTGCTGAAAAACATGTATTGACACTTTCTGCACAGTGGGGTTAAGACCTGAGTGTGTGGGCTCTTCTGAGCCTTGCAGTTACATAGGGATACAGCTGTCTGAAAAAACGCGTTTATTTCGGGCTGAAAAACACGTTTTGAAAAGTGTGCTGTTACTACCCCATAACTTACATGGGGTTGACCAAACTTGCAGAAACATGTTTATTTCTGCTGAAAAACATGTTTTGACACTTTCAGCACACTGGGGTTAAGACCTGAGTGTGTGGGCTCTTCTGAGCCTTGCAGTTACATAGGGATAC
Source organism: Lepisosteus oculatus (assembly GCF_040954835.1). Taxonomy (NCBI): domain Eukaryota; kingdom Metazoa; phylum Chordata; class Actinopteri; order Semionotiformes; family Lepisosteidae; genus Lepisosteus; species Lepisosteus oculatus. The sequence continues at coordinate 1,375,785 of NW_027168128.1, forward strand.
AGCTGTCTGAAAAAACGCGTTTATTTCGGGCTGAAAAACACGTTTTGAAAAGTGAGCTGTTACTGCCCCATAAGTTACATGGGGTTGACCAAACTTGCAGAAACATGTTTATTTCTGCTGAAAAACATGTTTTGACACTTTCAGCACACTGGGGTTAAGACCTGAGTTTGTGGGCTCTTCTGAGCCTTGCAGTTACATAGGGATACAGCTGTCTGAAAAAACGCGTTTATTTCGGGCTGAAAAACACGTTTTGAAAAGTGAGCTGTTACTGACCCATAACTTACATGGGGTTGACCAAACTTGCAGAAACATGTTTATTTCTGCTGAAAAACATGTTTTGACACTTTCAGCACACTGGGGTTAAGACCTGAGTGTGTGGGCTCTTCTGAGCCTTGCAGTTACATAGGGATACAGCTGTCTGAAAAAACGCGTTTATTTTGGGCTGAAAAACACGTTTTGAAAAGTGAGCTGTTACTGACCCATAAGTTACATGGGGTTGACCAAACTTGCAGAAACATGTTTATTTCTGCTGAAAAACATGTTTTGACACTTTCAGCACACTGGGGTTAAGACCTGAGTGTGTGGGCTCTTCTGAGCCTTGCAGTTACATAGGGATACAGCTGTCAGAAAAAACGCGTTTATTTCGGGCTGAAAAACACGTTTTGAAAAGTGAGCTGTTAGTGCCCCATAAGTTACATGGGGTTGACCAAACTTGCAGAAACATGTTTATTTCTGCTGAAAAACATGTTTTGACACTGTCAGCACACTGGGGTTAAGACCTGAGTGTGTGGGCTCTTCTGAGCCTTGCAGTTACATAGGGATACAGCTGTCTGAAAAAACGCGTTTATTTCGGGCTGAAAAACACGTTTTGAAAAGTGAGCTGTTACTGCCCCATAAGTTACATGGGGTTGACCAAACTTGCAGAAACATGTTTATTTCTGCTGAAAAACATGTTTTGACACTTTCAGCACACTGGGGTTAAGACCTGAGTGTGTGGGCTCTTCTGAGCCTTGCAGTTACATAGGGATACAGCTGTCTGAAAAAACGCGTTTATTTCGGGCTGAAAAACACGTTTTGAAAAGTGAGCTGTTACTGACCCATAACTTACATGGGGTTGACCAAACTTGCAGAAACATGTTTATTTCTGCTGAAAAACACATTTTGACACTTTCAGCACACTGGGGTTAAGACCTGAGTTTGTGGGCTCTTCTGAGCCTTGCAGTTACATAGGGATACAGCTGTCTGAAAAAACGCGTTTATCTCGGGCTGAAAAACACGTTTTGAAAAGTGTGCTGTTACTGCCCCATAACTTACATGGGGTTGACCAAACTTGCAGAAACATGTTTATTTCTGCTGAAAAACATGTTTTGACACTGTCAGCACACTGGGGTTAAGACCTGAGTGTGTGGGCTCTTCTGAGCCTTGCAGTTACATAGGGATACAGCTGTCAGAAAAAACGCGTTTATTTCGGGCTGAAAAACACGTTTTGAAAAGTGAGCTGTTAGTGCCCCATAAGTTACATGGGGTTGACCAAACTTGCAGAAACATGTTTATTTCTGCTGAAAAACATGTTTTGACACTGTCAGCACACTGGGGTTAAGACCTGAGTGTGTGGGCTCTTCTGAGCCTTGCAGTTACATAGGGATACAGCTGTCTGAAAAAACGCGTTTATTTCGGGCTGAAAAACACGTTTTGAAAAGTGTGCTGTTACTACCCCATAACTTACATGGGGTTGACCAAACTTGCAGAAACATGTTTATTTCTGCTGAAAAACATGTTTTGACACTTTCAGCACACTGGGGTTAAGACCTGAGTGTGTGGGCTCTTCTGAGCCTTGCAGTTACATAGGGATACAGCTGTCTGAAAAAACGCGTTTATTTCGGGCTGAAAAACACGTTTTGAAAAGTGAGCTGTTACTGACCCATAACTTACATGGGGTTGACCAAACTTGCAGAAACATGTTTATTTCTGCTGAAAAACACATTTTGACACTTTCAGCACACTGGGGTTAAGACCTGAGTTTGTGGGCTCTTCTGAGCCTTGCAGTTACATAGGGATACAGCTGTCAGAAAAAACGCGTTTATTTTGGGCTGAAAAACACGTTTTGAAAAGTGAGCTGTTACTGCCCCATAAGTTACATGGGGTTGACCAAACTTGCAGAAACATGTTTATTTCTGCTGAAAAACATGTTTTGACACTGTCAGCACACTGGGGTTAAGACCTGAGTGTGTGGGCTCTTCTGAGCCTTGCAGTTACATAGGGATACAGCTGTCTGAAAAAACGCGTTTATTTCGGGCTGAAAAACACGTTTTGAAAAGTGTGCTGTTACTACCCCATAACTTACATGGGGTTGACCAAACTTGCAGAAACATGTTTATTTCTGCTGAAAAACATGTTTTGACACTTTCAGCACACTGGGGTTAAGACCTGAGTGTGTGGGCTCTTCTGAGCCTTGCAGTTACATAGGGATACAGCTGTCTGAAAAAACGCGTTTATTTCGGGCTGAAAAACACGTTTTGAAAAGTGAGCTGTTACTAACCCATAACTTACATGGGGTTGACCAAACTTGCAGAAACATGTTTATTTCTGCTGAAAAACATGTTTTGACACTTTCAGCACACTGGGGTTAAGACCTGAGTTTGTGGGCTCTTCTGAGCCTTGCAGTTACATAGTGATACAGCTGTCTGAAAAAACGCGTTTATTTCGGGCTGAAAAACACGTTTTGAAAAGTGAGCTGTTACTGACCCATAACTTACATGGGGTTGACCAAACTTGCAGAAACATGTTTATTTCTGCTGAAAAACATGTTTTGACACTTTCAGCACACTGGGGTTAAGACCTGAGTGTGTGGGCTCTACTGAGCCTTGCAGTTACATAGGGATACAGCTGTCTGAAAAAACGCGTTTATTTCGGGCTGAAAAACACGTTTTGAAAAGTGAGCTGTTACTGCCCCATAAGTTACATGGGGTTGACCAAACTTGCAGAAACATGTTTATTTCTGCTGTAAAACATGTTTTGACACTTTCAGCACACTGGGGTTAAGACCTGAGTTTGTGGGCTCTTCTGAGCCTTGCAGTTACATAGGGATACAGCTGTCTGAAAAAACGCGTTTATTTCGGGCTGAAAAACACGTTTTGAAAAGTGAGCTGTTACTGACCCATAACTTACATGGGGTTGACCAAACTTGCAGAAACATGTTTATTTCTGCTGAAAAACATGTTTTGACACTTTCAGCACACTGGGGTTAAGACCTGAGTGTGTGGGCTCTTCTGAGCCTTGCAGTTACATAGGGATACAGCTGTCTGAAAAAACGCGTTTATTTCGGGCTGAAAAACACGTTTTGAAAAGTGAGCTGTTAATGCCCCTTAAGTTACATGGGGTTGACCAAACTTGCAGAAACATGTTTATTTCTGCTGAAAAACATGTTTTGACACTTTCAGCACAATGGGGTTAAGACCTGAGTGTGTGGGCTCTTCTGAGCCTTGCAGTTACATAGGGATACAGCTGTCTGAAAAAACGTGTTTATTTCGGGCTGAAAAACACGTTTTGAAAAGTGAGCTGTTACTGCCCCATAAGTTACATGGGGTTGACCAAACTTGCAGAAACATGTTTATTTCTGCTGAAAAACATGTTTTGACACTTTCTGCACAGTGGGGTTAAGACCTGAGTGTGTGGGCTCTTCTGAGCCTTGCAGTTACAGAGGGATACAGCTGTCTGAAAAAACGCGTTTATTTCGGGCTGAAAAACACGTTTTGAAAAGTGTGCTGTTACTACCCCATAACTTACATGGGGTTGACCAAACTTGCAGAAACATGTTTATTTCTGCTGAAAAACATGTTTTGACACTTTCAGCACACTGGGGTTAAGACCTGAGTGTGTGGGCTCTTCTGAGCCTTGCAGTTACATAGGGATACAGCTGTCTGAAAAAACGCGTTTATTTCGGGCTGAAAAACACGTTTTGAAAAGTGAGCTGTTACTGACCCATAACTTACATGGGGTTGACCAAACTTGCAGAAACATGTTTATTTCTGCTGAAAAACATGTTTTGACACTTTCAGCACACTGGGGTTAAGACCTGAGTTTGTGGGCTCTTCTGAGCCTTGCAGTTACATAGGGATACAGCTGTCTGAAAAAACGCGTTTATTTCGGGCTGAAAAACACGTTTTGAAAAGTGAGCTGTTACTGACCCATAACTTACATGGGGTTGACCAAACTTGCAGAAACATGTTTATTTCTGCTGAAAAACATGTTTTGACACTTTCAGCACACTGGGGTTAAGACCTGAGTGTGTGGGCTCTACTGAGCCTTGCAGTTACATAGGGATACAGCTGTCTGAAAAAACGCGTTTATTTCGGGCTGAAAAACACGTTTTGAAAAGTGAGCTGTTAATGCCCCATAAGTTACATGGGGTTGTCCAAACTTGCAGAAACATGTTTATTTCTGCTGAAAAACATGTTTTGACACTTTCAGCACACTGGGGTTAAGACCTGAGTGTGTGGGCTCTTCTGAGCCTTGCAGTTACATAGGGATACAGCTGTCTGAAAAAACGTGTTTATTTCGGGCTGAAAAACACGTTTTGAAAAGTGACCTGTTACTGCCCCATAAGATACATGGGGTTGACCAAACTTGCAGAAACATGTTTATTTCTGCTGAAAAACATGTATTGACACTTTCTGCACAGTGGGGTTAAGACCTGAGTGTGTGGGCTCTTCTGAGCCTTGCAGTTACATAGGGATACAGCTGTCTGAAAAAACGCGTTTATTTCGGGCTGAAAAACACGTTTTGAAAAGTGTGCTGTTACTACCCCATAACTTACATGGGGTTGACCAAACTTGCAGAAACATGTTTATTTCTGCTGAAAAACATGTTTTGACACTTTCAGCACACTGGGGTTAAGACCTGAGTGTGTGGGCTCTTCTGAGCCTTGCAGTTACATAGGGATACAGCTGTCTGAAAAAACGCGTTTATTTCGGGCTGAAAAACACGTTTTGAAAAGTGAGCTGTTACTGCCCCATAAGTTACATGGGGTTGACCAAACTTGCAGAAACATGTTTATTTCTGCTGAAAAACATGTTTTGACACTTTCAGCACACTGGGGTTAAGACCTGAGTTTGTGGGCTCTTCTGAGCCTTGCAGTTACATAGGGATACAGCTGTCTGAAAAAACGCGTTTATTTCGGGCTGAAAAACACGTTTTGAAAAGTGAGCTGTTACTGACCCATAACTTACATGGGGTTGACCAAACTTGCAGAAACATGTTTATTTCTGCTGAAAAACATGTTTTGACACTTTCAGCACACTGGGGTTAAGACCTGAGTGTGTGGGCTCTTCTGAGCCTTGCAGTTACATAGGGATACAGCTGTCTGAAAAAACGCGTTTATTTTGGGCTGAAAAACACGTTTTGAAAAGTGAGCTGTTACTGACCCATAACTTACATGGGGTTGACCAAACTTGCAGAAACATGTTTATTTCTGCTGAAAAACATGTTTTGACACTTTCAGCACACTGGGGTTAAGACCTGAGTGTGTGGGCTCTTCTGAGCCTTGCAGTTACATAGGGATACAGCTGTCAGAAAAAACGCGTTTATTTCGGGCTGAAAAACACGTTTTGAAAAGTGAGCTGTTAGTGCCCCATAAGTTACATGGGGTTGACCAAACTTGCAGAAACATGTTTATTTCTGCTGAAAAACATGTTTTGACACTGTCAGCACACTGGGGTTAAGACCTGAGTGTGTGGGCTCTTCTGAGCCTTGCAGTTACATAGGGATACAGCTGTCTGAAAAAACGCGTTTATTTCGGGCTGAAAAACACGTTTTGAAAAGTGAGCTGTTACTGCCCCATAAGTTACATGGGGTTGACCAAACTTGCAGAAACATGTTTATTTCTGCTGAAAAACATGTTTTGACACTTTCAGCACACTGGGGTTAAGACCTGAGTGTGTGGGCTCTTCTGAGCCTTGCAGTTACATAGGGATACAGCTGTCTGAAAAAACGCGTTTATTTCGGGCTGAAAAACACGTTTTGAAAAGTGAGCTGTTACTGACCCATAACTTACATGGGGTTGACCAAACTTGCAGAAACATGTTTATTTCTGCTGAAAAACACATTTTGACACTTTCAGCACACTGGGGTTAAGACCTGAGTTTGTGGGCTCTTCTGAGCCTTGCAGTTACATAGGGATACAGCTGTCTGAAAAAACGCGTTTATTTCGGGCTGAAAAACACGTTTTGAAAAGTGAGCTGTTACTGACCCATAACTTACATGGGGTTGACCAAACTTGCAGAAACATGTTTATTTCTGCTGAAAAACATGTTTTGACACTTTCAGCACACTGGGGTTAAGACCTGAGTGTGTGGGCTATTCTGAGCCTTGCAGTTACATAGGGATACAGCTGTCAGAAAAAACGCGTTTATTTCGGGCTGAAAAACACGTTTTGAAAAGTGAGCTGTTACTGCCCCATAAGTTACATGGGGTTGACCAAACTTGCAGAAACATGTTTATTTCTGCTGAAAAACATGTATTGACACTTTCTGCACAGTGGGGTTAAGACCTGAGTGTGTGGGCTCTTCTGAGCCTTGCAGTTACATAGGGATACAGCTGTCTGAAAGAACGCGTTTATTTCGGGCTGAAAAACACGTTTTGAAAAGTGTGCTGTTACTACCCCATAACTTACATGGGGTTGACCAAACTTGCAGAAACATGTTTATTTCTGCTGAAAAACATGTTTTGACACTTTCAGCACACTGGGGTTAAGACCTGAGTGTGTGGGCTCTTCTGAGCCTTGCAGTTACATAGGGATACAGCTGTCTGAAAAAACGCGTTTATTTCGGGCTGAAAAACACGTTTTGAAAAGTGAGCTGTTACTGCCCCATAAGTTACATGGGGTTGACCAAACTTGCAGAAACATGTTTATTTCTGCTGAAAAACATGTTTTGACACTTTCAGCACACTGGGGTTAAGACCTGAGTTTGTGGGCTCTTCTGAGCCTTGCAGTTACATAGGGATACAGCTGTCTGAAAAAACGCGTTTATTTCGGGCTGAAAAACACGTTTTGAAAAGTGAGCTGTTACTGACCCATAACTTACATGGGGTTGACCAAACTTGCAGAAACATGTTTATTTCTGCTGAAAAACATGTTTTGACACTTTCAGCACACTGGGGTTAAGACCTGAGTGTGTGGGCTCTTCTGAGCCTTGCAGTTACATAGGGATACAGCTGTCTGAAAAAACGCGTTTATTTTGGGCTGAAAAACACGTTTTGAAAAGTGAGCTGTTACTGACCCATAAGTTACATGGGGTTGACCAAACTTGCAGAAACATGTTTATTTCTGCTGAAAAACATGTTTTGACACTTTCAGCACACTGGGGTTAAGACCTGAGTGTGTGGGCTCTTCTGAGCCTTGCAGTTACATAGGGATACAGCTGTCAGAAAAAACGCGTTTATTTCGGGCTGAAAAACACGTTTTGAAAAGTGAGCTGTTAGTGCCCCATAAGTTACATGGGGTTGACCAAACTTGCAGAAACATGTTTATTTCTGCTGAAAAACATGTTTTGACACTGTCAGCACACTGGGGTTAAGACCTGAGTGTGTGGGCTCTTCTGAGCCTTGCAGTTACATAGGGATACAGCTGTCTGAAAAAACGCGTTTATTTCGGGCTGAAAAACACGTTTTGAAAAGTGAGCTGTTACTGCCCCATAAGTTACATGGGGTTGACCAAACTTGCAGAAACATGTTTATTTCTGCTGAAAAACATGTTTTGACACTTTCAGCACACTGGGGTTAAGACCTGAGTGTGTGGGCTCTTCTGAGCCTTGCAGTTACATAGGGATACAGCTGTCTGAAAAAACGCGTTTATTTCGGGCTGAAAAACACGTTTTGAAAAGTGAGCTGTTACTGACCCATAACTTACATGGGGTTGACCAAACTTGCAGAAACATGTTTATTTCTGCTGAAAAACACATTTTGACACTTTCAGCACACTGGGGTTAAGACCTGAGTTTGTGGGCTCTTCTGAGCCTTGCAGTTACATAGGGATACAGCTGTCTGAAAAAACGCGTTTATTTCGGGCTGAAAAACACGTTTTGAAAAGTGAGCTGTTACTGACCCATAACTTACATGGGGTTGACCAAACTTGCAGAAACATGTTTATTTCTGCTGAAAAACATGTTTTGACACTTTCAGCACACTGGGGTTAAGACCTGAGTGTGTGGGCTATTCTGAGCCTTGCAGTTACATAGGGATACAGCTGTCAGAAAAAACGCGTTTATTTCGGGCTGAAAAACACGTTTTGAAAAGTGAGCTGTTACTGCCCCATAAGTTACATGGGGTTGACCAAACTTGCAGAAACATGTTTATTTCTGCTGAAAAACATGTTTTGACACTGTCAGCACACTGGGGTTAAGACCTGAGTGTGTGGGCTCTTCTGAGCCTTGCAGTTACATAGGGATACAGCTGTCTGAAAAAACGCGTTTATTTCGGGCTGAAAAACACGTTTTGAAAAGTGTGCTGTTACTACCCCATAACTTACATGGGGTTGACCAAACTTGCAGAAACATGTTTATTTCTGCTGAAAAACATGTTTTGACACTTTCAGCACACTGGGGTTAAGACCTGAGTGTCTGGGCTCTTCTGAGCCTTGCAGTTACATAGGGATACAGCTGTCTGAAAAAACGCGTTTATTTCGGGCTGAAAAACACGTTTTGAAAAGTGAGCTGTTACTGACCCATAACTTACATGGGGTTGACCAAACTTGCAGAAACATGTTTATTTCTGCTGAAAAACATGTTTTGACACTTTCAGCACACTGGGGTTAAGACCTGAGTTTGTGGGCTCTTCTGAGCCTTGCAGTTACATAGGGATACAGCTGTCTGAAAAAACGCGTTTATTTCGGGCTGAAAAACACGTTTTGAAAAGTGAGCTGTTACTGACCCATAACTTACATGGGGTTGACCAAACTTGCAGAAACATGTTTATTTCTGCTGTAAAACATGTTTTGACACTTTCAGCACACTGGGGTTAAGACCTGAGTTTGTGGGCTCTTCTGAGACTTGCAGTTACATAGGGATACAGCTGTCTGAAAAAACGCGTTTATTTCGGGCTGAAAAACACGTTTTGAAAAGTGAGCTGTTACTGACCCATAACTTACATGGGGTTGACCAAACTTGCAGAAACATGTTTATTTCTGCTGAAAAACATGTTTTGACACTTTCAGCACACTGGGGTTAAGACCTGAGTGTGTGGGCTCTTCTGAGCCTTGCAGTTACATAGGGATACAGCTGTCTGAAAAAACGCGTTTATTTCGGGCTGAAAAACACGTTTTGAAAAGTGAGCTGTTACTGACCCATAACTTACATGGGGTTGACCAAACTTGCAGAAACATGTTTATTTCTGCTGAAAAACATGTTTTGACACTTTCAGCACACTGGGGTTAAGACCTGAGTGTGTGGGCTCTTCTGAGCCTTGCAGTTACATAGGGATACAGCTGTCTGAAAAAACGCGTTTATTTCGGGCTGAAAAACACGTTTTGAAAAGTGAGCTGTTAATGCCCCTTAAGTTACATGGGGTTGACCAAACTTGCAGAAACATGTTTATTTCTGCTGAAAAACATGTTTTGACACTTTCAGCACACTGGGGTTAAGACCTGAGTGTGTGGGCTCTTCTGAGCCTTGCAGTTACATAGGGATACAGCTGTCTGAAAAAACGTGTTTATTTCGGGCTGAAAAACACGTTTTGAAAAGTGAGCTGTTACTGCCCCATAAGTTACATGGGGTTGACCAAACTTGCAGAAACATGTTTATTTCTGCTGAAAAACATGTTTTGACACTTTCTGCACAGTGGGGTTAAGACCTGAGTGTGTGGGCTCTTCTGAGCCTTGCAGTTACAGAGGGATACAGCTGTCTGAAAAAACGCGTTTATTTCGGGCTGAAAAACACGTTTTGAAAAGTGTGCTGTTACTACCCCATAACTTACATGGGGTTGACCAAACTTGCAGAAACATGTTTATTTCTGCTGAAAAACATGTTTTGACACTTTCAGCACACTGGGGTTAAGACCTGAGTGTGTGGGCTCTTCTGAGCCTTGCAGTTACATAGGGATACAGCTGTCTGAAAAAACGCGTTTATTTCGGGCTGAAAAACACGTTTTGAAAAGTGAGCTGTTACTGACCCATAACTTACATGGGGTTGTCCAAACTTGCAGAAACATGTTTATTTCTGCTGAAAAACATGTTTTGACACTTTCAGCACACTGGGGTTAAGACCTGAGTGTGTGGGCTCTTCTGAGCCTTGCAGTTACATAGGGATACAGCTGTCTGAAAAAACGTGTTTATTTCGGGCTGAAAAACACGTTTTGAAAAGTGACCTGTTACTGCCCCATAAGATACATGGGGTTGACCAAACTTGCAGAAACATGTTTATTTCTGCTGAAAAACATGTTTTGACACTTTCTGCACAGTGGGGTTAAGACCTGAGTGTGTGGGCTCTTCTGAGCCTTGCAGTTACATAGGGATACAGCTGTCTGAAAAAACACGTTTATTTCGGGCTGAAAAACACGTTTTGAAAAGTGAGCTGTTACTGCCCCATAAGTTACATGGGGTTGACCAAACTTGCAGAAACATGTTTATTTCTGCTGAAAAACATGTTTTGACACTGTCAGCACACTGGGGTTAAGACCTGAGTGTGTGGGCTCTTCTGAGCCTTGCAGTTACATAGGGATACAGCTGTCTGAAAAAACGCGTTTATTTCGGGCTGAAAAACACGTTTTGAAAAGTGTGCTGTTACTACCCCTTAACTTACATGGGGTTGACCAAACTTGCAGAAACATGTTTATTTCTGCTGAAAAACATGTTTTGACACTTTCAGCACACTGGGGTTAAGACCTGAGTGTGTGGGCTCTTCTGAGCCTTGCAGTTACATAGGGATACAGCTGTCTGAAAAAACGCGTTTATTTCGGGCTGAAAAACACGTTTTGAAAAGTGAGCTGTTACTGACCCATAACTTACATGGGGTTGACCAAACTTGCAGAAACATGTTTATTTCTGCTGAAAAACATGTTTTGACACTTTCAGCACACTGGGGTTAAGACCTGAGTTTGTGGGCTCTTCTGAGCCTTGCAGTTACATAGGGATACAGCTGTCTGAAAAAACGCGTTTATTTCGGGCTGAAAAACACGTTTTGAAAAGTGTGCTGTTACTACCCCATAACTTACATGGGGTTGACCAAACTTGCAGAAACATGTTTATTTCTGCTGAAAAACATGTTTTGACACTTTCAGCACACTGGGGTTAAGACCTGAGTGTGTGGGCTCTTCTGAGCCTTGCAGTTACATAGGGATACATCTGTCTGAAAAAACGCGTTTATTTCGGGCTGAAAAACACGTTTTGAAAAGTGAGCTGTTACTGCCCCATAAGTTACATGGGGTTGACCAAACTTGCAGAAACATGTTTATTTCTGCTGAAAAACATGTTTTGACACTTTCAGCACACTGGGGTTAAGACCTGAGTTTGTGGGCTCTTCTGAGCCTTGCAGTTACATAGGGATACAGCTGTCTGAAAAAACGCGTTTATTTCGGGCTGAAAAACACGTTTTGAAAAGTGAGCTGTTACTGACCAATAACTTACATGGGGTTGACCAAACTTGCAGAAACTTGTTTATTTCTGCTGAAAAACATGTTTTGACACTTTCAGCACACTGGGGTTAAGACCTGAGTGTGTGGGCTCTTGTGAGCCTTGCAGTTACATAGGGATACAGCTGTCTGAAAAAACGGGTTTATTTCGGGCTGAAAAACACGTTTTGAAAAGTGAGCTTTTAATGCCCCATAAGTTACATGGGGTTGACCAAACTTGCAGAAACATGTTTATTTCTGCTGAAAAACATGTTTTGACACTTTCAGCACACTGGGGTTAAGACCTGAGTGTGTGGGCTCTTCTGAGCCTTGCAGTTACATAGGGATACAGCTGTCTGAAAAAACGTGTTTATTTCGGGCTGAAAAACACGTTTTGAAAAGTGAGCTGTTACTGCCCCATAAGTTACATGGGGTTGACCAAACTTGCAGAAACATGTTTATTTCTGCTGAAAAACATGTTTTGACACTTTCTGCACAGTGGGGTTAAGACCTGTGTGTGTGGGCTCTTCTGAGCCTTGCAGTTACAGAGGGATACAGCTGTCTGAAAAAACGCGTTTATTTCGGGCTGAAAAACACGTTTTGAAAAGTGTGCTGTTACTACCCCATAACTTACATGGGGTTGACCAAACTTGCAGAAACATGTTTATTTCTGCTGAAAAACATGTTTTGACACTTTCAGCACACTGGGGTTAAGACCTGAGTGTGTGGGCTCTTTTGAGCCTTGCAGTTACATAGGGATACAGCTGTCAGAAAAAACGCGTTTATTTCGGTCTGAAAAACACGTTTTGAAAAGTGAGCTGTTAGTGCCCCATAAGTTACATGGGGTTGACCAAACTTGCAGAAACATGTTTATTTCTGCTGAAAAACATGTTTTGACACTTTCAGCACACTGGGGTTAAGACCTGAGTGTGTGGGCTCTTCTGAGCCTTGCAGTTACATAGGGATACAGCTGTCTGAAAAAACGCGTTTATTTCGGGCTGAAAAACACGTTTTGAAAAGTGAGCTGTTACTGACCCATAACTTACATGGGGTTGACCAAACTTGCAGAAACATGTTTATTTCTGCTGAAAAACATGTTTTGACACTTTCAGCACACTGGGGTTAAGACCTGAGTGTGTGGGCTCTTCTGAGCCTTGCAGTTACATAGGGATACAGCTGTCTGAAAAAACGCGTTTATTTCGGGCTGAAAAACACGTTTTGAAAAGTGAGCTGTTAATGCCCCATAAGTTACATGGGGTTGACCAAACTTGCAGAAACATGTTTATTTCTGCTGAAAAACATGTTTTGACACTTTCAGCACACTGGGGTTAAGACCTGAGTGTGTGGGCTCTTCTGAGCCTTGCACTTACATAGGGATACAGCTGTCTGAAAAAACGTGTTTATTTCGGGCTGAAAAAAACGTTTTGAAAAGTGACCTGTTACTGCCCCATAAGATACATGGGGTTGACCAAACTTGCAGAAACATGTTTATTTCTTCTGAAAAACATGTTTTGACACTGTCAGCACACTGGGGTTAAGACCTGAGTGTGTGGGCTCTTCTGAGCCTTGCAGTTACATAGGGATACAGCTGTCTGAAAAAACGCGTTTATTTCGGGCTGAAAAACACGTTTTGAAAAGTGTGCTGTTACTACCCCATAACTTACATGGGGTTGACCAAACTTGCAGAAACATGTTTATTTCTGCTGAAAAACATGTTTTGACACTTTCAGCACACTGGGGTTAAGACCTGAGTGTGTGGGCTCTTCTGAGCCTTGCAGTTACATAGGGATACAGCTGTCTGAAAAAACGCGTTTATTTCGGGCTGAAAAACACGTTTTGAAAAGTGAGCTGTTAATGCCCCATAAGTTACATGGGGTTGACCAAACTTGCAGAAACATGTTTATTTCTGCTGAAAAACATGTTTTGACACTTTCAGCACACTGGGGTTAAGACCTGAGTGTGTGGGCTCTTCTGAGCCTTGCAGTTACATAGGGATACAGCTGTCTGAAAAAACGTGTTTATCTCGGGCTGAAAAACACGTTTTGAAAAGTGTGCTGTTACTGCCCCATAACTTACATGGGGTTGACCAAACTTGCAGAAACATGTTTATTTCTTCTGAAAAACATGTTTTGACACTGTCAGCACACTGGGGTTAAGACCTGAGTGTGTGGGCTCTTCTGAGCCTTGCAGTTACATAGGGATACAGCTGTCAGAAAAAACGCGTTTATTTCGGGCTGAAAAACACGTTTTGAAAAGTGAGCTGTTACTACCCCATAACTTACATGGGGTTGACCAAACTTGCAGAAACATGTTTATTTCTGCTGAAAAACATGTTTTGACACTGTCAGCACACTGGGGTTAAGACCTGAGTGTGTGGGCTCTTCTGAGCCTTGCAGTTACATAGGGATACAGCTGTCTGAAAAAACGTGTTTATCTCGGGCTGAAAAACACGTTTTGAAAAGTGTGCTGTTACTGCCCCATAACTTACATGGGGTTGACCAAACTTGCAGAAACATGTTTATTTCTTCTGAAAAACATGTTTTGACACTGTCAGCACACTGGGGTTAAGACTTGAGTGTGTGGGCTCTTCTGAGCCTTGCAGTTACATAGGGATACAGCTGTCAGAAAAAACGCGTTTATTTCGGTCTGAAAAACACGTTTTGAAAAGTGAGCTGTTAGTGCCCCATAAGTTACATGGGGTTGACCAAACTTGCAGAAACATGTTTATTTCTGCTGAAAAACATGTTTTGACACTTTCAGCACACTGGGGTTAAGACCTGAGTGTGTGGGCTCTTCTGAGCCTTGCAGTTACATAGGGATACAGCTGTCTGAAAAAACGCGTTTATTTCGGGCTGAAAAACACGTTTTGAAAAGTGAGCTGTTACTGACCCATAACTTACATGGGGTTGACCAAACTTGCAGAAACATGTTTATTTCTGCTGAAAAACATGTTTTGACACTTTCAGCACACTGGGGTTAAGACCTGAGTGTGTGGGCTCTTCTGAGCCTTGCAGTTACATAGGGATACAGCTGTCTGAAAAAACGCGTTTATTTCGGGCTGAAAAACACGTTTTGAAAAGTGAGCTGTTAATGCCCCATAAGTTACATGGGGTTGACCAAACTTGCAGAAACATGTTTATTTCTGCTGAAAAACATGTTTTGACACTTTCAGCACACTGGGGTTAAGACCTGAGTGTGTGGGCTCTTCTGAGCCTTGCACTTACATAGGGATACAGCTGTCTGAAAAAACGTGTTTATTTCGGGCTGAAAAAAACGTTTTGAAAAGTGACCTGTTACTGCCCCATAAGATACATGGGGTTGACCAAACTTGCAGAAACATGTTTATTTCTTCTGAAAAACATGTTTTGACACTGTCAGCACACTGGGGTTAAGACCTGAGTGTGTGGGCTCTTCTGAGCCTTGCAGTTACATAGGGATACAGCTGTCTGAAAAAACGCGTTTATTTCGGGCTGAAAAACACGTTTTGAAAAGTGTGCTGTTACTACCCCATAACTTACATGGGGTTGACCAAACTTGCAGAAACATGTTTATTTCTGCTGAAAAACATGTTTTGACACTTTCAGCACACTGGGGTTAAGACCTGAGTGTGTGGGCTCTTCTGAGCCTTGCAGTTACATAGGGATACAGCTGTCTGAAAAAACGCGTTTATTTCGGGCTGAAAAACACGTTTTGAAAAGTGAGCTGTTAATGCCCCATAAGTTACATGGGGTTGACCAAACTTGCAGAAACATGTTTATTTCTGCTGAAAAACATGTTTTGACACTTTCAGCACACTGGGGTTAAGACCTGAGTGTGTGGGCTCTTCTGAGCCTTGCAGTTACATAGGGATACAGCTGTCTGAAAAAACGTGTTTATCTCGGGCTGAAAAACACGTTTTGAAAAGTGTGCTGTTACTGCCCCATAACTTACATGGGGTTGACCAAACTTGCAGAAACATGTTTATTTCTTCTGAAAAACATGTTTTGACACTGTCAGCACACTGGGGTTAAGACCTGAGTGTGTGGGCTCTTCTGAGCCTTGCAGTTACATAGGGATACAGCTGTCAGAAAAAACGCGTTTATTTCGGGCTGAAAAACACGTTTTGAAAAGTGAGCTGTTACTACCCCATAACTTACATGGGGTTGACCAAACTTGCAGAAACATGTTTATTTCTGCTGAAAAACATGTTTTGACACTGTCAGCACACTGGGGTTAAGACCTGAGTGTGTGGGCTCTTCTGAGCCTTGCAGTTACATAGGGATACAGCTGTCTGAAAAAACGCGTTTATTTCGGGCTGAAAAACACGTTTTGAAAAGTGTGCTGTTACTACCCCATAACTTACATGGGGTTGACCAAACTTGCAGAAACATGTTTATTTCTGCTGAAAAACATGTTTTGACACTTTCAGCACACTGGGGTTAAGACCTGAGTGTGTGGGCTCTTCTGAGCCTTGCAGTTACATAGGGATACAGCTGTCTGAAAAAACGTGTTTATTTCGGGATGAAAAACACGTTTTGAAAAGTGAGCTGTTACTGCCCCATAAGTTACATGGGGTTGACCAAACTTGCAGAAACATGTTTATTTCTGCTGAAAAACATGTTTTGACACTTTCTGCACAGTGGGGTTAAGACCTGAGTGTGTGGGCTCTTCTGAGCCTTGCAGTTACAGAGGGATACAGCTGTCTGAAAAAACGTGTTTATCTCGGGCTGAAAAACACGTTTTGAAAAGTGTGCTGTTACTACCCCATAACTTACATGGGGTTGACCAAACTTGCAGAAACATGTTTTTTTCTGCTGAAAAACATGTTTTGACACTTTCAGCACACTGGGGTTAAGACCTGAGTGTGTGGGCTCTTCTGAGCCTTGCAGTTACATAGGGATACAGCTGTCTGAAAAAACGCGTTTATTTCGGGCTGAAAAACACGTTTTGAAAAGTGAGCTGTTACTGACCCATAACTTACATGGGGTTGACCAAACTTGCAGAAACATGTTTATTTCTGCTGAAAAACACATTTTGACACTTTCAGCACACTGGGGTTAAGACCTGAGTTTGTGGGCTCTTCTGAGCCTTGCAGTTACATAGGGATACAGCTGTCAGAAAAAACGCGTTTATTTTGGGCTGAAAAACACGTTTTGAAAAGTGAGCTGTTACTGCCCCATAAGTTACATGGGGTTGACCAAACTTGCAGAAACATGTTTATTTCTGCTGAAAAACATGTTTTGACACTGTCAGCACACTGGGGTTAAGACCTGAGTGTGTGGGCTCTTCTGAGCCTTGCAGTTACATAGGGATACAGCTGTCTGAAAAAACGCGTTTATTTCGGGCTGAAAAACACGTTTTGAAAAGTGTGCTGTTACTACCCCATAACTTACATGGGGTTGACCAAACTTGCAGAAACATGTTTATTTCTGCTGAAAAACATGTTTTGACACTTTCAGCACACTGGGGTTAAGACCTGAGTGTGTGGGCTCTTCTGAGCCTTGCAGTTACATAGGGATACAGCTGTCTGAAAAAACGCGTTTATTTCGGGCTGAAAAACACGTTTTGAAAAGTGAGCTGTTACTAACCCATAAGTTACATGGGGTTGTCCAAACTTGCAGAAACATGTTTATTTCTGCTGAAAAACATGTTTTGACACTTTCAGCACACTGGGGTTAAGACCTGAGTGTGTGGGCTCTTCTGAGCCTTGCAGTTACATAGGGATACAGCTGTCTGAAAAAACGTGTTTATTTCGGGCTGAAAAACACGTTTTGAAAAGTGACCTGTTACTGCCCCATAAGATACATGGGGTTGACCAAACTTGCAGAAACATGTTTATTTCTGCTGAAAAACATGTATTGACACTTTCTGCACAGTGGGGTTAAGACCTGAGTGTGTGGGCTCTTCTGAGCCTTGCAGTTACATAGGGATACAGCTGTCTGAAAAAACGCGTTTATTTCGGGCTGAAAAACACGTTTTGAAAAGTGTGCTGTTACTACCCCATAACTTACATGGGGTTGACCAAACTTGCAGAAACATGTTTATTTCTGCTGAAAAACATGTTTTGACACTTTCAGCACACTGGGGTTAAGACCTGAGTGTGTGGGCTCTTCTGAGCCTTGCAGTTACATAGGGATACAGCTGTCTGAAAAAACGCGTTTATTTCGGGCTGAAAAACACGTTTTGAAAAGTGAGCTGTTACTGCCCCATAAGTTACATGGGGTTGACCAAACTTGCAGAAACATGTTTATTTCTGCTGAAAAACATGTTTTGACACTTTCAGCACACTGGGGTTAAGACCTGAGTTTGTGGGCTCTTCTGAGCCTTGCAGTTACATAGGGATACAGCTGTCTGAAAAAACGCGTTTATTTCGGGCTGAAAAACACGTTTTGAAAAGTGAGCTGTTACTGACCCATAACTTACATGGGGTTGACCAAACTTGCAGAAACATGTTTATTTCTGCTGAAAAACATGTTTTGACACTTTCAGCACACTGGGGTTAAGACCTGAGTGTGTGGGCTCTTCTGAGCCTTGCAGTTACATAGGGATACAGCTGTCTGAAAAAACGCGTTTATTTCGGGCTGAAAAACACGTTTTGAAAAGTGAGCTGTTAATGCCCCATAAGTTACATGGGGTTGACCAAACTTGCAGAAACATGTTTATTTCTGCTGAAAAACATGTTTTGACACTTTCAGCACACTGGGGTTAAGACCTGAGTGTGTGGGCTCTTCTGAGCCTTGCAGTTACATAGGGATACAGCTGTCAGAAAAAACGCGTTTATTTCGGGCTGAAAAACACGTTTTGAAAAGTGAGCTGTTAGTGCCCCATAAGTTACATGGGGTTGACCAAACTTGCAGAAACATGTTTATTTCTGCTGAAAAACATGTTTTGACACTGTCAGCACACTGGGGTTAAGACCTGAGTGTGTGGGCTCTTCTGAGCCTTGCAGTTACATAGGGATACAGCTGTCTGAAAAAACGCGTTTATTTCGGGCTGAAAAACACGTTTTGAAAAGTGAGCTGTTACTGCCCCATAAGTTACATGGGGTTGACCAAACTTGCAGAAACATGTTTATTTCTGCTGAAAAACATGTTTTGACACTTTCAGCACACTGGGGTTAAGACCTGAGTGTGTGGGCTCTTCTGAGCCTTGCAGTTACATAGGGATACATCTGTCTGAAAAAACGCGTTTATTTCGGGCTGAAAAACACGTTTTGAAAAGTGAGCTGTTACTGACCCATAACTTACATGGGGTTGACCAAACTTGCAGAAACATGTTTATTTCTGCTGAAAAACATGTTTTGACACTTTCAGCACACTGGGGTTAAGACCTGAGTGTGTGGGCTATTCTGAGCCTTGCAGTTACATAGGGATACAGCTGTCAGAAAAAACGCGTTTATTTCGGGCTGAAAAACACGTTTTGAAAAGTGAGCTGTTACTGCCCCATAAGTTACATGGGGTTGACCAAACTTGCAGAAACATGTTTATTTCTGCTGAAAAACATGTTTTGACACTGTCAGCACACTGGGGTTAAGACCTGAGTGTGTGGGCTCTTCTGAGCCTTGCAGTTACATAGGGATACAGCTGTCTGAAAAAACGCGTTTATTTCGGGCTGAAAAACACGTTTTGAAAAGTGTGCTGTTACTACCCCATAACTTACATGGGGTTGACCAAACTTGCAGAAACATGTTTATTTCTGCTGAAAAACATGTTTTGACACTTTCAGCACACTGGGGTTAAGACCTGAGTGTCTGGGCTCTTCTGAGCCTTGCAGTTACATAGGGATACAGCTGTCTGAAAAAACGCGTTTATTTTGGGCTGAAAAACACGTTTTGAAAAGTGAGCTGTTACTGACCCATAACTTACATGGGGTTGACCAAACTTGCAGAAACATGTTTATTTCTGCTGAAAAACATGTTTTGACACTTTCAGCACACTGGGGTTAAGACCTGAGTTTGTGGGCTCTTCTGAGCCTTGCAGTTACATAGGGATACAGCTGTCTGAAAAAACGCGTTTATTTCGGGCTGAAAAACACGTTTTGAAAAGTGAGCTGTTACTGACCCATAACTTACATGGGGTTGACCAAACTTGCAGAAACATGTTTATTTCTGCTGTAAAACATGTTTTGACACTTTCAGCACACTGGGGTTAAGACCTGAGTTTGTGGGCTCTTCTGAGACTTGCAGTTACATAGGGATACAGCTGTCTGAAAAAACGCGTTTATTTCGGGCTGAAAAACACGTTTTGAAAAGTGAGCTGTTACTGACCCATAACTTACATGGGGTTGACCAAACTTGCAGAAACATGTTTATTTCTGCTGAAAAACATGTTTTGACACTTTCAGCACACTGGGGTTAAGACCTGAGTGTGTGGGCTCTTCTGAGCCTTGCAGTTACATAGGGATACAGCTGTCTGAAAAAACGCGTTTATTTCGGGCTGAAAAACACGTTTTGAAAAGTGAGCTGTTAATGCCCCTTAAGTTACATGGGGTTGACCAAACTTGCAGAAACATGTTTATTTCTGCTGAAAAACATGTTTTGACACTTTCAGCACACTGGGGTTAAGACCTGAGTGTGTGGGCTCTTCTGAGCCTTGCAGTTACATAGGGATACAGCTGTCTGAAAAAACGTGTTTATTTCGGGCTGAAAAACACGTTTTGAAAAGTGAGCTGTTACTGCCCCATAAGTTACATGGGGTTGACCAAACTTGCAGAAACATGTTTATTTCTGCTGAAAAACATGTTTTGACACTTTCTGCACAGTGGGGTTAAGACCTGAGTGTGTGGGCTCTTCTGAGCCTTGCAGTTACAGAGGGATACAGCTGTCTGAAAAAACGCGTTTATTTCGGGCTGAAAAACACGTTTTGAAAAGTGTGCTGTTACTACCCCATAACTTACATGGGGTTGACCAAACTTGCAGAAACATGTTTATTTCTGCTGAAAAACATGTTTTGACACTTTCAGCACACTGGGGTTAAGACCTGAGTGTGTGGGCTCTTCTGAGCCTTGCAGTTACATAGGGATACAGCTGTCTGAAAAAACGCGTTTATTTCGGGCTGAAAAACACGTTTTGAAAAGTGAGCTGTTACTGACCCATAACTTACATGGGGTTGTCCAAACTTGCAGAAACATGTTTATTTCTGCTGAAAAACATGTTTTGACACTTTCAGCACACTGGGGTTAAGACCTGAGTGTGTGGGCTCTTCTGAGCCTTGCAGTTACATAGGGATACAGCTGTCTGAAAAAACGTGTTTATTTCGGGCTGAAAAACACGTTTTGAAAAGTGACCTGTTACTGCCCCATAAGATACATGGGGTTGACCAAACTTGCAGAAACATGTTTATTTCTGCTGAAAAACATGTTTTGACACTTTCTGCACAGTGGGGTTAAGACCTGAGTGTGTGGGCTCTTCTGAGCCTTGCAGTTACATAGGGATACAGCTGTCTGAAAAAACACGTTTATTTCGGGCTGAAAAACACGTTTTGAAAAGTGTGCTGTTACTACCCCATAACTTACATGGGGTTGACCAAACTTGCAGAAACATGTTTATTTCTGCTGAAAAACATGTTTTGACACTTTCAGCACACTGGGGTTAAGACCTGAGTGTGTGGGCTCTTCTGAGCCTTGCAGTTACATAGGGATACAGCTGTCAGAAAAAACGTGTTTATCTCGGGCTGAAAAACACGTTTTGAAAAGTGAGCTGTTACTGCCCCATAAGTTACATGGGGTTGACCAAACTTGCAGAAACATGTTTATTTCTGCTGAAAAACATGTTTTGACACTGTCAGCACACTGGGGTTAAGACCTGAGTGTGTGGGCTCTTCTGAGCCTTGCAGTTACATAGGGATACAGCTGTCTGAAAAAACGCGTTTATTTCGGGCTGAAAAACACGTTTTGAAAAGTGAGCTGTTACTGACCCATAACTTACATGGGGTTGACCAAACTTGCAGAAACATGTTTATTTCTGCTGAAAAACATGTTTTGACACTTTCAGCACACTGGGGTTAAGACCTGAGTTTGTGGGCTCTTCTGAGCCTTGCAGTTACATAGGGATACAGCTGTCTGAAAAAACGCGTTTATTTCGGGCTGAAAAACACGTTTTGAAAAGTGTGCTGTTACTACCCCATAACTTACATGGGGTTGACCAAACTTGCAGAAACATGTTTATTTCTGCTGAAAAACATGTTTTGACACTTTCAGCACACTGGGGTTAAGACCTGAGTGTGTGGGCTCTTCTGAGCCTTGCAGTTACATAGGGATACAGCTGTCTGAAAAAACGCGTTTATTTCGGGCTGAAAAACACGTTTTGAAAAGTGAGCTGTTACTGCCCCATAAGTTACATGGGGTTGACCAAACTTGCAGAAACATGTTTATTTCTGCTGAAAAACATGTTTTGACACTTTCAGCACACTGGGGTTAAGACCTGAGTTTGTGGGCTCTTCTGAGCCTTGCAGTTACATAGGGATACAGCTGTCTGAAAAAACGCGTTTATTTCGGGCTGAAAAACACGTTTTGAAAAGTGAGCTGTTACTGACCCATAACTTACATGGGGTTGACCAAACTTGCAGAAACTTGTTTATTTCTGCTGAAAAACATGTTTTGACACTTTCAGCACACTGGGGTTAAGACCTGAGTGTGTGGGCTCTTGTGAGCCTTGCAGTTACATAGGGATACAGCTGTCTGAAAAAACGGGTTTATTTCGGGCTGAAAAACACGTTTTGAAAAGTGAGCTTTTAATGCCCCATAAGTTACATGGGGTTGACCAAACTTGCAGAAACATGTTTATTTCTGCTGAAAAACATGTTTTGACACTTTCAGCACACTGGGGTTAAGACCTGAGTGTGTGGGCTCTTCTGAGCCTTGCAGTTACATAGGGATACAGCTGTCTGAAAAAACGTGTTTATTTCGGGCTGAAAAACACGTTTTGAAAAGTGAGCTGTTACTGCCCCATAAGTTACATGGGGTTGACCAAACTTGCAGAAACATGTTTATTTCTGCTGAAAAACATGTTTTGACACTTTCTGCACAGTGGGGTTAAGACCTGTGTGTGTGGGCTCTTCTGAGCCTTGCAGTTACAGAGGGATACAGCTGTCTGAAAAAACGCGTTTATTTCGGGCTGAAAAACACGTTTTGAAAAGTGTGCTGTTACTACCCCATAACTTACATGGGGTTGACCAAACTTGCAGAAACATGTTTATTTCTGCTGAAAAACATGTTTTGACACTTTCAGCACACTGGGGTTAAGACCTGAGTGTGTGGGCTCTTCTGAGCCTTGCAGTTACATAGGGATACAGCTGTCAGAAAAAACGCGTTTATTTCGGGCTGAAAAACACGTTTTGAAAAGTGAGCTGTTAGTGCCCCATAAGTTACATGGGGTTGACCAAACTTGCAGAAACATGTTTATTTCTGCTGAAAAACATGTTTTGACACTGTCAGCACACTGGGGTTAAGACCTGAGTGTGTGGGCTCTTCTGAGCCTTGCAGTTACATAGGGATACAGCTGTCTGAAAAAACGCGTTTATTTCGGGCTGAAAAACACGTTTTGAAAAGTGAGCTGTTACTGCCCCATAAGTTACATGGGGTTGACCAAACTTGCAGAAACATGTTTATTTCTGCTGAAAAACATGTTTTGACACTTTCAGCACACTGGGGTTAAGACCTGAGTGTGTGGGCTCTTCTGAGCCTTGCAGTTACATAGGGATACAGCTGTCTGAAAAAACGCGTTTATTTCGGGCTGAAAAACACGTTTTGAAAAGTGAGCTGTTACTGACCCATAACTTACATGGGGTTGACCAAACTTGCAGAAACATGTTTATTTCTGCTGAAAAACACATTTTGACACTTTCAGCACACTGGGGTTAAGACCTGAGTTTGTGGGCTCTTCTGAGCCTTGCAGTTACATAGGGATACAGCTGTCTGAAAAAACGCGTTTATTTCGGGCTGAAAAACACGTTTTGAAAAGTGAGCTGTTACTGACCCATAACTTACATGGGGTTGACCAAACTTGCAGAAACATGTTTATTTCTGCTGAAAAACATGTTTTGACACTTTCAGCACACTGGGGTTAAGACCTGAGTGTGTGGGCTATTCTGAGCCTTGCAGTTACATAGGGATACAGCTGTCAGAAAAAACGCGTTTATTTCGGGCTGAAAAACACGTTTTGAAAAGTGAGCTGTTACTGCCCCATAAGTTACATGGGGTTGACCAAACTTGCAGAAACATGTTTATTTCTGCTGAAAAACATGTTTTGACACTGTCAGCACACTGGGGTTAAGACCTGAGTGTGTGGGCTCTTCTGAGCCTTGCAGTTACATAGGGATACAGCTGTCTGAAAAAACGCGTTTATTTCGGGCTGAAAAACACGTTTTGAAAAGTGTGCTGTTACTACCCCATAACTTACATGGGGTTGACCAAACTTGCAGAAACATGTTTATTTCTGCTGAAAAACATGTTTTGACACTTTCAGCACACTGGGGTTAAGACCTGAGTGTCTGGGCTCTTCTGAGCCTTGCAGTTACATAGGGATACAGCTGTCTGAAAAAACACGTTTATTTCGGGCTGAAAAACACGTTTTGAAAAGTGAGCTGTTACTGACCCATAACTTACATGGGGTTGACCAAACTTGCAGAAACATGTTTATTTCTGCTGAAAAACATGTTTTGACACTTTCAGCACACTGGGGTTAAGACCTGAGTTTGTGGGCTCTTCTGAGCCTTGCAGTTACATAGGGATACAGCTGTCTGAAAAAACGCGTTTATTTCGGGCTGAAAAACACGTTTTGAAAAGTGAGCTGTTACTGACCCATAACTTACATGGGGTTGACCAAACTTGCAGAAACATGTTTATTTCTGCTGTAAAACATGTTTTGACACTTTCAGCACACTGGGGTTAAGACCTGAGTGTGTGGGCTCTTCTGAGCCTTGCAGTTACATAGGGATACAGCTGTCTGAAAAAACGTGTTTATCTCGGGCTGAAAAACACGTTTTGAAAAGTGTGCTGTTACTGCCCCATAACTTACATGGGGTTGACCAAACTTGCAGAAACATGTTTATTTCTTCTGAAAAACATGTTTTGACACTGTCAGCACACTGGGGTTAAGACCTGAGTGTGTGGGCTCTTCTGAGCCTTGCAGTTACATAGGGATACAGCTGTCAGAAAAAACGCGTTTATTTCGGGCTGAAAAACACGTTTTGAAAAGTGAGCTGTTACTACCCCATAACTTACATGGGGTTGACCAAACTTGCAGAAACATGTTTATTTCTGCTGAAAAACATGTTTTGACACTGTCAGCACACTGGGGTTAAGACCTGAGTGTGTGGGCTCTTCTGAGCCTTGCAGTTACATAGGGATACAGCTGTCTGAAAAAACGCGTTTATTTCGGGCTGAAAAACACGTTTTGAAAAGTGTGCTGTTACTACCCCATAACTTACATGGGGTTGACCAAACTTGCAGAAACATGTTTATTTCTGCTGAAAAACATGTTTTGACACTTTCAGCACACTGGGGTTAAGACCTGAGTGTGTGGGCTCTTCTGAGCCTTGCAGTTACATAGGGATACAGCTGTCTGAAAAAACGTGTTTATTTCGGGATGAAAAACACGTTTTGAAAAGTGAGCTGTTACTGCCCCATAAGTTACATGGGGTTGACCAAACTTGCAGAAACATGTTTATTTCTGCTGAAAAACATGTTTTGACACTTTCTGCACAGTGGGGTTAAGACCTGAGTGTGTTGGCTCTTCTGAGCCTTGCAGTTACAGAGGGATACAGCTGTCTGAAAAAACGTGTTTATCTCGGGCTGAAAAACACGTTTTGAAAAGTGTGCTGTTACTACCCCATAACTTACATGGGGTTGACCAAACTTGCAGAAACATGTTTTTTTCTGCTGAAAAACATGTTTTGACACTTTCAGCACACTGGGGTTAAGACCTGAGTGTGTGGGCTCTTCTGAGCCTTGCAGTTACATAGGGATACAGCTGTCTGAAAAAACGCGTTTATTTCGGGCTGAAAAACACGTTTTGAAAAGTGAGCTGTTACTGACCCATAACTTACATGGGGTTGACCAAACTTGCAGAAACATGTTTATTTCTGCTGAAAAACACATTTTGACACTTTCAGCACACTGGGGTTAAGACCTGAGTTTGTGGGCTCTTCTGAGCCTTGCAGTTACATAGGGATACAGCTGTCAGAAAAAACGCGTTTATTTTGGGCTGAAAAACACGTTTTGAAAAGTGAGCTGTTACTGCCCCATAAGTTACATGGGGTTGACCAAACTTGCAGAAACATGTTTATTTCTGCTGAAAAACATGTTTTGACACTGTCAGCACACTGGGGTTAAGACCTGAGTGTGTGGGCTCTTCTGAGCCTTGCAGTTACATAGGGATACAGCTGTCTGAAAAAACGCGTTTATTTCGGGCTGAAAAACACGTTTTGAAAAGTGTGCTGTTACTACCCCATAACTTACATGGGGTTGACCAAACTTGCAGAAACATGTTTATTTCTGCTGAAAAACATGTTTTGACACTTTCAGCACACTGGGGTTAAGACCTGAGTGTCTGGGCTCTTCTGAGCCTTGCAGTTACATAGGGATACAGCTGTCTGAAAAAACACGTTTATTTCGGGCTGAAAAACACGTTTTGAAAAGTGAGCTGTTACTGACCCATAACTTACATGGGGTTGACCAAACTTGCAGAAACATGTTTATTTCTGCTGAAAAACATGTTTTGACACTTTCAGCACACTGGGGTTAAGACCTGAGTTTGTGGGCTCTTCTGAGCCTTGCAGTTACATAGGGATACAGCTGTCTGAAAAAACGCGTTTATTTCGGGCTGAAAAACACGTTTTGAAAAGTGAGCTGTTACTGACCCATAACTTACATGGGGTTGACCAAACTTGCAGAAACATGTTTATTTCTGCTGTAAAACATGTTTTGACACTTTCAGCACACTGGGGTTAAGACCTGAGTGTGTGGGCTCTTCTGAGCCTTGCAGTTACATAGGGATACAGCTGTCTGAAAAAACGTGTTTATCTCGGGCTGAAAAACACGTTTTGAAAAGTGTGCTGTTACTGCCCCATAACTTACATGGGGTTGACCAAACTTGCAGAAACATGTTTATTTCTTCTGAAAAACATGTTTTGACACTGTCAGCACACTGGGGTTAAGACCTGAGTGTGTGGGCTCTTCTGAGCCTTGCAGTTACATAGGGATACAGCTGTCAGAAAAAACGCGTTTATTTCGGGCTGAAAAACACGTTTTGAAAAGTGAGCTGTTACTACCCCATAACTTACATGGGGTTGACCAAACTTGCAGAAACATGTTTATTTCTGCTGAAAAACATGTTTTGACACTGTCAGCACACTGGGGTTAAGACCTGAGTGTGTGGGCTCTTCTGAGCCTTGCAGTTACATAGGGATACAGCTGTCTGAAAAAACGCGTTTATTTCGGGCTGAAAAACACGTTTTGAAAAGTGTGCTGTTACTACCCCATAACTTACATGGGGTTGACCAAACTTGCAGAAACATGTTTATTTCTGCTGAAAAACATGTTTTGACACTTTCAGCACACTGGGGTTAAGACCTGAGTGTGTGGGCTCTTCTGAGCCTTGCAGTTACATAGGGATACAGCTGTCTGAAAAAACGTGTTTATTTCGGGATGAAAAACACGTTTTGAAAAGTGAGCTGTTACTGCCCCATAAGTTACATGGGGTTGACCAAACTTGCAGAAACATGTTTATTTCTGCTGAAAAACATGTTTTGACACTTTCTGCACAGTGGGGTTAAGACCTGAGTGTGTTGGCTCTTCTGAGCCTTGCAGTTACAGAGGGATACAGCTGTCTGAAAAAACGTGTTTATCTCGGGCTGAAAAACACGTTTTGAAAAGTGTGCTGTTACTACCCCATAACTTACATGGGGTTGACCAAACTTGCAGAAACATGTTTTTTTCTGCTGAAAAACATGTTTTGACACTTTCAGCACACTGGGGTTAAGACCTGAGTGTGTGGGCTCTTCTGAGCCTTGCAGTTACATAGGGATACAGCTGTCTGAAAAAACGCGTTTATTTCGGGCTGAAAAACACGTTTTGAAAAGTGAGCTGTTACTGACCCATAACTTACATGGGGTTGACCAAACTTGCAGAAACATGTTTATTTCTGCTGAAAAACACATTTTGACACTTTCAGCACACTGGGGTTAAGACCTGAGTTTGTGGGCTCTTCTGAGCCTTGCAGTTACATAGGGATACAGCTGTCAGAAAAAACGCGTTTATTTTGGGCTGAAAAACACGTTTTGAAAAGTGAGCTGTTACTGCCCCATAAGTTACATGGGGTTGACCAAACTTGCAGAAACATGTTTATTTCTGCTGAAAAACATGTTTTGACACTGTCAGCACACTGGGGTTAAGACCTGAGTGTGTGGGCTCTTCTGAGCCTTGCAGTTACATAGGGATACAGCTGTCTGAAAAAACGCGTTTATTTCGGGCTGAAAAACACGTTTTGAAAAGTGTGCTGTTACTACCCCATAACTTACATGGGGTTGACCAAACTTGCAGAAACATGTTTATTTCTGCTGAAAAACATGTTTTGACACTTTCAGCACACTGGGGTTAAGACCTGAGTGTGTGGGCTCTTCTGAGCCTTGCAGTTACATAGGGATACAGCTGTCTGAAAAAACGCGTTTATTTCGGGCTGAAAAACACGTTTTGAAAAGTGAGCTGTTACTGCCCCATAAGTTACATGGGGTTGACCAAACTTGCAGAAACATGTTTATTTCTGCTGAAAAACATGTTTTGACACTTTCAGCACACTGGGGTTAAGACCTGAGTTTGTGGGCTCTTCTGAGCCTTGCAGTTACATAGGGATACAGCTGTCTGAAAAAACGCGTTTATTTCGGGCTGAAAAACACGTTTTGAAAAGTGAGCTGTTACTGACCCATAACTTACATGGGGTTGACCAAACTTGCAGAAACATGTTTATTTCTGCTGAAAAACATGTTTTGACACTTTCAGCACACTGGGGTTAAGACCTGAGTGTGTGGGCTCTTCTGAGCCTTGCAGTTACATAGGGATACAGCTGTCTGAAAAAACGCGTTTATTTCGGGCTGAAAAACACGTTTTGAAAAGTGAGCTGTTAATGCCCCATAAGTTACATGGGGTTGACCAAACTTGCAGAAACATGTTTATTTCTGCTGAAAAACATGTTTTGACACTTTCAGCACACTGGGGTTAAGACCTGAGTGTGTGGGCTCTTCTGAGCCTTGCAGTTACATAGGGATACAGCTGTCAGAAAAAACGCGTTTATTTCGGGCTGAAAAACACGTTTTGAAAAGTGAGCTGTTAGTGCCCCATAAGTTACATGGGGTTGACCAAACTTGCAGAAACATGTTTATTTCTGCTGAAAAACATGTTTTGACACTGTCAGCACACTGGGGTTAAGACCTGAGTGTGTGGGCTCTTCTGAGCCTTGCAGTTACATAGGGATACAGCTGTCTGAAAAAACGCGTTTATTTCGGGCTGAAAAACACGTTTTGAAAAGTGAGCTGTTACTGCCCCATAAGTTACATGGGGTTGACCAAACTTGCAGAAACATGTTTATTTCTGCTGAAAAACATGTTTTGACACTTTCAGCACACTGGGGTTAAGACCTGAGTGTGTGGGCTCTTCTGAGTCTTGCAGTTACATAGGGATACAGCTGTCTGAAAAAACGCGTTTATTTCGGGCTGAAAAACACGTTTTGAAAAGTGAGCTGTTACTGACCCATAACTTACATGGGGTTGACCAAACTTGCAGAAACATGTTTATTTCTGCTGAAAAACATGTTTTGACACTTTCAGCACACTGGGGTTAAGACCTGAGTGTGTGGGCTATTCTGAGCCTTGCAGTTACATAGGGATACAGCTGTCAGAAAAAACGCGTTTATTTCGGGCTGAAAAACACGTTTTGAAAAGTGAGCTGTTACTGCCCCATAAGTTACATGGGGTTGACCAAACTTGCAGAAACATGTTTATTTCTGCTGAAAAACATGTTTTGACACTGTCAGCACACTGGGGTTAAGACCTGAGTGTGTGGGCTCTTCTGAGCCTTGCAGTTACATAGGGATACAGCTGTCTGAAAAAACGCGTTTATTTCGGGCTGAAAAACACGTTTTGAAAAGTGTGCTGTTACTACCCCATAACTTACATGGGGTTGACCAAACTTGCAGAAACATGTTTATTTCTGCTGAAAAACATGTTTTGACACTTTCAGCACACTGGGGTTAAGACCTGAGTGTCTGGGCTCTTCTGAGCCTTGCAGTTACATAGGGATACAGCTGTCTGAAAAAACGCGTTTATTTCGGGCTGAAAAACACGTTTTGAAAAGTGAGCTGTTACTGACCCATAACTTACATGGGGTTGACCAAACTTGCAGAAACATGTTTATTTCTGCTGAAAAACATGTTTTGACACTTTCAGCACACTGGGGTTAAGACCTGAGTTTGTGGGCTCTTCTGAGCCTTGCAGTTACATAGGGATACAGCTGTCTGAAAAAACGCGTTTATTTCGGGCTGAAAAACACGTTTTGAAAAGTGAGCTGTTACTGACCCATAACTTACATGGGGTTGACCAAACTTGCAGAAACATGTTTATTTCTGCTGTAAAACATGTTTTGACACTTTCAGCACACTGGGGTTAAGACCTGAGTTTGTGGGCTCTTCTGAGACTTGCAGTTACATAGGGATACAGCTGTCTGAAAAAACGCGTTTATTTCGGGCTGAAAAACACGTTTTGAAAAGTGAGCTGTTACTGACCCATAACTTACATGGGGTTGACCAAACTTGCAGAAACATGTTTATTTCTGCTGAAAAACATGTTTTGACACTTTCAGCACACTGGGGTTAAGACCTGAGTGTGTGGGCTCTTCTGAGCCTTGCAGTTACATAGGGATACAGCTGTCTGAAAAAACGCGTTTATTTCGGGCTGAAAAACACGTTTTGAAAAGTGAGCTGTTAATGCCCCTTAAGTTACATGGGGTTGACCAAACTTGCAGAAACATGTTTATTTCTGCTGAAAAACATGTTTTGACACTTTCAGCACACTGGGGTTAAGACCTGAGTGTGTGGGCTCTTCTGAGCCTTGCAGTTACATAGGGATACAGCTGTCTGAAAAAACGTGTTTATTTCGGGCTGAAAAACACGTTTTGAAAAGTGAGCTGTTACTGCCCCATAAGTTACATGGGGTTGACCAAACTTGCAGAAACATGTTTATTTCTGCTGAAAAACATGTTTTGACACTTTCTGCACAGTGGGGTTAAGACCTGAGTGTGTGGGCTCTTCTGAGCCTTGCAGTTACAGAGGGATACAGCTGTCTGAAAAAACGCGTTTATTTCGGGCTGAAAAACACGTTTTGAAAAGTGTGCTGTTACTACCCCATAACTTACATGGGGTTGACCAAACTTGCAGAAACATGTTTATTTCTGCTGAAAAACATGTTTTGACACTTTCAGCACACTGGGGTTAAGACCTGAGTGTGTGGGCTCTTCTGAGCCTTGCAGTTACATAGGGATACAGCTGTCTGAAAAAACGCGTTTATTTCGGGCTGAAAAACACGTTTTGAAAAGTGAGCTGTTACTGACCCATAACTTACATGGGGTTGTCCAAACTTGCAGAAACATGTTTATTTCTGCTGAAAAACATGTTTTGACACTTTCAGCACACTGGGGTTAAGACCTGAGTGTGTGGGCTCTTCTGAGCCTTGCAGTTACATAGGGATACAGCTGTCTGAAAAAACGTGTTTATTTCGGGCTGAAAAACACGTTTTGAAAAGTGACCTGTTACTGCCCCATAAGATACATGGGGTTGACCAAACTTGCAGAAACATGTTTATTTCTGCTGAAAAACATGTTTTGACACTTTCTGCACAGTGGGGTTAAGACCTGAGTGTGTGGGCTCTTCTGAGCCTTGCAGTTACATAGGGATACAGCTGTCTGAAAAAACACGTTTATTTCGGGCTGAAAAACACGTTTTGAAAAGTGTGCTGTTACTACCCCATAACTTACATGGGGTTGACCAAACTTGCAGAAACATGTTTATTTCTGCTGAAAAACATGTTTTGACACTTTCAGCACACTGGGGTTAAGACCTGAGTGTGTGGGCTCTTCTGAGCCTTGCAGTTACATAGGGATACAGCTGTCTGAAAAAACGCGTTTATTTCGGGCTGAAAAACACGTTTTGAAAAGTGAGCTGTTACTGACCCATAACTTACATGGGGTTGACCAAACTTGCAGAAACATGTTTATTTCTGCTGAAAAACATGTTTTGACACTTTCAGCACACTGGGGTTAAGACCTGAGTTTGTGGGCTCTTCTGAGCCTTGCAGTTACATAGGGATACAGCTGTCTGAAAAAACGCGTTTATTTCGGGCTGAAAAACACGTTTTGAAAAGTGTGCTGTTACTACCCCATAACTTACATGGGGTTGACCAAACTTGCAGAAACATGTTTATTTCTGCTGAAAAACATGTTTTGACACTTTCAGCACACTGGGGTTAAGACCTGAGTGTGTGGGCTCTTCTGAGCCTTGCAGTTACATAGGGATACAGCTGTCTGAAAAAACGCGTTTATTTCGGGCTGAAAAACACGTTTTGAAAAGTGAGCTGTTACTGCCCCATAAGTTACATGGGGTTGACCAAACTTGCAGAAACATGTTTATTTCTGCTGAAAAACATGTTTTGACACTTTCAGCACACTGGGGTTAAGACCTGAGTTTGTGGGCTCTTCTGAGCCTTGCAGTTACATAGGGATACAGCTGTCTGAAAAAACGCGTTTATTTCGGGCTGAAAAACACGTTTTGAAAAGTGAGCTGTTACTGACCCATAACTTACATGGGGTTGACCAAACTTGCAGAAACTTGTTTATTTCTGCTGAAAAACATGTTTTGACACTTTCAGCACACTGGGGTTAAGACCTGAGTGTGTGGGCTCTTGTGAGCCTTGCAGTTACATAGGGATACAGCTGTCTGAAAAAACGGGTTTATTTCGGGCTGAAAAACACGTTTTGAAAAGTGAGCTTTTAATGCCCCATAAGTTACATGGGGTTGACCAAACTTGCAGAAACATGTTTATTTCTGCTGAAAAACATGTTTTGACACTTTCAGCACACTGGGGTTAAGACCTGAGTGTGTGGGCTCTTCTGAGCCTTGCAGTTACATAGGGATACAGCTGTCTGAAAAAACGTGTTTATTTCGGGCTGAAAAACACGTTTTGAAAAGTGAGCTGTTACTGCCCCATAAGTTACATGGGGTTGACCAAACTTGCAGAAACATGTTTATTTCTGCTGAAAAACATGTTTTGACACTTTCTGCACAGTGGGGTTAAGACCTGTGTGTGTGGGCTCTTCTGAGCCTTGCAGTTACAGAGGGATACAGCTGTCTGAAAAAACGCGTTTATTTCGGGCTGAAAAACACGTTTTGAAAAGTGTGCTGTTACTACCCCATAACTTACATGGGGTTGACCAAACTTGCAGAAACATGTTTATTTCTGCTGAAAAACATGTTTTGACACTTTCAGCACACTGGGGTTAAGACCTGAGTGTGTGGGCTCTTCTGAGCCTTGCAGTTACATAGGGATACAGCTGTCAGAAAAAACGCGTTTATTTCGGGCTGAAAAACACGTTTTGAAAAGTGAGCTGTTAGTGCCCCATAAGTTACATGGGGTTGACCAAACTTGCAGAAACATGTTTATTTCTGCTGAAAAACATGTTTTGACACTGTCAGCACACTGGGGTTAAGACCTGAGTGTGTGGGCTCTTCTGAGCCTTGCAGTTACATAGGGATACAGCTGTCTGAAAAAACGCGTTTATTTCGGGCTGAAAAACACGTTTTGAAAAGTGAGCTGTTACTGCCCCATAAGTTACATGGGGTTGACCAAACTTGCAGAAACATGTTTATTTCTGCTGAAAAACATGTTTTGACACTTTCAGCACACTGGGGTTAAGACCTGAGTGTGTGGGCTCTTCTGAGCCTTGCAGTTACATAGGGATACAGCTGTCTGAAAAAACGCGTTTATTTCGGGCTGAAAAACACGTTTTGAAAAGTGAGCTGTTACTGACCCATAACTTACATGGGGTTGACCAAACTTGCAGAAACATGTTTATTTCTGCTGAAAAACACATTTTGACACTTTCAGCACACTGGGGTTAAGACCTGAGTTTGTGGGCTCTTCTGAGCCTTGCAGTTACATAGGGATACAGCTGTCTGAAAAAACGCGTTTATTTCGGGCTGAAAAACACGTTTTGAAAAGTGAGCTGTTACTGACCCATAACTTACATGGGGTTGACCAAACTTGCAGAAACATGTTTATTTCTGCTGAAAAACATGTTTTGACACTTTCAGCACACTGGGGTTAAGACCTGAGTGTGTGGGCTATTCTGAGCCTTGCAGTTACATAGGGATACAGCTGTCAGAAAAAACGCGTTTATTTCGGGCTGAAAAACACGTTTTGAAAAGTGAGCTGTTACTGCCCCATAAGTTACATGGGGTTGACCAAACTTGCAGAAACATGTTTATTTCTGCTGAAAAACATGTTTTGACACTGTCAGCACACTGGGGTTAAGACCTGAGTGTGTGGGCTCTTCTGAGCCTTGCAGTTACATAGGGATACAGCTGTCTGAAAAAACGCGTTTATTTCGGGCTGAAAAACACGTTTTGAAAAGTGTGCTGTTACTACCCCATAACTTACATGGGGTTGACCAAACTTGCAGAAACATGTTTATTTCTGCTGAAAAACATGTTTTGACACTTTCAGCACACTGGGGTTAAGACCTGAGTGTCTGGGCTCTTCTGAGCCTTGCAGTTACATAGGGATACAGCTGTCTGAAAAAACACGTTTATTTCGGGCTGAAAAACACGTTTTGAAAAGTGAGCTGTTACTGACCCATAACTTACATGGGGTTGACCAAACTTGCAGAAACATGTTTATTTCTGCTGAAAAACATGTTTTGACACTTTCAGCACACTGGGGTTAAGACCTGAGTTTGTGGGCTCTTCTGAGCCTTGCAGTTACATAGGGATACAGCTGTCTGAAAAAACGCGTTTATTTCGGGCTGAAAAACACGTTTTGAAAAGTGAGCTGTTACTGACCCATAACTTACATGGGGTTGACCAAACTTGCAGAAACATGTTTATTTCTGCTGTAAAACATGTTTTGACACTTTCAGCACACTGGGGTTAAGACCTGAGTTTGTGGGCTCTTCTGAGACTTGCAGTTACATAGGGATACAGCTGTCTGAAAAAACGCGTTTATTTCGGGCTGAAAAACACGTTTTGAAAAGTGAGCTGTTACTGACCCATAACTTAAATGGGGTTGACCAAACTTGCAGAAACATGTTTATTTCTGCTGAAAAACATGTTTTGACACTTTCAGCACACTGGGGTTAAGACCTGAGTGTGTGGGCTCTTCTGAGCCTTGCAGTTACATAGGGATACAGCTGTCTGAAAAAACGTGTTTATTTCGGGCTGAAAAACACGTTTTGAAAAGTGAGCTGTTACTGCCCCATAAGTTACATGGGGTTGACCAAACTTGCAGAAACATGTTTATTTCTGCTGAAAAACATGTTTTGACACTTTCTGCACAGTGGGGTTAAGACCTGAGTGTGTGGGCTCTTCTGAGCCTTGCAGTTACAGAGGGATACAGCTGTCTGAAAAAACGCGTTTATTTCGGGCTGAAAAACACGTTTTGAAAAGTGTGCTGTTACTACCCCATAACTTACATGGGGTTGACCAAACTTGCAGAAACATGTTTATTTCTGCTGAAAAACATGTTTTGACACTTTCAGCACACTGGGGTTAAGACCTGAGTGTGTGGGCTCTTCTGAGCCTTGCAGTTACATAGGGATACAGCTGTCTGAAAAAACGCGTTTATTTCGGGCTGAAAAACACGTTTTGAAAAGTGAGCTGTTACTGACCCATAACTTACATGGGGTTGTCCAAACTTGCAGAAACATGTTTATTTCTGCTGAAAAACATGTTTTGACACTTTCAGCACACTGGGGTTAAGACCTGAGTGTGTGGGCTCTTCTGAGCCTTGCAGTTACATAGGGATACAGCTGTCTGAAAAAACACGTTTATTTCGGGCTGAAAAACACGTTTTGAAAAGTTTGCTGTTACTACCCCATAACTTACATGGGGTTGACCAAACTTGCAGAAACATGTTTATTTCTGCTGAAAAACATGTTTTGACACTTTCAGCACACTGGGGTTAAGACCTGAGTGTGTGGGCTCTTCTGAGCCTTGCAGTTACATAGGGATACAGCTGTCAGAAAAAACGTGTTTATCTCGGGCTGAAAAACACGTTTTGAAAAGTGAGCTGTTACTGCCCCATAAGTTACATGGGGTTGACCAAACTTGCAGAAACATGTTTATTTCTGCTGAAAAACATGTTTTGACACTGTCAGCACACTGGGGTTAAGACCTGAGTGTGTGGGCTCTTCTGAGCCTTGCAGTTACATAGGGATACAGCTGTCTGAAAAAACGCGTTTATTTCGGGCTGAAAAACACGTTTTGAAAAGTGTGCTGTTACTACCCCATAACTTACATGGGGTTGACCAAACTTGCAGAAACATGTTTATTTCTGCTGAAAAACATGTTTTGACACTTTCAGCACACTGGGGTTAAGACCTGATGTGTGTGGGCTCTTCTGAGCCTTGCAGTTACATAGGGATACAGCTGTCTGAAAAAACGCGTTTATTTCGGGCTGAAAAACACGTTTTGAAAAGTGAGCTGTTACTGACCCATAACTTACATGGGGTTGACCAAACTTGCAGAAACATGTTTATTTCTGCTGAAAAACATGTTTTGACACTTTCAGCACACTGGGGTTAAGACCTGAGTTTGTGGGCTCTTCTGAGCCTTGCAGTTACATAGGGATACAGCTGTCTGAAAAAACGCGTTTATTTCGGGCTGAAAAACACGTTTTGAAAAGTGTGCTGTTACTACCCCATAACTTACATGGGGTTGACCAAACTTGCAGAAACATGTTTATTTCTGCTGAAAAACATGTTTTGACACTTTCAGCACACTGGGGTTAAGACCTGAGTGTGTGGGCTCTTCTGAGCCTTGCAGTTACATAGGGATACAGCTGTCTGAAAAAACGCGTTTATTTCGGGCTGAAAAACACGTTTTGAAAAGTGAGCTGTTACTGCCCCATAAGTTACATGGGGTTGACCAAACTTGCAGAAACATGTTTATTTCTGCTGAAAAACATGTTTTGACACTTTCAGCACACTGGGGTTAAGACCTGAGTTTGTGGGCTCTTCTGAGCCTTGCAGTTACATAGGGATACAGCTGTCTGAAAAAACGCGTTTATTTCGGGCTGAAAAACACGTTTTGAAAAGTGAGCTGTTACTGACCCATAACTTACATGGGGTTGACCAAACTTGCAGAAACTTGTTTATTTCTGCTGAAAAACATGTTTTGACACTTTCAGCACACTGGGGTTAAGACCTGAGTGTGTGGGCTCTTGTGAGCCTTGCAGTTACATAGGGATACAGCTGTCTGAAAAAACGGGTTTATTTCGGGCTGAAAAACACGTTTTGAAAAGTGAGCTTTTAATGCCCCATAAGTTACATGGGGTTGACCAAACTTGCAGAAACATGTTTATTTCTGCTGAAAAACATGTTTTGACACTTTCAGCACACTGGGGTTAAGACCTGAGTGTGTGGGCTCTTCTGAGCCTTGCAGTTACATAGGGATACAGCTGTCTGAAAAAACGTGTTTATTTCGGGCTGAAAAACACGTTTTGAAAAGTGAGCTGTTACTGCCCCATAAGTTACATGGGGTTGACCAAACTTGCAGAAACATGTTTATTTCTGCTGAAAAACATGTTTTGACACTTTCTGCACAGTGGGGTTAAGACCTGTGTGTGTGGGCTCTTCTGAGCCTTGCAGTTACAGAGGGATACAGCTGTCTGAAAAAACGCGTTTATTTCGGGCTGAAAAACACGTTTTGAAAAGTGTGCTGTTACTACCCCATAACTTACATGGGGTTGACCAAACTTGCAGAAACATGTTTATTTCTGCTGAAAAACATGTTTTGACACTTTCAGCACACTGGGGTTAAGACCTGAGTGTGTGGGCTCTTTTGAGCCTTGCAGTTACATAGGGATACAGCTATCTGAAAAAACGCGTTTATTTCGGGCTGAAAAACACGTTTTGAAAAGTGAGCTGTTACTGCCCCATAAGTTACATGGGGTTGACCAAACTTGCAGAAACATGTTTATTTCAGCTGAAAAACATGTTTTGACACTTTCAGCACACTGGGGTTAAGACCTGAGTGTGTGGGCTCTTCTGAGCCTTGCAGTTACATAGGGATACAGCTGTCTGAAAAAACGTGTTTATCTCGGGCTGAAAAACACGTTTTGAAAAGTGTGCTGTTACTGCCCCATAACTTACATGGGGTTGACCAAACTTGCAGAAACATGTTTATTTCTTCTGAAAAACATGTTTTGACACTGTCAGCACACTGGGGTTAAGACTTGAGTGTGTGGGCTCTTCTGAGCCTTGCAGTTACATAGGGATACAGCTGTCAGAAAAAACGTGTTTATTTCGGGCTGAAAAACACGTTTTGAAAAGTGAGCTGTTAGTGCCCCATAAGTTACATGGGGTTGACCAAACTTGCAGAAACATGTTTATTTCTGCTGAAAAACATGTTTTGACACTGTCAGCACACTGGGGTTAAGACCTGAGTGTGTGGGCTCTTCTGAGCCTTGCAGTTACATAGGGATACAGCTGTCTGAAAAAACGCGTTTATTTCGGGCTGAAAAACACGTTTTGAAAAGTGTGCTGTTACTACCCCATAACTTACATGGGGTTGACCAAACTTGCAGAAACATGTTTATTTCTGCTGAAAAACATGTTTTGACACTTTCAGCACACTGGGGTTAAGACCTGAGTGTGTGGGCTCTTCTGAGCCTTGCAGTTACATAGGGATACAGCTGTCTGAAAAAACGCGTTTATTTCGGGCTGAAAAACACGTTTTGAAAAGTGAGCTGTTAATGCCCCATAAGTTACATGGGGTTGACCAAACTTGCAGAAACATGTTTATTTCTGCTGAAAAACATGTTTTGACACTTTCAGCACACTGGGGTTAAGACCTGAGTGTGTGGGCTCTTCTGAGCCTTGCACTTACATAGGGATACAGCTGTCTGAAAAAACGTGTTTATTTCGGGCTGAAAAAAACGTTTTGAAAAGTGACCTGTTACTGCCCCATAAGATACATGGGGTTGACCAAACTTGCAGAAACATGTTTATTTCTTCTGAAAAACATGTTTTGACACTGTCAGCACACTGGGGTTAAGACCTGAGTGTGTGGGCTCTTCTGAGCCTTGCAGTTACATAGGGATACAGCTGTCTGAAAAAACGCGTTTATTTCGGGCTGAAAAACACGTTTTGAAAAGTGTGCTGTTACTACCCCATAACTTACATGGGGTTGACCAAACTTGCAGAAACATGTTTATTTCTGCTGAAAAACATGTTTTGACACTTTCAGCACACTGGGGTTAAGACCTGAGTGTGTGGGCTCTTCTGAGCCTTGCAGTTACATAGGGATACAGCTGTCTGAAAAAACGCGTTTATTTCGGGCTGAAAAACACGTTTTGAAAAGTGAGCTGTTAATGCCCCATAAGTTACATGGGGTTGACCAAACTTGCAGAAACATGTTTATTTCTGCTGAAAAACATGTTTTGACACTTTCAGCACACTGGGGTTAAGACCTGAGTGTGTGGGCTCTTCTGAGCCTTGCAGTTACATAGGGATACAGCTGTCTGAAAAAACGTGTTTATCTCGGGCTGAAAAACACGTTTTGAAAAGTGTGCTGTTACTGCCCCATAACTTACATGGGGTTGACCAAACTTGCAGAAACATGTTTATTTCTTCTGAAAAACATGTTTTGACACTGTCAGCACACTGGGGTTAAGACCTGAGTGTGTGGGCTCTTCTGAGCCTTGCAGTTACATAGGGATACAGCTGTCAGAAAAAACGCGTTTATTTCGGGCTGAAAAACACGTTTTGAAAAGTGAGCTGTTACTACCCCATAACTTACATGGGGTTGACCAAACTTGCAGAAACATGTTTATTTCTGCTGAAAAACATGTTTTGACACTGTCAGCACACTGGGGTTAAGACCTGAGTGTGTGGGCTCTTCTGAGCCTTGCAGTTACATAGGGATACAGCTGTCTGAAAAAACGCGTTTATTTCGGGCTGAAAAACACGTTTTGAAAAGTGTGCTGTTACTACCCCATAACTTACATGGGGTTGACCAAACTTGCAGAAACATGTTTATTTCTGCTGAAAAACATGTTTTGACACTTTCAGCACACTGGGGTTAAGACCTGAGTGTGTGGGCTCTTCTGAGCCTTGCAGTTACATAGGGATACAGCTGTCTGAAAAAACGTGTTTATTTCGGGCTGAAAAACACGTTTTGAAAAGTGAGCTGTTACTGCCCCATAAGTTACATGGGGTTGACCAAACTTGCAGAAACATGTTTATTTCTGCTGAAAAACATGTTTTGACACTTTCTGCACAGTGGGGTTAAGACCTGAGTGTGTGGGCTCTTCTGAGCCTTGCAGTTACAGAGGGATACAGCTGTCTGAAAAAACGTGTTTATCTCGGGCTGAAAAACACGTTTTGAAAAGTGTGCTGTTACTACCCCATAACTTACATGGGGTTGACCAAACTTGCAGAAACATGTTTTTTTCTGCTGAAAAACATGTTTTGACACTTTCAGCACACTGGGGTTAAGACCTGAGTGTGTGGGCTCTTCTGAGCCTTGCAGTTACATAGGGATACAGCTGTCTGAAAAAACGCGTTTATTTCGGGCTGAAAAACACGTTTTGAAAAGTGAGCTGTTACTGACCCATAACTTACATGGGGTTGACCAAACTTGCAGAAACATGTTTATTTCTTCTGAAAAACACATTTTGACACTTTCAGCACACTGGGGTTAAGACCTGAGTTTGTGGGCTCTTCTGAGCCTTGCAGTTACATAGGGATACAGCTGTCAGAAAAAACGCGTTTATTTTGGGCTGAAAAACACGTTTTGAAAAGTGAGCTGTTACTGCCCCATAAGTTACATGGGGTTGACCAAACTTGCAGAAACATGTTTATTTCTGCTGAAAAACATGTTTTGACACTGTCAGCACACTGGGGTTAAGACCTGAGTGTGTGGGCTCTTCTGAGCCTTGCAGTTACATAGGGATACAGCTGTCTGAAAAAACGCGTTTATTTCGGGCTGAAAAACACGTTTTGAAAAGTGAGCTGTTACTAACCCATAAGTTACATGGGGTTGTCCAAACTTGCAGAAACATGTTTATTTCTGCTGAAAAACATGTTTTGACACTTTCAGCACACTGGGGTTAAGACCTGAGTGTGTGGGCTCTTCTGAGCCTTGCAGTTACATAGGGATACAGCTGTCTGAAAAAACGTGTTTATTTCGGGCTGAAAAACACGTTTTGAAAAGTGACCTGTTACTGCCCCATAAGATACATGGGGTTGACCAAACTTGCAGAAACATGTTTATTTCTGCTGAAAAACATGTATTGACACTTTCTGCACAGTGGGGTTAAGACCTGAGTGTGTGGGCTCTTCTGAGCCTTGCAGTTACATAGGGATACAGCTGTCTGAAAAAACGCGTTTATTTCGGGCTGAAAAACACGTTTTGAAAAGTGAGCTGTTACTGCCCCATAAGTTACATGGGGTTGACCAAACTTGCAGAAACATGTTTATTTCTGCTGAAAAACATGTTTTGACACTTTCAGCACACTGGGGTTAAGACCTGAGTTTGTGGGCTCTTCTGAGCCTTGCAGTTACATAGGGATACAGCTGTCTGAAAAAACGCGTTTATTTCGGGCTGAAAAACACGTTTTGAAAAGTGAGCTGTTACTGACCCATAACTTACATGGGGTTGACCAAACTTGCAGAAACATGTTTATTTCTGCTGAAAAACATGTTTTGACACTTTCAGCACACTGGGGTTAAGACCTGAGTGTGTGGGCTCTTCTGAGCCTTGCAGTTACATAGGGATACAGCTGTCTGAAAAAACGCGTTTATTTCGGGCTGAAAAACACGTTTTGAAAAGTGAGCTGTTAATGCCCCATAAGTTACATGGGGTTGACCAAACTTGCAGAAACATGTTTATTTCTGCTGAAAAACATGTTTTGACACTGTCAGCACACTGGGGTTAAGACCTGAGTGTGTGGGCTCTTCTGAGCCTTGCAGTTACATAGGGATACAGCTGTCTGAAAAAACGCGTTTATTTCGGGCTGAAAAACACGTTTTGAAAAGTGAGCTGTTACTGCCCCATAAGTTACATGGGGTTGACCAAACTTGCAGAAACATGTTTATTTCTGCTGAAAAACATGTTTTGACACTTTCAGCACACTGGGGTTAAGACCTGAGTGTGTGGGCTCTTCTGAGCCTTGCAGTTACATAGGGATACAGCTGTCTGAAAAAACGCGTTTATTTCGGGCTGAAAAACACGTTTTGAAAAGTGAGCTGTTACTGACCCATAACTTACATGGGGTTGACCAAACTTGCAGAAACATGTTTATTTCTGCTGAAAAACACATTTTGACACTTTCAGCACACTGGGGTTAAGACCTGAGTTTGTGGGCTCTTCTGAGCCTTGCAGTTACATAGGGATACAGCTGTCTGAAAAAACGCGTTTATTTCGGGCTGAAAAACACGTTTTGAAAAGTGAGCTGTTACTGACCCATAACTTACATGGGGTTGACCAAACTTGCAGAAACATGTTTATTTCTGCTGAAAAACATGTTTTGACACTTTCAGCACACTGGGGTTAAGACCTGAGTGTGTGGGCTATTCTGAGCCTTGCAGTTACATAGGGATACAGCTGTCAGAAAAAACGCGTTTATTTCGGGCTGAAAAACACGTTTTGAAAAGTGAGCTGTTACTGCCCCATAAGTTACATGGGGTTGACCAAACTTGCAGAAACATGTTTATTTCTGCTGAAAAACATGTTTTGACACTGTCAGCACACTGGGGTTAAGACCTGAGTGTGTGGGCTCTTCTGAGCCTTGCAGTTACATAGGGATACAGCTGTCTGAAAAAACGCGTTTATTTCGGGCTGAAAAACACGTTTTGAAAAGTGTGCTGTTACTACCCCATAACTTACATGGGGTTGACCAAACTTGCAGAAACATGTTTATTTCTGCTGAAAAACATGTTTTGACACTTTCAGCACACTGGGGTTAAGACCTGAGTGTCTGGGCTCTTCTGAGCCTTGCAGTTACATAGGGATACAGCTGTCTGAAAAAACGCGTTTATTTCGGGCTGAAAAACACGTTTTGAAAAGTGAGCTGTTACTGACCCATAACTTACATGGGGTTGACCAAACTTGCAGAAACATGTTTATTTCTGCTGAAAAACATGTTTTGACACTTTCAGCACACTGGGGTTAAGACCTGAGTTTGTGGGCTCTTCTGAGCCTTGCAGTTACATAGGGATACAGCTGTCTGAAAAAACGTGTTTATTTCGGGCTGAAAAACACGTTTTGAAAAGTGAGCTGTTACTGCCCCATAAGTTACATGGGGTTGACCAAACTTGCAGAAACATGTTTATTTCTGCTGAAAAACATGTTTTGACACTTTCTGCACAGTGGGGTTAAGACCTGAGTGTGTGGGCTCTTCTGAGCCTTGCAGTTACAGAGGGATACAGCTGTCTGAAAAAACGCGTTTATTTCGGGCTGAAAAACACGTTTTGAAAAGTGTGCTGTTACTACCCCATAACTTACATGGGGTTGACCAAACTTGCAGAAACATGTTTATTTCTGCTGAAAAACATGTTTTGACACTTTCAGCACACTGGGGT
The DNA here is from genome assembly GCF_040954835.1 of Lepisosteus oculatus. Classification (NCBI taxonomy): domain Eukaryota; kingdom Metazoa; phylum Chordata; class Actinopteri; order Semionotiformes; family Lepisosteidae; genus Lepisosteus; species Lepisosteus oculatus. The sequence goes on from NW_027168128.1 coordinate 1,419,201, forward strand.
TAAGACCTGAGTGTGTGGGCTCTTCTGAGCCTTGCAGTTACATAGGGATACAGCTGTCTGAAAAAACGCGTTTATTTCGGGCTGAAAAACACGTTTTGAAAAGTGAGCTGTTACTGACCCATAACTTACATGGGGTTGTCCAAACTTGCAGAAACATGTTTATTTCTGCTGAAAAACATGTTTTGACACTTTCAGCACACTGGGGTTAAGACCTGAGTGTGTGGGCTCTTCTGAGCCTTGCAGTTACATAGGGATACAGCTGTCTGAAAAAACGTGTTTATTTCGGGCTGAAAAACACGTTTTGAAAAGTGACCTGTTACTGCCCCATAAGATACATGGGGTTGACCAAACTTGCAGAAACATGTTTATTTCTGCTGAAAAACATGTTTTGACACTTTCTGCACAGTGGGGTTAAGACCTGAGTGTGTGGGCTCTTCTGAGCCTTGCAGTTACATAGGGATACAGCTGTCTGAAAAAACACGTTTATTTCGGGCTGAAAAACACGTTTTGAAAAGTGTGCTGTTACTACCCCATAACTTACATGGGGTTGACCAAACTTGCAGAAACATGTTTATTTCTGCTGAAAAACATGTTTTGACACTTTCAGCACACTGGGGTTAAGACCTGAGTGTGTGGGCTCTTCTGAGCCTTGCAGTTACATAGGGATACAGCTGTCAGAAAAAACGTGTTTATCTCGGGCTGAAAAACACGTTTTGAAAAGTGAGCTGTTACTGCCCATAAGTTACATGGGGTTGACCAAACTTGCAGAAACATGTTTATTTCTGCTGAAAAACATGTTTTGACACTGTCAGCACACTGGGGTTAAGACCTGAGTGTGTGGGCTCTTCTGAGCCTTGCAGTTACATAGGGATACAGCTGTCTGAAAAAACGCGTTTATTTCGGGCTGAAAAACACGTTTTGAAAAGTGTGCTGTTACTACCCCATAACTTACATGGGGTTGACCAAACTTGCAGAAACATGTTTATTTCTGCTGAAAAACATGTTTTGACACTTTCAGCACACTGGGGTTAAGACCTGAGTGTGTGGGCTCTTCTGAGCCTTGCAGTTACATAGGGATACAGCTGTCTGAAAAAACGCGTTTATTTCGGGCTGAAAAACACGTTTTGAAAAGTGAGCTGTTACTGACCCATAACTTACATGGGGTTGACCAAACTTGCAGAAACATGTTTATTTCTGCTGAAAAACATGTTTTGACACTTTCAGCACACTGGGGTTAAGACCTGAGTTTGTGGGCTCTTCTGAGCCTTGCAGTTACATAGGGATACAGCTGTCTGAAAAAACGCGTTTATTTCGGGCTGAAAAACACGTTTTGAAAAGTGTGCTGTTACTACCCCATAACTTACATGGGGTTGACCAAACTTGCAGAAACATGTTTATTTCTGCTGAAAAACATGTTTTGACACTTTCAGCACACTGGGGTTAAGACCTGAGTGTGTGGGCTCTTCTGAGCCTTGCAGTTACATAGGGATACAGCTGTCTGAAAAAACGCGTTTATTTCGGGCTGAAAAACACGTTTTGAAAAGTGAGCTGTTACTGCCCCATAAGTTACATGGGGTTGACCAAACTTGCAGAAACATGTTTATTTCTGCTGAAAAACATGTTTTGACACTTTCAGCACACTGGGGTTAAGACCTGAGTTTGTGGGCTCTTCTGAGCCTTGCAGTTACATAGGGATACAGCTGTCTGAAAAAACGCGTTTATTTCGGGCTGAAAAACACGTTTTGAAAAGTGAGCTGTTACTGACCCATAACTTACATGGGGTTGACCAAACTTGCAGAAACTTGTTTATTTCTGCTGAAAAACATGTTTTGACACTTTCAGCACACTGGGGTTAAGACCTGAGTGTGTGGGCTCTTGTGAGCCTTGCAGTTACATAGGGATACAGCTATCTGAAAAAACGCGTTTATTTCGGGCTGAAAAACACGTTTTGAAAAGTGAGCTGTTACTGCCCCATAAGTTACATGGGGTTGACCAAACTTGCAGAAACATGTTTATTTCTGCTGAAAAACATGTTTTGACACTTTCAGCACACTGGGGTTAAGACCTGAGTGTGTGGGCTCTTTTGAGCCTTGCAGTTACATAGGGATACAGCTATCTGAAAAAACGCGTTTATTTCGGGCTGAAAAACACGTTTTGAAAAGTGAGCTGTTACTGCCCCATAAGTTACATGGGGTTGACCAAACTTGCAGAAACATGTTTATTTCTGCTGAAAAACATGTTTTGACACTTTCAGCACACTGGGGTTAAGACCTGAGTGTGTGGGCTCTTCTGAGCCTTGCAGTTACATAGGGATACAGCTGTCTGAAAAAACGTGTTTATTTCGGGCTGAAAAACACGTTTTGAAAAGTGAGCTGTTACTGCCCCATAAGTTACATGGGGTTGACCAAACTTGCAGAAACATGTTTATTTCTGCTGAAAAACATGTTTTGACACTTTCTGCACAGTGGGGTTAAGACCTGTGTGTGTGGGCTCTTCTGAGCCTTGCAGTTACAGAGGGATACAGCTGTCTGAAAAAACGCGTTTATTTCGGGCTGAAAAACACGTTTTGAAAAGTGTGCTGTTACTACCCCATAACTTACATGGGGTTGACCAAACTTGCAGAAACATGTTTATTTCTGCTGAAAAACATGTTTTGACACTTTCAGCACACTGGGGTTAAGACCTGAGTGTGTGGGCTCTTTTGAGCCTTGCAGTTACATAGGGATACAGCTATCTGAAAAAACGCGTTTATTTCGGGCTGAAAAACACGTTTTGAAAAGTGAGCTGTTACTGCCCCATAAGTTACATGGGGTTGACCAAACTTGCAGAAACATGTTTATTTCAGCTGAAAAACATGTTTTGACACTTTCAGCACACTGGGGTTAAGACCTGAGTGTGTGGGCTCTTCTGAGCCTTGCAGTTACATAGGGATACAGCTGTCTGAAAAAACGTGTTTATCTCGGGCTGAAAAACACGTTTTGAAAAGTGTGCTGTTACTGCCCCATAACTTACATGGGGTTGACCAAACTTGCAGAAACATGTTTATTTCTTCTGAAAAACATGTTTTGACACTGTCAGCACACTGGGGTTAAGACTTGAGTGTGTGGGCTCTTCTGAGCCTTGCAGTTACATAGGGATACAGCTGTCAGAAAAAACGCGTTTATTTCGGGCTGAAAAACACGTTTTGAAAAGTGAGCTGTTAGTGCCCCATAAGTTACATGGGGTTGACCAAACTTGCAGAAACATGTTTATTTCTGCTGAAAAACATGTTTTGACACTGTCAGCACACTGGGGTTAAGACCTGAGTGTGTGGGCTCTTCTGAGCCTTGCAGTTACATACGGATACAGCTGTCTGAAAAAACGCGTTTATTTCGGGCTGAAAAACACGTTTTGAAAAGTGTGCTGTTACTACCCCATAACTTACATGGGGTTGACCAAACTTGCAGAAACATGTTTATTTCTGCTGAAAAACATGTTTTGACACTTTCAGCACACTGGGGTTAAGACCTGAGTGTGTGGGCTCTTCTGAGCCTTGCAGTTACATAGGGATACAGCTGTCTGAAAAAACGCGTTTATTTCGGGCTGAAAAACACGTTTTGAAAAGTGAGCTGTTAATGCCCCATAAGTTACATGGGGTTGACCAAACTTGCAGAAACATGTTTATTTCTGCTGAAAAACATGTTTTGACACTTTCAGCACACTGGGGTTAAGACCTGAGTGTGTGGGCTCTTCTGAGCCTTGCAGTTACATAGGGATACAGCTGTCTGAAAAAACGTGTTTATCTCGGGCTGAAAAACACGTTTTGAAAAGTGTGCTGTTACTGCCCCATAACTTACATGGGGTTGACCAAACTTGCAGAAACATGTTTATTTCTGCTGAAAAACATGTTTTGACACTGTCAGCACACTGGGGTTAAGACCTGAGTGTGTGGGCTCTTCTGAGCCTTGCAGTTACATAGGGATACAGCTGTCTGAAAAAACGCGTTTATTTCGGGCTGAAAAACACGTTTTGAAAAGTGTGCTGTTACTACCCCATAACTTACATGGGGTTGACCAAACTTGCAGAAACATGTTTATTTCTGCTGAAAAACATGTTTTGACACTTTCAGCACACTGGGGTTAAGACCTGAGTGTGTGGGCTCTTCTGAGCCTTGCAGTTACATAGGGATACAGCTGTCTGAAAAAACGTGTTTATTTCGGGCTGAAAAACACGTTTTGAAAAGTGAGCTGTTACTGCCCCATAAGTTACATGGGGTTGACCAAACTTGCAGAAACATGTTTATTTCTGCTGAAAAACATGTTTTGACACTTTCTGCACAGTGGGGTTAAGACCTGAGTGTGTGGGCTCTTCTGAGCCTTGCAGTTACAGAGGGATACAGCTGTCTGAAAAAACGCGTTTATTTCGGGCTGAAAAACACGTTTTGAAAAGTGTGCTGTTACTACCCCATAACTTACATGGGGTTGACCAAACTTGCAGAAACATGTTTATTTCTGCTGAAAAACATGTTTTGACACTTTCAGCACACTGGGGTTAAGACCTGAGTGTGTGGGCTCTTTTGAGCCTTGCAGTTACATAGGGATACAGCTATCTGAAAAAACGCGTTTATTTCGGGCTGAAAAACACGTTTTGAAAAGTGAGCTGTTACTGCCCCATAAGTTACATGGGGTTGACCAAACTTGCAGAAACATGTTTATTTCAGCTGAAAAACATGTTTTGACACTTTCAGCACACTGGGGTTAAGACCTGAGTGTGTGGGCTCTTCTGAGCCTTGCAGTTACATAGGGATACAGCTGTCAGAAAAAACGCGTTTATTTCGGGCTGAAAAACACGTTTTGAAAAGTGAGCTGTTAGTGCCCCATAAGTTACATGGGGTTGACCAAACTTGCAGAAACATGTTTATTTCTGCTGAAAAACATGTTTTGACACTGTCAGCACACTGGGGTTAAGACCTGAGTGTGTGGGCTCTTCTGAGCCTTGCAGTTACATAGGGATACAGCTGTCTGAAAAAACGCGTTTATTTCGGGCTGAAAAACACGTTTTGAAAAGTGTGCTGTTACTACCCCATAACTTACATGGGGTTGACCAAACTTGCAGAAACATGTTTATTTCTGCTGAAAAACATGTTTTGACACTTTCAGCACACTGGGGTTAAGACCTGAGTGTGTGGGCTCTTCTGAGCCTTGCAGTTACATAGGGATACAGCTGTCTGAAAAAACGCGTTTATTTCGGGCTGAAAAACACGTTTTGAAAAGTGAGCTGTTACTGACCCATAACTTACATGGGGTTGACCAAACTTGCAGAAACATGTTTATTTCTGCTGAAAAACATGTTTTGACACTTTCAGCACACTGGGGTTAAGACCTGAGTTTGTGGGCTCTTCTGAGCCTTGCAGTTACATAGGGATACAGCTGTCTGAAAAAACGCGTTTATTTCGGGCTGAAAAACACGTTTTGAAAAGTGAGCTGTTAATGCCCCATAAGTTACATGGGGTTGACCAAACTTGCAGAAACATGTTTATTTCTGCTGAAAAACATGTTTTGACACTTTCAGCACACTGGGGTTAAGACCTGAGTGTGTGGGCTCTTCTGAGCCTTGCACTTACATAGGGATACAGCTGTCTGAAAAAACGTGTTTATTTCGGGCTGAAAAAAACGTTTTGAAAAGTGACCTGTTACTGCCCCATAAGATACATGGGGTTGACCAAACTTGCAGAAACATGTTTATTTCTTCTGAAAAACATGTTTTGACACTGTCAGCACACTGGGGTTAAGACCTGAGTGTGTGGGCTCTTCTGAGCCTTGCAGTTACATAGGGATACAGCTGTCTGAAAAAACGCGTTTATTTCGGGCTGAAAAACACGTTTTGAAAAGTGTGCTGTTACTACCCCATAACTTACATGGGGTTGACCAAACTTGCAGAAACATGTTTATTTCTGCTGAAAAACATGTTTTGACACTTTCAGCACACTGGGGTTAAGACCTGAGTGTGTGGGCTCTTCTGAGCCTTGCAGTTACATAGGGATACAGCTGTCTGAAAAAACGCGTTTATTTCGGGCTGAAAAACACGTTTTGAAAAGTGAGCTGTTAATGCCCCATAAGTTACATGGGGTTGACCAAACTTGCAGAAACATGTTTATTTCTGCTGAAAAACATGTTTTGACACTTTCAGCACACTGGGGTTAAGACCTGAGTGTGTGGGCTCTTCTGAGCCTTGCAGTTACATAGGGATACAGCTGTCTGAAAAAACGTGTTTATCTCGGGCTGAAAAACACGTTTTGAAAAGTGTGCTGTTACTGCCCCATAACTTACATGGGGTTGACCAAACTTGCAGAAACATGTTTATTTCTGCTGAAAAACATGTTTTGACACTTTCAGCACACTGGGGTTAAGACCTGAGTGTGTGGGCTCTTCTGAGCCTTGCACTTACATAGGGATACAGCTGTCTGAAAAAACGTGTTTATTTCGGGCTGAAAAAAACGTTTTGAAAAGTGACCTGTTACTGCCCCATAAGATACATGGGGTTGACCAAACTTGCAGAAACATGTTTATTTCTTCTGAAAAACATGTTTTGACACTGTCAGCACACTGGGGTTAAGACCTGAGTGTGTGGGCTCTTCTGAGCCTTGCAGTTACATAGGGATACAGCTGTCAGAAAAAACGCGTTTATTTCGGGCTGAAAAACACGTTTTGAAAAGTGAGCTGTTACTACCCCATAACTTACATGGGGTTGACCAAACTTGCAGAAACATGTTTATTTCTGCTGAAAAACATGTTTTGACACTGTCAGCACACTGGGGTTAAGACCTGAGTGTGTGGGCTCTTCTGAGCCTTGCAGTTACATAGGGATACAGCTGTCTGAAAAAACGCGTTTATTTCGGGCTGAAAAACACGTTTTGAAAAGTGTGCTGTTACTACCCCATAACTTACATGGGGTTGACCAAACTTGCAGAAACATGTTTATTTCTGCTGAAAAACATGTTTTGACACTTTCAGCACACTGGGGTTAAGACCTGAGTGTGTGGGCTCTCCTGAGCCTTGCAGTTACATAGGGATACAGCTGTCTGAAAAAACGTGTTTATTTCGGGCTGAAAAACACGTTTTGAAAAGTGAGCTGTTACTGCCCCATAAGTTACATGGGGTTGACCAAACTTGCAGAAACATGTTTATTTCTGCTGAAAAACATGTTTTGACACTTTCTGCACAGTGGGGTTAAGACCTGAGTGTGTGGGCTCTTCTGAGCCTTGCAGTTACAGAGGGATACAGCTGTCTGAAAAAACGTGTTTATCTCGGGCTGAAAAACACGTTTTGAAAAGTGTGCTGTTACTACCCCATAACTTACATGGGGTTGACCAAACTTGCAGAAACATGTTTTTTTCTGCTGAAAAACATGTTTTGACACTTTCAGCACACTGGGGTTAAGACCTGAGTGTGTGGGCTCTTCTGAGCCTTGCAGTTACATAGGGATACAGCTGTCTGAAAAAACGCGTTTATTTCGGGCTGAAAAACACGTTTTGAAAAGTGAGCTGTTACTGACCCATAACTTACATGGGGTTGACCAAACTTGCAGAAACATGTTTATTTCTGCTGAAAAACACATTTTGACACTTTCAGCACACTGGGGTTAAGACCTGAGTTTGTGGGCTCTTCTGAGCCTTGCAGTTACATAGGGATACAGCTGTCAGAAAAAACGCGTTTATTTTGGGCTGAAAAACACGTTTTGAAAAGTGAGCTGTTACTGCCCCATAAGTTACATGGGGTTGACCAAACTTGCAGAAACATGTTTATTTCTGCTGAAAAACATGTTTTGACACTGTCAGCACACTGGGGTTAAGACCTGAGTGTGTGGGCTCTTCTGAGCCTTGCAGTTACATAGGGATACAGCTGTCTGAAAAAACGCGTTTATTTCGGGCTGAAAAACACGTTTTGAAAAGTGAGCTGTTACTAACCCATAACTTACATGGGGTTGACCAAACTTGCAGAAACATGTTTATTTCTGCTGAAAAACATGTTTTGACACTTTCAGCACACTGGGGTTAAGACCTGAGTTTGTGGGCTCTTCTGAGCCTTGCAGTTACATAGTGATACAGCTGTCTGAAAAAACGCGTTTATTTCGGGCTGAAAAACACGTTTTGAAAAGTGAGCTGTTACTGACCCATAACTTACATGGGGTTGACCAAACTTGCAGAAACATGTTTATTTCTGCTAAAAAACATGTTTTGACACTTTCAGCACACTGGGGTTAAGACCTGAGTGTGTGGGCTCTACTGAGCCTTGCAGTTACATAGGGATACAGCTGTCTGAAAAAACGCGTTTATTTCGGGCTGAAAAACACGTTTTGAAAAGTGAGCTGTTACTGCCCCATAACTTACATGGGGTTGACCAAACTTGCAGAAACATGTTTATTTCTGCTGAAAAACATGTTTTGACACTGTCAGCACACTGGGGTTAAGACCTGAGTGTGTGGGCTCTTCTGAGCCTTGCAGTTACATAGGGATACAGCTGTCTGAAAAAACGCGTTTATTTCGGGCTGAAAAACACGTTTTGAAAAGTGAGCTGTTACTGACCCATAACTTACATGGGGTTGACCAAACTTGCAGAAACATGTTTATTTCTGCTGAAAAACACATTTTGACACTTTCAGCACACTGGGGTTAAGACCTGAGTTTGTGGGCTCTTCTGAGCCTTGCAGTTACATAGGGATACAGCTGTCAGAAAAAACGCGTTTATTTTGGGCTGAAAAACACGTTTTGAAAAGTGAGCTGTTACTGCCCCATAAGTTACATGGGGTTGACCAAACTTGCAGAAACATGTTTATTTCTGCTGAAAAACATGTTTTGACACTGTCAGCACACTGGGGTTAAGACCTGAGTGTGTGGGCTCTTCTGAGCCTTGCAGTTACATAGGGATACAGCTGTCTGAAAAAACGCGTTTATTTCGGGCTGAAAAACACGTTTTGAAAAGTGTGCTGTTACTACCCCATAACTTACATGGGGTTGACCAAACTTGCAGAAACATGTTTATTTCTGCTGAAAAACATGTTTTGACACTTTCAGCACACTGGGGTTAAGACCTGAGTGTCTGGGCTCTTCTGAGCCTTGCAGTTACATAGGGATACAGCTGTCTGAAAAAACGCGTTTATTTCGGGCTGAAAAACACGTTTTGAAAAGTGAGCTGTTACTAACCCATAACTTACATGGGGTTGACCAAACTTGCAGAAACATGTTTATTTCTGCTGAAAAACATGTTTTGACACTTTCAGCACACTGGGGTTAAGACCTGAGTTTGTGGGCTCTTCTGAGCCTTGCAGTTACATAGGGATACAGCTGTCTGAAAAAACGCGTTTATTTCGGGCTGAAAAACACGTTTTGAAAAGTGAGCTGTTACTGACCCATAACTTACATGGGGTTGTCCAAACTTGCAGAAACATGTTTATTTCTGCTGAAAAACATGTTTTGACACTTTCAGCACACTGGGGTTAAGACCTGAGTGTGTGGGCTCTTCTGAGCCTTGCAGTTACATAGGGATACAGCTGTCAGAAAAAACGTGTTTATCTCGGGCTGAAAAACACGTTTTGAAAAGTGAGCTGTTACTGCCCCATAAGTTACATGGGGTTGACCAAACTTGCAGAAACATGTTTATTTCTGCTGAAAAACATGTTTTGACACTGTCAGCACACTGGGGTTAAGACCTGAGTGTGTGGGCTCTTCTGAGCCTTGCAGTTACATAGGGATACAGCTGTCTGAAAAAACGCGTTTATTTCGGGCTGAAAAACACGTTTTGAAAAGTGTGCTGTTACTACCCCATAACTTACATGGGGTTGACCAAACTTGCAGAAACATGTTTATTTCTGCTGAAAAACATGTTTTGACACTTTCAGCACACTGGGGTTAAGACCTGAGTGTGTGGGCTCTTCTGAGCCTTGCAGTTACATAGGGATACAGCTGTCTGAAAAAACGCGTTTATTTCGGGCTGAAAAACACGTTTTGAAAAGTGAGCTGTTACTGACCCATAACTTACATGGGGTTGACCAAACTTGCAGAAACATGTTTATTTCTGCTGAAAAACATGTTTTGACACTTTCAGCACACTGGGGTTAAGACCTGAGTTTGTGGGCTCTTCTGAGCCTTGCAGTTACATAGGGATACAGCTGTCTGAAAAAACGCGTTTATTTCGGGCTGAAAAACACGTTTTGAAAAGTGTGCTGTTACTACCCCATAACTTACATGGGGTTGACCAAACTTGCAGAAACATGTTTATTTCTGCTGAAAAACATGTTTTGACACTTTCAGCACACTGGGGTTAAGACCTGAGTGTGTGGGCTCTTCTGAGCCTTGCAGTTACATAGGGATACAGCTGTCTGAAAAAACGCGTTTATTTCGGGCTGAAAAACACGTTTTGAAAAGTGAGCTGTTACTGCCCCATAAGTTACATGGGGTTGACCAAACTTGCAGAAACATGTTTATTTCTGCTGAAAAACATGTTTTGACACTTTCAGCACACTGGGGTTAAGACCTGAGTTTGTGGGCTCTTCTGAGCCTTGCAGTTACATAGGGATACAGCTGTCTGAAAAAACGCGTTTATTTCGGGCTGAAAAACACGTTTTGAAAAGTGAGCTGTTACTGACCCATAACTTACATGGGGTTGACCAAACTTGCAGAAACTTGTTTATTTCTGCTGAAAAACATGTTTTGACACTTTCAGCACACTGGGGTTAAGACCTGAGTGTGTGGGCTCTTGTGAGCCTTGCAGTTACATAGGGATACAGCTGTCTGAAAAAACGGGTTTATTTCGGGCTGAAAAACACGTTTTGAAAAGTGAGCTTTTAATGCCCCATAAGTTACATGGGGTTGACCAAACTTGCAGAAACATGTTTATTTCTGCTGAAAAACATGTTTTGACACTTTCAGCACACTGGGGTTAAGACCTGAGTGTGTGGGCTCTTCTGAGCCTTGCAGTTACATAGGGATACAGCTGTCTGAAAAAACGTGTTTATTTCGGGCTGAAAAACACGTTTTGAAAAGTGAGCTGTTACTGCCCCATAAGTTACATGGGGTTGACCAAACTTGCAGAAACATGTTTATTTCTGCTGAAAAACATGTTTTGACACTTTCTGCACAGTGGGGTTAAGACCTGTGTGTGTGGGCTCTTCTGAGCCTTGCAGTTACAGAGGGATACAGCTGTCTGAAAAAACGCGTTTATTTCGGGCTGAAAAACACGTTTTGAAAAGTGTGCTGTTACTACCCCATAACTTACATGGGGTTGACCAAACTTGCAGAAACATGTTTATTTCTGCTGAAAAACATGTTTTGACACTTTCAGCACACTGGGGTTAAGACCTGAGTGTGTGGGCTCTTTTGAGCCTTGCAGTTACATAGGGATACAGCTATCTGAAAAAACGCGTTTATTTCGGGCTGAAAAACACGTTTTGAAAAGTGAGCTGTTACTGCCCCATAAGTTACATGGGGTTGACCAAACTTGCAGAAACATGTTTATTTCAGCTGAAAAACATGTTTTGACACTTTCAGCACACTGGGGTTAAGACCTGAGTGTGTGGGCTCTTCTGAGCCTTGCAGTTACATAGGGATACAGCTGTCTGAAAAAACGTGTTTATCTCGGGCTGAAAAACACGTTTTGAAAAGTGTGCTGTTACTGCCCCATAACTTACATGGGGTTGACCAAACTTGCAGAAACATGTTTATTTCTTCTGAAAAACATGTTTTGACACTGTCAGCACACTGGGGTTAAGACTTGAGTGTGTGGGCTCTTCTGAGCCTTGCAGTTACATAGGGATACAGCTGTCAGAAAAAACGCGTTTATTTCGGGCTGAAAAACACGTTTTGAAAAGTGAGCTGTTAGTGCCCCATAAGTTACATGGGGTTGACCAAACTTGCAGAAACATGTTTATTTCTGCTGAAAAACATGTTTTGACACTGTCAGCACACTGGGGTTAAGACCTGAGTGTGTGGGCTCTTCTGAGCCTTGCAGTTACATACGGATACAGCTGTCTGAAAAAACGCGTTTATTTCGGGCTGAAAAACACGTTTTGAAAAGTGTGCTGTTACTACCCCATAACTTACATGGGGTTGACCAAACTTGCAGAAACATGTTTATTTCTGCTGAAAAACATGTTTTGACACTTTCAGCACACTGGGGTTAAGACCTGAGTGTGTGGGCTCTTCTGAGCCTTGCAGTTACATAGGGATACAGCTGTCTGAAAAAACGCGTTTATTTCGGGCTGAAAAACACGTTTTGAAAAGTGAGCTGTTAATGCCCCATAAGTTACATGGGGTTGACCAAACTTGCAGAAACATGTTTATTTCTGCTGAAAAACATGTTTTGACACTTTCAGCACACTGGGGTTAAGACCTGAGTGTGTGGGCTCTTCTGAGCCTTGCAGTTACATAGGGATACAGCTGTCTGAAAAAACGTGTTTATCTCGGGCTGAAAAACACGTTTTGAAAAGTGTGCTGTTACTGCCCCATAACTTACATGGGGTTGACCAAACTTGCAGAAACATGTTTATTTCTGCTGAAAAACATGTTTTGACACTGTCAGCACACTGGGGTTAAGACCTGAGTGTGTGGGCTCTTCTGAGCCTTGCAGTTACATAGGGATACAGCTGTCTGAAAAAACGCGTTTATTTCGGGCTGAAAAACACGTTTTGAAAAGTGTGCTGTTACTACCCCATAACTTACATGGGGTTGACCAAACTTGCAGAAACATGTTTATTTCTGCTGAAAAACATGTTTTGACACTTTCTGCACAGTGGGGTTAAGACCTGAGTGTGTGGGCTCTTCTGAGCCTTGCAGTTACAGAGGGATACAGCTGTCTGAAAAAACGCGTTTATTTCGGGCTGAAAAACACGTTTTGAAAAGTGTGCTGTTACTACCCCATAACTTACATGGGGTTGACCAAACTTGCAGAAACATGTTTATTTCTGCTGAAAAACATGTTTTGACACTTTCAGCACACTGGGGTTAAGACCTGAGTGTGTGGGCTCTTTTGAGCCTTGCAGTTACATAGGGATACAGCTATCTGAAAAAACGCGTTTATTTCGGGCTGAAAAACACGTTTTGAAAAGTGAGCTGTTACTGCCCCATAAGTTACATGGGGTTGACCAAACTTGCAGAAACATGTTTATTTCAGCTGAAAAACATGTTTTGACACTTTCAGCACACTGGGGTTAAGACCTGAGTGTGTGGGCTCTTCTGAGCCTTGCAGTTACATAGGGATACAGCTGTCAGAAAAAACGCGTTTATTTCGGGCTGAAAAACACGTTTTGAAAAGTGAGCTGTTAGTGCCCCATAAGTTACATGGGGTTGACCAAACTTGCAGAAACATGTTTATTTCTGCTGAAAAACATGTTTTGACACTGTCAGCACACTGGGGTTAAGACCTGAGTGTGTGGGCTCTTCTGAGCCTTGCAGTTACATAGGGATACAGCTGTCTGAAAAAACGCGTTTATTTCGGGCTGAAAAACACGTTTTGAAAAGTGTGCTGTTACTACCCCATAACTTACATGGGGTTGACCAAACTTGCAGAAACATGTTTATTTCTGCTGAAAAACATGTTTTGACACTTTCAGCACACTGGGGTTAAGACCTGAGTGTGTGGGCTCTTCTGAGCCTTGCAGTTACATAGGGATACAGCTGTCTGAAAAAACGCGTTTATTTCGGGCTGAAAAACACGTTTTGAAAAGTGAGCTGTTACTGACCCATAACTTACATGGGGTTGACCAAACTTGCAGAAACATGTTTATTTCTGCTGAAAAACATGTTTTGACACTTTCAGCACACTGGGGTTAAGACCTGAGTGTGTGGGCTCTTCTGAGCCTTGCAGTTACATAGGGATACAGCTGTCTGAAAAAACGCGTTTATTTCGGGCTGAAAAACACGTTTTGAAAAGTGAGCTGTTAATGCCCCATAAGTTACATGGGGTTGACCAAACTTGCAGAAACATGTTTATTTCTGCTGAAAAACATGTTTTGACACTTTCAGCACACTGGGGTTAAGACCTGAGTGTGTGGGCTCTTCTGAGCCTTGCACTTACATAGGGATACAGCTGTCTGAAAAAACGTGTTTATTTCGGGCTGAAAAAAACGTTTTGAAAAGTGACCTGTTACTGCCCCATAAGATACATGGGGTTGACCAAACTTGCAGAAACATGTTTATTTCTTCTGAAAAACATGTTTTGACACTGTCAGCACACTGGGGTTAAGACCTGAGTGTGTGGGCTCTTCTGAGCCTTGCAGTTACATAGGGATACAGCTGTCTGAAAAAACGCGTTTATTTCGGGCTGAAAAACACGTTTTGAAAAGTGTGCTGTTACTACCCCATAACTTACATGGGGTTGACCAAACTTGCAGAAACATGTTTATTTCTGCTGAAAAACATGTTTTGACACTTTCAGCACACTGGGGTTAAGACCTGAGTGTGTGGGCTCTTCTGAGCCTTGCAGTTACATAGGGATACAGCTGTCTGAAAAAACGCGTTTATTTCGGGCTGAAAAACACGTTTTGAAAAGTGAGCTGTTAATGCCCCATAAGTTACATGGGGTTGACCAAACTTGCAGAAACATGTTTATTTCTGCTGAAAAACATGTTTTGACACTTTCAGCACACTGGGGTTAAGACCTGAGTGTGTGGGCTCTTCTGAGCCTTGCAGTTACATAGGGATACAGCTGTCTGAAAAAACGTGTTTATCTCGGGCTGAAAAACACGTTTTGAAAAGTGTGCTGTTACTGCCCCATAACTTACATGGGGTTGACCAAACTTGCAGAAACGTGTTTATTTCTGCTGAAAAACATGTTTTGACACTTTCAGCACACTGGGGTTAAGACCTGAGTGTGTGGGCTCTTCTGAGCCTTGCACTTACATAGGGATACAGCTGTCTGAAAAAACGTGTTTATTTCGGGCTGAAAAAAACGTTTTGAAAAGTGACCTGTTACTGCCCCATAAGATACATGGGGTTGACCAAACTTGCAGAAACATGTTTATTTCTTCTGAAAAACATGTTTTGACACTGTCAGCACACTGGGGTTAAGACCTGAGTGTGTGGGCTCTTCTGAGCCTTGCAGTTACATAGGGATACAGCTGTCAGAAAAAACGCGTTTATTTCGGGCTGAAAAACACGTTTTGAAAAGTGAGCTGTTACTACCCCATAACTTACATGGGGTTGACCAAACTTGCAGAAACATGTTTATTTCTGCTGAAAAACATGTTTTGACACTGTCAGCACACTGGGGTTAAGACCTGAGTGTGTGGGCTCTTCTGAGCCTTGCAGTTACATAGGGATACAGCTGTCTGAAAAAACGCGTTTATTTCGGGCTGAAAAACACGTTTTGAAAAGTGTGCTGTTACTACCCCATAACTTACATGGGGTTGACCAAACTTGCAGAAACATGTTTATTTCTGCTGAAAAACATGTTTTGACACTTTCAGCACACTGGGGTTAAGACCTGAGTGTGTGGGCTCTCCTGAGCCTTGCAGTTACATAGGGATACAGCTGTCTGAAAAAACGTGTTTATTTCGGGCTGAAAAACACGTTTTGAAAAGTGAGCTGTTACTGCCCCATAAGTTACATGGGGTTGACCAAACTTGCAGAAACATGTTTATTTCTGCTGAAAAACATGTTTTGACACTTTCTGCACAGTGGGGTTAAGACCTGAGTGTGTGGGCTCTTCTGAGCCTTGCAGTTACAGAGGGATACAGCTGTCTGAAAAAACGTGTTTATCTCGGGCTGAAAAACACGTTTTGAAAAGTGTGCTGTTACTACCCCATAACTTACATGGGGTTGACCAAACTTGCAGAAACATGTTTTTTTCTGCTGAAAAACATGTTTTGACACTTTCAGCACACTGGGGTTAAGACCTGAGTGTGTGGGCTCTTCTGAGCCTTGCAGTTACATAGGGATACAGCTGTCTGAAAAAACGCGTTTATTTCGGGCTGAAAAACACGTTTTGAAAAGTGAGCTGTTACTGACCCATAACTTACATGGGGTTGACCAAACTTGCAGAAACATGTTTATTTCTGCTGAAAAACACATTTTGACACTTTCAGCACACTGGGGTTAAGACCTGAGTTTGTGGGCTCTTCTGAGCCTTGCAGTTACATAGGGATACAGCTGTCAGAAAAAACGCGTTTATTTTGGGCTGAAAAACACGTTTTGAAAAGTGAGCTGTTACTGCCCCATAAGTTACAGGGGGTTGACCAAACTTGCAGAAACATGTTTATTTCTGCTGAAAAACATGTTTTGACACTGTCAGCACACTGGGGTTAAGACCTGAGTGTGTGGGCTCTTCTGAGCCTTGCAGTTACATAGGGATACAGCTGTCTGAAAAAACGCGTTTATTTCGGGCTGAAAAACACGTTTTGAAAAGTGTGCTGTTACTACCCCATAACTTACATGGGGTTGACCAAACTTGCAGAAACATGTTTATTTCTGCTGAAAAACATGTTTTGACACTTTCAGCACACTGGGGTTAAGACCTGAGTGTCTGGGCTCTTCTGAGCCTTGCAGTTACATAGGGATACAGCTGTCTGAAAAAACGCGTTTATTTCGGGCTGAAAAACACGTTTTGAAAAGTGAGCTGTTACTAACCCATAACTTACATGGGGTTGACCAAACTTGCAGAAACATGTTTATTTCTGCTGAAAAACATGTTTTGACACTTTCAGCACACTGGGGTTAAGACCTGAGTTTGTGGGCTCTTCTGAGCCTTGCAGTTACATAGTGATACAGCTGTCTGAAAAAACGCGTTTATTTCGGGCTGAAAAACACGTTTTGAAAAGTGAGCTGTTACTGACCCATAACTTACATGGGGTTGACCAAACTTGCAGAAACATGTTTATTTCTGCTGAAAAACATGTTTTGACACTTTCAGCACACTGGGGTTAAGACCTGAGTGTGTGGGCTCTACTGAGCCTTGCAGTTACATAGGGATACAGCTGTCTGAAAAAACGCGTTTATTTCGGGCTGAAAAACACGTTTTGAAAAGTGAGCTGTTACTGCCCCATAACTTACATGGGGTTGACCAAACTTGCAGAAACATGTTTATTTCTGCTGAAAAACATGTTTTGACACTGTCAGCACACTGGGGTTAAGACCTGAGTGTGTGGGCTCTTCTGAGCCTTGCAGTTACATAGGGATACAGCTGTCTGAAAAAACGCGTTTATTTCGGGCTGAAAAACACGTTTTGAAAAGTGAGCTGTTACTGACCCATAACTTACATGGGGTTGACCAAACTTGCAGAAACATGTTTATTTCTGCTGAAAAACACATTTTGACACTTTCAGCACACTGGGGTTAAGACCTGAGTTTGTGGGCTCTTCTGAGCCTTGCAGTTACATAGGGATACAGCTGTCAGAAAAAACGCGTTTATTTTGGGCTGAAAAACACGTTTTGAAAAGTGAGCTGTTACTGCCCCATAAGTTACATGGGGTTGACCAAACTTGCAGAAACATGTTTATTTCTGCTGAAAAACATGTTTTGACACTGTCAGCACACTGGGGTTAAGACCTGAGTGTGTGGGCTCTTCTGAGCCTTGCAGTTACATAGGGATACAGCTGTCTGAAAAAACGCGTTTATTTCGGGCTGAAAAACACGTTTTGAAAAGTGTGCTGTTACTACCCCATAACTTACATGGGGTTGACCAAACTTGCAGAAACATGTTTATTTCTGCTGAAAAACATGTTTTGACACTTTCAGCACACTGGGGTTAAGACCTGAGTGTCTGGGCTCTTCTGAGCCTTGCAGTTACATAGGGATACAGCTGTCTGAAAAAACGCGTTTATTTCGGGCTGAAAAACACGTTTTGAAAAGTGAGCTGTTACTAACCCATAACTTACATGGGGTTGACCAAACTTGCAGAAACATGTTTATTTCTGCTGAAAAACATGTTTTGACACTTTCAGCACACTGGGGTTAAGACCTGAGTTTGTGGGCTCTTCTGAGCCTTGCAGTTACATAGTGATACAGCTGTCTGAAAAAACGCGTTTATTTCGGGCTGAAAAACACGTTTTGAAAAGTGAGCTGTTACTGACCCATAACTTACATGGGGTTGACCAAACTTGCAGAAACATGTTTATTTCTGCTGAAAAACATGTTTTGACACTTTCAGCACACTGGGGTTAAGACCTGAGTGTGTGGGCTCTACTGAGCCTTGCAGTTACATAGGGATACAGCTGTCTGAAAAAACGCGTTTATTTCGGGCTGAAAAACACGTTTTGAAAAGTGAGCTGTTACTGCCCCATAACTTACATGGGGTTGACCAAACTTGCAGAAACATGTTTATTTCTGCTGAAAAACATGTTTTGACACTGTCAGCACACTGGGGTTAAGACCTGAGTGTGTGGGCTCTTCTGAGCCTTGCAGTTACATAGGGATACAGCTGTCTGAAAAAACGCGTTTATTTCGGGCTGAAAAACACGTTTTGAAAAGTGTGCTGTTACTACCCCATAACTTACATGGGGTTGACCAAACTTGCAGAAACATGTTTATTTCTGCTGAAAAACATGTTTTGACACTTTCAGCACACTGGGGTTAAGACCTGAGTGTGTGGGCTCTTCTGAGCCTTGCAGTTACATAGGGATACAGCTGTCTGAAAAAACGCGTTTATTTCGGGCTGAAAAACACGTTTTGAAAAGTGAGCTGTTACTGCCCCATAACTTACATGGGGTTGACCAAACTTGCAGAAACATGTTTATTTCTGCTGAAAAACATGTTTTGACACTTTCAGCACACTGGGGTTAAGACCTGAGTGTGTGGGCTCTTCTGAGCCTTGCAGTTACATAGGGATACAGCTGTCTGAAAAAACGCGTTTATTTCGGGCTGAAAAACACGTTTTGAAAAGTGAGCTGTTAATGCCCCATAAGTTACATGGGGTTGACCAAACTTGCAGAAACATGTTTATTTCTGCTGAAAAACATGTTTTGACACTTTCAGCACACTGGGGTTAAGACCTGAGTGTGTGGGCTCTTCTGAGCCTTGCAGTTACATAGGGATACAGCTGTCTGAAAAAACGTGTTTATCTCGGGCTGAAAAACACGTTTTGAAAAGTGTGCTGTTACTGCCCCATAACTTACATGGGGTTGACCAAACTTGCAGAAACATGTTTATTTCTGCTGAAAAACATGTTTTGACACTTTCAGCACACTGGGGTTAAGACCTGAGTGTGTGGGCTCTTCTGAGCCTTGCACTTACATAGGGATACAGCTGTCTGAAAAAACGTGTTTATTTCGGGCTGAAAAAAACGTTTTGAAAAGTGACCTGTTACTGCCCCATAAGATACATGGGGTTGACCAAACTTGCAGAAACATGTTTATTTCTTCTGAAAAACATGTTTTGACACTGTCAGCACACTGGGGTTAAGACCTGAGTGTGTGGGCTCTTCTGAGCCTTGCAGTTACATAGGGATACAGCTGTCAGAAAAAACGCGTTTATTTCGGGCTGAAAAACACGTTTTGAAAAGTGAGCTGTTACTACCCCATAACTTACATGGGGTTGACCAAACTTGCAGAAACATGTTTATTTCTGCTGAAAAACATGTTTTGACACTGTCAGCACACTGGGGTTAAGACCTGAGTGTGTGGGCTCTTCTGAGCCTTGCAGTTACATAGGGATACAGCTGTCTGAAAAAACGCGTTTATTTCGGGCTGAAAAACACGTTTTGAAAAGTGTGCTGTTACTACCCCATAACTTACATGGGGTTGACCAAACTTGCAGAAACATGTTTATTTCTGCTGAAAAACATGTTTTGACACTTTCAGCACACTGGGGTTAAGACCTGAGTGTGTGGGCTCTTCTGAGCCTTGCAGTTACATAGGGATACAGCTGTCTGAAAAAACGTGTTTATTTCGGGCTGAAAAACACGTTTTGAAAAGTGAGCTGTTACTGCCCCATAAGTTACATGGGGTTGACCAAACTTGCAGAAACATGTTTATTTCTGCTGAAAAACATGTTTTGACACTTTCTGCACAGTGGGGTTAAGACCTGAGTGTGTGGGCTCTTCTGAGCCTTGCAGTTACAGAGGGATACAGCTGTCTGAAAAAACGTGTTTATCTCGGGCTGAAAAACACGTTTTGAAAAGTGTGCTGTTACTACCCCATAACTTACATGGGGTTGACCAAACTTGCAGAAACATGTTTTTTTCTGCTGAAAAACATGTTTTGACACTTTCAGCACACTGGGGTTAAGACCTGAGTGTGTGGGCTCTTCTGAGCCTTGCAGTTACATAGGGATACAGCTGTCTGAAAAAACGCGTTTATTTCGGGCTGAAAAACACGTTTTGAAAAGTGAGCTGTTACTGACCCATAACTTACATGGGGTTGACCAAACTTGCAGAAACATGTTTATTTCTGCTGAAAAACATGTTTTGACACTGTCAGCACACTGGGGTTAAGACCTGAGTGTGTGGGCTCTTCTGAGCCTTGCAGTTACATAGGGATACAGCTGTCTGAAAAAACGCGTTTATTTCGGGCTGAAAAACACGTTTTGAAAAGTGTGCTGTTACTACCCCATAACTTACATGGGGTTGACCAAACTTGCAGAAACATGTTTATTTCTGCTGAAAAACATGTTTTGACACTTTCAGCACACTGGGGTTAAGACCTGAGTGTCTGGGCTCTTCTGAGCCTTGCAGTTACATAGGGATACAGCTGTCTGAAAAAACGCGTTTATTTCGGGCTGAAAAACACGTTTTGAAAAGTGAGCTGTTACTAACCCATAACTTACATGGGGTTGACCAAACTTGCAGAAACATGTTTATTTCTGCTGAAAAACATGTTTTGACACTTTCAGCACACTGGGGTTAAGACCTGAGTTTGTGGGCTCTTCTGAGCCTTGCAGTTACATAGTGATACAGCTGTCTGAAAAAACGCGTTTATTTCGGGCTGAAAAACACGTTTTGAAAAGTGAGCTGTTACTGACCCATAACTTACATGGGGTTGACCAAACTTGCAGAAACATGTTTATTTCTGCTGAAAAACATGTTTTGACACTTTCAGCACACTGGGGTTAAGACCTGAGTGTGTGGGCTCTACTGAGCCTTGCAGTTACATAGGGATACAGCTGTCTGAAAAAACGCGTTTATTTCGGGCTGAAAAACACGTTTTGAAAAGTGAGCTGTTACTGCCCCATAACTTACATGGGGTTGACCAAACTTGCAGAAACATGTTTATTTCTGCTGAAAAACATGTTTTGACACTTTCAGCACACTGGGGTTAAGACCTGAGTGTGTGGGCTCTTCTGAGCCTTGCAGTTACATAGGGATACAGCTGTCTGAAAAAACGCGTTTATTTCGGGCTGAAAAACACGTTTTGAAAAGTGAGCTGTTAATGCCCCTTAAGTTACATGGGGTTGACCAAACTTGCAGAAACATGTTTATTTCTGCTGAAAAACATAATTTGACACTTTCAGCACACTGGGGTTAAGACCTGAGTGTGTGGGCTCTTCTGAGCCTTGCAGTTACATAGGGATACAGCTGTCTGAAAAAACGTGTTTATTTCGGGCTGAAAAACACGTTTTGAAAAGTGAGCTGTTACTGCCCCATAAGTTACATGGGGTTGACCAAACTTGCAGAAACATGTTTATTTCTGCTGAAAAACATGTTTTGACACTTTCTGCACAGTGGGGTTAAGACCTGAGTGTGTGGGCTCTTCTGAGCCTTGCAGTTACAGAGGGATACAGCTGTCTGAAAAAACGCGTTTATTTCGGGCTGAAAAACACGTTTTGAAAAGTGTGCTGTTACTACCCCATAACTTACATGGGGTTGACCAAACTTGCAGAAACATGTTTATTTCTGCTGAAAAACATGTTTTGACACTTTCAGCACACTGGGGTTAAGACCTGAGTGTGTGGGCTCTTCTGAGCCTTGCAGTTACATAGGGATACAGCTGTCTGAAAAAACGCGTTTATTTCGGGCTGAAAAACACGTTTTGAAAAGTGAGCTGTTACTGACCCATAACTTACATGGGGTTGACCAAACTTGCAGAAACATGTTTATTTCTGCTGAAAAACATGTTTTGACACTTTCAGCACACTGGGGTTAAGACCTGAGTTTGTGGGCTCTTCTGAGCCTTGCAGTTACATAGGGATACAGCTGTCTGAAAAAACGCGTTTATTTCGGGCTGAAAAACACGTTTTGAAAAGTGAGCTGTTACTGACCCATAACTTACATGGGGTTGACCAAACTTGCAGAAACATGTTTATTTCTGCTGAAAAACATGTTTTGACACTTTCAGCACACTGGGGTTAAGACCTGAGTGTGTGGGCTCTACTGAGCCTTGCAGTTACATAGGGATACAGCTGTCTGAAAAAACGCGTTTATTTCGGGCTGAAAAACACGTTTTGAAAAGTGAGCTGTTAATGCCCCATAAGTTACATGGGGTTGTCCAAACTTGCAGAAACATGTTTATTTCTGCTGAAAAACATGTTTTGACACTTTCAGCACACTGGGGTTAAGACCTGAGTGTGTGGGCTCTTCTGAGCCTTGCAGTTACATAGGGATACAGCTGTCTGAAAAAACGTGTTTATTTCGGGCTGAAAAACACGTTTTGAAAAGTGACCTGTTACTGCCCCATAAGATACATGGGGTTGACCAAACTTGCAGAAACATGTTTATTTCTGCTGAAAAACATGTATTGACACTTTCTGCACAGTGGGGTTAAGACCTGAGTGTGTGGGCTCTTCTGAGCCTTGCAGTTACATAGGGATACAGCTGTCTGAAAAAACGCGTTTATTTCGGGCTGAAAAACACGTTTTGAAAAGTGTGCTGTTACTACCCCATAACTTACATGGGGTTGACCAAACTTGCAGAAACATGTTTATTTCTGCTGAAAAACATGTTTTGACACTTTCAGCACACTGGGGTTAAGACCTGAGTGTGTGGGCTCTTCTGAGCCTTGCAGTTACATAGGGATACAGCTGTCTGAAAAAACGCGTTTATTTCGGGCTGAAAAACACGTTTTGAAAAGTGAGCTGTTACTGCCCCATAAGTTACATGGGGTTGACCAAACTTGCAGAAACATGTTTATTTCTGCTGAAAAACATGTTTTGACACTTTCAGCACACTGGGGTTAAGACCTGAGTTTGTGGGCTCTTCTGAGCCTTGCAGTTACATAGGGATACAGCTGTCTGAAAAAACGCGTTTATTTCGGGCTGAAAAACACGTTTTGAAAAGTGAGCTGTTACTGACCCATAACTTACATGGGGTTGACCAAACTTGCAGAAACATGTTTATTTCTGCTGAAAAACATGTTTTGACACTTTCAGTACACTGGGGTTAAGACCTGAGTGTGTGGGCTCTTCTGAGCCTTGCAGTTACATAGGGATACAGCTGTCTGAAAAAACGCGTTTATTTCGGGCTGAAAAACACGTTTTGAAAAGTGAGCTGTTAATGCCCCATAAGTTACATGGGGTTGACCAAACTTGCAGAAACATGTTTATTTCTGCTGAAAAACATGTTTTGACACTTTCAGCACACTGGGGTTAAGACCTGAGTGTGTGGGCTCTTCTGAGCCTTGCAGTTACATAGGGATACAGCTGTCAGAAAAAACGCGTTTATTTCGGGCTGAAAAACACGTTTTGAAAAGTGAGCTGTTAGTGCCCCATAAGTTACATGGGGTTGACCAAACTTGCAGAAACATGTTTATTTCTGCTGAAAAACATGTTTTGACACTGTCAGCACACTGGGGTTAAGACCTGAGTGTGTGGGCTCTTCTGAGCCTTGCAGTTACATAGGGATACAGCTGTCTGAAAAAACGCGTTTATTTCGGGCTGAAAAACACGTTTTGAAAAGTGAGCTGTTACTGCCCCATAAGTTACATGGGGTTGACCAAACTTGCAGAAACATGTTTATTTCTGCTGAAAAACATGTTTTGACACTTTCAGCACACTGGGGTTAAGACCTGAGTGTGTGGGCTCTTCTGAGCCTTGCAGTTACATAGGGATACAGCTGTCTGAAAAAACGCGTTTATTTCGGGCTGAAAAACACGTTTTGAAAAGTGAGCTGTTACTGACCCATAACTTACATGGGGTTGACCAAACTTGCAGAAACATGTTTATTTCTGCTGAAAAACATGTTTTGACACTTTCAGCACACTGGGGTTAAGACCTGAGTGTGTGGGCTATTCTGAGCCTTGCAGTTACATAGGGATACAGCTGTCAGAAAAAACGCGTTTATTTCGGGCTGAAAAACACGTTTTGAAAAGTGAGCTGTTACTGCCCCATAAGTTACATGGGGTTGACCAAACTTGCAGAAACATGTTTATTTCTGCTGAAAAACATGTTTTGACACTGTCAGCACACTGGGGTTAAGACCTGAGTGTGTGGGCTCTTCTGAGCCTTGCAGTTACATAGGGATACAGCTGTCTGAAAAAACGCGTTTATTTCGGGCTGAAAAACACGTTTTGAAAAGTGTGCTGTTACTACCCCATAACTTACATGGGGTTGACCAAACTTGCAGAAACATGTTTATTTCTGCTGAAAAACATGTTTTGACACTTTCAGCACACTGGGGTTAAGACCTGAGTGTGTGGGCTCTTCTGAGCCTTGCAGTTACATAGGGATACAGCTGTCTGAAAAAACGTGTTTATTTCGGGCTGAAAAACACGTTTTGAAAAGTGAGCTGTTACTGCCCCATAAGTTACATGGGGTTGACCAAACTTGCAGAAACATGTTTATTTCTGCTGAAAAACATGTTTTGACACTTTCTGCACAGTGGGGTTAAGACCTGAGTGTGTGGGCTCTTCTGAGCCTTGCAGTTACAGAGGGATACAGCTGTCTGAAAAAACGCGTTTATTTCGGGCTGAAAAACACGTTTTGAAAAGTGTGCTGTTACTACCCCATAACTTACATGGGGTTGACCAAACTTGCAGAAACATGTTTATTTCTGCTGAAAAACATGTTTTGACACTTTCAGCACACTGGGGTTAAGACCTGAGTGTGTGGGCTCTTCTGAGCCTTGCAGTTACATAGGGATACAGCTGTCTGAAAAAACGCGTTTATTTCGGGCTGAAAAACACGTTTTGAAAAGTGAGCTGTTACTGACCCATAACTTACATGGGGTTGACCAAACTTGCAGAAACATGTTTATTTCTGCTGAAAAACATGTTTTGACACTTTCAGCACACTGGGGTTAAGACCTGAGTTTGTGGGCTCTTCTGAGCCTTGCAGTTACATAGGGATACAGCTGTCTGAAAAAACGCGTTTATTTCGGGCTGAAAAACACGTTTTGAAAAGTGAGCTGTTACTGACCCATAACTTACATGGGGTTGACCAAACTTGCAGAAACATGTTTATTTCTGCTGAAAAACATGTTTTGACACTTTCAGCACACTGGGGTTAAGACCTGAGTGTGTGGGCTCTACTGAGCCTTGCAGTTACATAGGGATACAGCTGTCTGAAAAAACGCGTTTATTTCGGGCTGAAAAACACGTTTTGAAAAGTGAGCTGTTAATGCCCCATAAGTTACATGGGGTTGTCCAAACTTGCAGAAACATGTTTATTTCTGCTGAAAAACATGTTTTGACACTTTCAGCACACTGGGGTTAAGACCTGAGTGTGTGGGCTCTTCTGAGCCTTGCAGTTACATAGGGATACAGCTGTCTGAAAAAACGTGTTTATTTCGGGCTGAAAAACACGTTTTGAAAAGTGACCTGTTACTGCCCCATAAGATACATGGGGTTGACCAAACTTGCAGAAACATGTTTATTTCTGCTGAAAAACATGTATTGACACTTTCTGCACAGTGGGGTTAAGACCTGAGTGTGTGGGCTCTTCTGAGCCTTGCAGTTACATAGGGATACAGCTGTCTGAAAAAACGCGTTTATTTCGGGCTGAAAAACACGTTTTGAAAAGTGTGCTGTTACTACCCCATAACTTACATGGGGTTGACCAAACTTGCAGAAACATGTTTATTTCTGCTGAAAAACATGTTTTGACACTTTCAGCACACTGGGGTTAAGACCTGAGTGTGTGGGCTCTTCTGAGCCTTGCAGTTACATAGGGATACAGCTGTCTGAAAAAACGCGTTTATTTCGGGCTGAAAAACACGTTTTGAAAAGTGAGCTGTTACTGCCCCATAAGTTACATGGGGTTGACCAAACTTGCAGAAACATGTTTATTTCTGCTGAAAAACATGTTTTGACACTTTCAGCACACTGGGGTTAAGACCTGAGTTTGTGGGCTCTTCTGAGCCTTGCAGTTACATAGGGATACAGCTGTCTGAAAAAACGCGTTATTTCGGGCTGAAAAACACGTTTTGAAAAGTGAGCTGTTACTGACCCATAACTTACATGGGGTTGACCAAACTTGCAGAAACATGTTTATTTCTGCTGAAAAACATGTTTTGACACTTTCAGTACACTGGGGTTAAGACCTGAGTGTGTGGGCTCTTCTGAGCCTTGCAGTTACATAGGGATACAGCTGTCTGAAAAAACGCGTTTATTTCGGGCTGAAAAACACGTTTTGAAAAGTGAGCTGTTAATGCCCCATAAGTTACATGGGGTTGACCAAACTTGCAGAAACATGTTTATTTCTGCTGAAAAACATGTTTTGACACTTTCAGCACACTGGGGTTAAGACCTGAGTGTGTGGGCTCTTCTGAGCCTTGCAGTTACATAGGGATACAGCTGTCAGAAAAAACGCGTTTATTTCGGGCTGAAAAACACGTTTTGAAAAGTGAGCTGTTAGTGCCCCATAAGTTACATGGGGTTGACCAAACTTGCAGAAACATGTTTATTTCTGCTGAAAAACATGTTTTGACACTGTCAGCACACTGGGGTTAAGACCTGAGTGTGTGGGCTCTTCTGAGCCTTGCAGTTACATAGGGATACAGCTGTCTGAAAAAACGCGTTTATTTCGGGCTGAAAAACACGTTTTGAAAAGTGAGCTGTTACTGCCCCATAAGTTACATGGGGTTGACCAAACTTGCAGAAACATGTTTATTTCTGCTGAAAAACATGTTTTGACACTTTCAGCACACTGGGGTTAAGACCTGAGTGTGTGGGCTCTTCTGAGCCTTGCAGTTACATAGGGATACAGCTGTCTGAAAAAACGCGTTTATTTCGGGCTGAAAAACACGTTTTGAAAAGTGAGCTGTTACTGACCCATAACTTACATGGGGTTGACCAAACTTGCAGAAACATGTTTATTTCTGCTGAAAAACATGTTTTGACACTTTCAGCACACTGGGGTTAAGACCTGAGTGTGTGGGCTATTCTGAGCCTTGCAGTTACATAGGGATACAGCTGTCAGAAAAAACGCGTTTATTTCGGGCTGAAAAACACGTTTTGAAAAGTGAGCTGTTACTGCCCCATAAGTTACATGGGGTTGACCAAACTTGCAGAAACATGTTTATTTCTGCTGAAAAACATGTTTTGACACTGTCAGCACACTGGGGTTAAGACCTGAGTGTGTGGGCTCTTCTGAGCCTTGCAGTTACATAGGGATACAGCTGTCTGAAAAAACGCGTTTATTTCGGGCTGAAAAACACGTTTTGAAAAGTGTGCTGTTACTACCCCATAACTTACATGGGGTTGACCAAACTTGCAGAAACATGTTTATTTCTGCTGAAAAACATGTTTTGACACTTTCAGCACACTGGGGTTAAGACCTGAGTGTCTGGGCTCTTCTGAGCCTTGCAGTTACATAGGGATACAGCTGTCTGAAAAAACGCGTTTATTTCGGGCTGAAAAACACGTTTTGAAAAGTGAGCTGTTACTGACCCATAACTTACATGGGGTTGACCAAACTTGCAGAAACATGTTTATTTCTGCTGAAAAACATGTTTTGACACTTTCAGCACACTGGGGTTAAGACCTGAGTTTGTGGGCTCTTCTGAGCCTTGCAGTTACATAGGGATACAGCTGTCTGAAAAAACGCGTTTATTTCGGGCTGAAAAACACGTTTTGAAAAGTGAGCTGTTACTGACCCATAACTTACATGGGGTTGACCAAACTTGCAGAAACATGTTTATTTCTGCTGTAAAACATGTTTTGACACTTTCAGCACACTGGGGTTAAGATCTGAGTTTGTGGGCTCTTCTGAGACTTGCAGTTACATAGGGATACAGCTGTCTGAAAAAACGCGTTTATTTCGGGCTGAAAAACACGTTTTGAAAAGTGAGCTGTTACTGACCCATAACTTACATGGGGTTGACCAAACTTGCAGAAACATGTTTATTTCTGCTGAAAAACATGTTTTGACACTTTCAGCACACTGGGGTTAAGACCTGAGTGTGTGGGCTCTTCTGAGCCTTGCAGTTACATAGGGATACAGCTGTCTGAAAAAACGTGTTTATTTCGGGCTGAAAAACACGTTTTGAAAAGTGAGCTGTTACTGCCCCATAAGTTACATGGGGTTGACCAAACTTGCAGAAACATGTTTATTTCTGCTGAAAAACATGTTTTGACACTTTCTGCACAGTGGGGTTAAGACCTGAGTGTGTGGGCTCTTCTGAGCCTTGCAGTTACAGAGGGATACAGCTGTCTGAAAAAACGCGTTTATTTCGGGCTGAAAAACACGTTTTGAAAAGTGTGCTGTTACTACCCCATAACTTACATGGGGTTGACCAAACTTGCAGAAACATGTTTATTTCTGCTGAAAAACATGTTTTGACACTTTCAGCACACTGGGGTTAAGACCTGAGTGTGTGGGCTCTTCTGAGCCTTGCAGTTACATAGGGATACAGCTGTCTGAAAAAACGCGTTTATTTCGGGCTGAAAAACAAGTTTTGAAAAGTGAGCTGTTACTGACCCATAACTTACATGGGGTTGTCCAAACTTGCAGAAACATGTTTATTTCTGCTGAAAAACATGTTTTGACACTTTCAGCACACTGGGGTTAAGACCTGAGTGTGTGGGCTCTTCTGAGCCTTGCAGTTACATAGGGATACAGCTGTCTGAAAAAACGTGTTTATTTCGGGCTGAAAAACACGTTTTGAAAAGTGACCTGTTACTGCCCCATAAGATACATGGGGTTGACCAAACTTGCAGAAACATGTTTATTTCTGCTGAAAAACATGTTTTGACACTTTCTGCACAGTGGGGTTAAGACCTGAGTGTGTGGGCTCTTCTGAGCCTTGCAGTTACATAGGGATACAGCTGTCTGAAAAAACACGTTTATTTCGGGCTGAAAAACACGTTTTGAAAAGTGTGCTGTTACTACCCCATAACTTACATGGGGTTGACCAAACTTGCAGAAACATGTTTATTTCTGCTGAAAAACATGTTTTGACACTTTCAGCACACTGGGGTTAAGACCTGAGTGTGTGGGCTCTTCTGAGCCTTGCAGTTACATAGGGATACAGCTGTCAGAAAAAACGTGTTTATCTCGGGCTGAAAAACACGTTTTGAAAAGTGAGCTGTTACTGCCCCATAAGTTACATGGGGTTGACCAAACTTGCAGAAACATGTTTATTTCTGCTGAAAAACATGTTTTGACACTGTCAGCACACTGGGGTTAAGACCTGAGTGTGTGGGCTCTTCTGAGACTTGCAGTTACATAGGGATACAGCTGTCTGAAAAAACGCGTTTATTTCGGGCTGAAAAACACGTTTTGAAAAGTGTGCTGTTACTACCCCATAACTTACATGGGGTTGACCAAACTTGCAGAAACATGTTTATTTCTGCTGAAAAACATGTTTTGACACTTTCAGCACACTGGGGTTAAGACCTGAGTGTGTGGGCTCTTCTGAGCCTTGCAGTTACATAGGGATACAGCTGTCTGAAAAAACGCGTTTATTCCGGGCTGAAAAACACGTTTTGAAAAGTGAGCTGTTACTGACCCATAACTTACATGGGGTTGACCAAACTTGCAGAAACATGTTTATTTCTGCTGAAAAACATGTTTTGACACTTTCAGCACACTGGGGTTAAGACCTGAGTTTGTGGGCTCTTCTGAGCCTTGCAGTTACATAGGGATACAGCTGTCTGAAAAAACGCGTTTATTTCGGGCTGAAAAACACGTTTTGAAAAGTGTGCTGTTACTACCCCATAACTTACATGGGGTTGACCAAACTTGCAGAAACATGTTTATTTCTGCTGAAAAACATGTTTTGACACTTTCAGCACACTGGGGTTAAGACCTGAGTGTGTGGGCTCTTCTGAGCCTTGCAGTTACATAGGGATACAGCTGTCTGAAAAAACGCGTTTATTTCGGGCTGAAAAACACGTTTTGAAAAGTGAGCTGTTACTGCCCCATAAGTTACATGGGGTTGACCAAACTTGCAGAAACATGTTTATTTCTGCTGAAAAACATGTTTTGACACTTTCAGCACACTGGGGTTAAGACCTGAGTTTGTGGGCTCTTCTGAGCCTTGCAGTTACATAGGGATACAGCTGTCTGAAAAAACGCGTTTATTTCGGGCTGAAAAACACGTTTTGAAAAGTGAGCTGTTACTGACCCATAACTTACATGGGGTTGACCAAACTTGCAGAAACTTGTTTATTTCTGCTGAAAAACATGTTTTGACACTTTCAGCACACTGGGGTTAAGACCTGAGTGTGTGGGCTCTTGTGAGCCTTGCAGTTACATAGGGATACAGCTGTCTGAAAAAACGCGTTTATTTCGGGCTGAAAAACACGTTTTGAAAAGTGAGCTGTTAATGCCCCATAAGTTACATGGGGTTGACCAAACTTGCAGAAACATGTTTATTTCTGCTGAAAAACATGTTTTGACACTTTCAGCACACTGGGGTTAAGACCTGAGTGTGTGGGCTCTTCTGAGCCTTGCACTTACATAGGGATACAGCTGTCTGAAAAAACGTGTGTATTTCGGGCTGAAAAACACGTTTTGAAAAGTGACCTGTTACTGCCCCATAAGATACATGGGGTTGACCAAACTTGCAGAAACATGTTTATTTCTGCTGAAAAACATGTTTTGACACTTTCTGCACAGTGGGGTTAAGACCTGAGTGTGTGGGCTCTTCTGAGCCTTGCAGTTACATAGGGATACAGCTGTCTGAAAAAACGTGTTTATCTCGGGCTGAAAAACACGTTTTGAAAAGTGTGCTGTTACTGCCCCATAACTTACATGGGGTTGACCAAACTTGCAGAAACATGTTTATTTCTTCTGAAAAACATGTTTTGACACTGTCAGCACACTGGGGTTAAGACTTGAGTGTGTGGGCTCTTCTGAGCCTTGCAGTTACATAGGGATACAGCTGTCAGAAAAAACGCGTTTATTTCGGGCTGAAAAACACGTTTTGAAAAGTGAGCTGTTAGTGCCCCATAAGTTACATGGGGTTGACCAAACTTGCAGAAACATGTTTATTTCTGCTGAAAAACATGTTTTGACACTTTCAGCACACTGGGGTTAAGACCTGAGTGTGTGGGCTCTTCTGAGCCTTGCAGTTACATAGGGATACAGCTGTCAGAAAAAACGTGTTTATTTCGGGCTGAAAAACACGTTTTGAAAAGTGACCTGTTACTGCCCCATAAGTTACATGGGGTTGACCAAACTTGCAGAAACATGTTTATTTCTGCTGAAAAACATGTTTTGACACTGTCAGCACACTGGGGTT
The DNA here is from genome assembly GCF_040954835.1 of Lepisosteus oculatus. NCBI lineage: Eukaryota > Metazoa > Chordata > Actinopteri > Semionotiformes > Lepisosteidae > Lepisosteus > Lepisosteus oculatus. The sequence goes on from NW_027168128.1 coordinate 1,450,718, forward strand.
AAGACCTGAGTGTGTGGGCTCTTCTGAGCCTTGCAGTTACATAGGGATACAGCTGTCTGAAAAAACGCGTTTATTTCGGGCTGAAAAACACGTTTTGAAAAGTGTGCTGTTACTACCCCATAACTTACATGGGGTTGACCAAACTTGCAGAAACATGTTTATTTCTGCTGAAAAACATGTTTTGACACTTTCAGCACACTGGGGTTAAGACCTGAGTGTGTGGGCTCTTCTGAGCCTTGCAGTTACATAGGGATACAGCTGTCTGAAAAAACGCGTTTATTTCGGGCTGAAAAACACGTTTTGAAAAGTGAGCTGTTACTGACCCATAACTTACATGGGGTTGACCAAACTTGCAGAAACATGTTTATTTCTGCTGAAAAACATGTTTTGACACTTTCAGCACACTGGGGTTAAGACCTGAGTTTGTGGGCTCTTCTGAGCCTTGCAGTTACATAGGGATACAGCTGTCTGAAAAAACGCGTTTATTTCGGGCTGAAAAACACGTTTTGAAAAGTGAGCTGTTAATGCCCCATAAGTTACATGGGGTTGACCAAACTTGCAGAAACATGTTTATTTCTGCTGAAAAACATGTTTTGACACTTTCAGCACACTGGGGTTAAGACCTGAGTGTGTGGGCTCTTCTGAGCCTTGCAGTTACATAGGGATACAGCTGTCTGAAAAAACGTGTTTATCTCGGGCTGAAAAACACGTTTTGAAAAGTGTGCTGTTACTGCCCCATAACTTACATGGGGTTGACCAAACTTGCAGAAACATGTTTATTTCTTCTGAAAAACATGTTTTGACACTGTCAGCACACTGGGGTTAAGACCTGAGTGTGTGGGCTCTTCTGAGCCTTGCAGTTACATAGGGATACAGCTGTCAGAAAAAACGCGTTTATTTCGGGCTGAAAAACACGTTTTGAAAAGTGAGCTGTTACTACCCCATAACTTACATGGGGTTGACCAAACTTGCAGAAACATGTTTATTTCTGCTGAAAAACATGTTTTGACACTGTCAGCACACTGGGGTTAAGACCTGAGTGTGTGGGCTCTTCTGAGCCTTGCAGTTACATAGGGATACAGCTGTCTGAAAAAACGCGTTTATTTCGGGCTGAAAAACACGTTTTGAAAAGTGTGCTGTTACTACCCCATAATTTACATGGGGTTGACCAAACTTGCAGAAACATGTTTATTTCTGCTGAAAAACATGTTTTGACACTTTCAGCACACTGGGGTTAAGACCTGAGTGTGTGGGCTCTTCTGAGCCTTGCAGTTACATAGGGATACAGCTGTCTGAAAAAACGCGTTTATTTCGGGCTGAAAAACACGTTTTGAAAAGTGAGCTGTTACTGACCCATAACTTACATGGGGTTCACCAAACTTGCAGAAACATGTTTATTTCTGCTGAAAAACATGTTTTGACACTTTCAGCACACTGGGGTTAAGACCTGAGTTTGTGGGCTCTTCTGAGCCTTGCAGTTACATAGGGATACAGCTGTCTGAAAAAACGCGTTTATTTCGGGCTGAAAAACACGTTTTGAAAAGTGAGCTGTTACTGACCCATAACTTACATGGGGTTGACCAAACTTGCAGAAACATGTTTATTTCTGCTGAAAAACATGTTTTGACACTTTCAGCACACTGGGGTTAAGACCTGAGTGTGTGGGCTATTCTGAGCCTTGCAGTTACATAGGGATACAGCTGTCAGAAAAAACGCGTTTATTTCGGGCTGAAAAACACGTTTTGAAAAGTGAGCTGTTACTGCCCCATAAGTTACATGGGGTTGACCAAACTTGCAGAAACATGTTTATTTCTGCTGAAAAACATGTTTTGACACTGTCAGCACACTGGGGTTAAGACCTGAGTGTGTGGGCTCTTCTGAGCCTTGCAGTTACATAGGGATACAGCTGTCTGAAAAAACGCGTTTATTTCGGGCTGAAAAACACGTTTTGAAAAGTGTGCTGTTACTACCCCATAACTTACATGGGGTTGACCAAACTTGCAGAAACATGTTTATTTCTGCTGAAAAACATGTTTTGACACTTTCAGCACACTGGGGTTAAGACCTGAGTGTGTGGGCTCTTCTGAGCCTTGCAGTTACATAGGGATACAGCTGTCTGAAAAAACGCGTTTATTTCGGGCTGAAAAACACGTTTTGAAAAGTGAGCTGTTACTGACCCATAACTTACATGGGGTTGACCAAACTTGCAGAAACATGTTTATTTCTGCTGAAAAACATGTTTTGACACTTTCAGCACACTGGGGTTAAGACCTGAGTTTGTGGGCTCTTCTGAGCCTTGCAGTTACATAGGGATACAGCTGTCTGAAAAAACGCGTTTATTTCGGGCTGAAAAACACGTTTTGAAAAGTGAGCTGTTACTGACCCATAACTTACATGGGGTTGACCAAACTTGCAGAAACATGTTTATTTCTGCTGAAAAACATGTTTTGACACTTTCAGCACACTGGGGTTAAGACCTGAGTGTGTGGGCTCTACTGAGCCTTGCAGTTACATAGGGATACAGCTGTCTGAAAAAACGCGTTTATTTCGGGCTGAAAAACACGTTTTGAAAAGTGAGCTGTTACTGCCCCATAAGTTACATGGGGTTGACCAAACTTGCAGAAACATGTTTATTTCTGCTGAAAAACATGTTTTGACACTTTCAGCACACTGGGGTTAAGACCTGAGTTTGTGGGCTCTTCTGAGCCTTGCAGTTACATAGGGATACAGCTGTCTGAAAAAACGCGTTTATTTCGGGCTGAAAAACACGTTTTGAAAAGTGAGCTGTTACTGACCCATAAGTTACATGGGGTTGACCAAAATTGCAGAAACATGTTTATTTCTGCTGAAAAACATATTTTGACACTTTCTGCACAGTGGGGTTAAGACCTGAGTGTGTGGGCTCTTCTGAGCCTTGCAGTTACAGAGGGATACAGCTGTCTGAAAAAACGCGTTTATTTCGGGCTGAAAAACACGTTTTGAAAAGTGTGCTGTTACTACCCCATAACTTACATGGGGTTGACCAAACTTGCAGAAACATGTTTATTTCTGCTGAAAAACATGTTTTGACACTTTCAGCACACTGGGGTTAAGACCTGAGTGTGTGGGCTCTTCTGAGCCTTGCAGTTACATAGGGATACAGCTGTCTGAAAAAACGCGTTTATTTCGGGCTGAAAAACACGTTTTGAAAAGTGAGCTGTTACTGACCCATAACTTACATGGGGTTGACCAAACTTGCAGAAACATGTTTATTTCTGCTGAAAAACATGTTTTGACACTGTCAGCACACTGGGGTTAAGACCTGAGTGTGTGGGCTCTTCTGAGCCTTGCAGTTACATAGGGATACAGCTGTCTGAAAAAACGCGTTTATTTCGGGCTGAAAAACACGTTTTGAAAAGTGTGCTGTTACTACCCCATAACTTACATGGGGTTGACCAAACTTGCAGAAACATGTTTATTTCTGCTGAAAAACATGTTTTGACACTTTCAGCACACTGGGGTTAAGACCTGAGTGTGTGGGCTCTTCTGAGCCTTGCAGTTACATAGGGATACAGCTGTCTGAAAAAACGCGTTTATTTCGGGCTGAAAAACACGTTTTGAAAAGTGAGCTGTTACTGACCCATAACTTACATGGGGTTGACCAAACTTGCAGAAACATGTTTATTTCTGCTGAAAAACATGTTTTGACACTTTCAGCACACTGGGGTTAAGACCTGAGTTTGTGGGCTCTTCTGAGCCTTGCAGTTACATAGGGATACAGCTGTCTGAAAAAACGCGTTTATTTCGGGCTGAAAAACACGTTTTGAAAAGTGAGCTGTTACTGACCCATAACTTACATGGGGTTGACCAAACTTGCAGAAACATGTTTATTTCTGCTGAAAAACATGTTTTGACACTTTCAGCACACTGGGGTTAAGACCTGAGTGTGTGGGCTCTTCTGAGCCTTGCAGTTACATAGGGATACAGCTGTCTGAAAAAACGCGTTTATTTCGGGCTGAAAAACACGTTTTGAAAAGTGAGCTGTTAATGCCCCATAAGTTACATGGGGTTGACCAAACTTGCAGAAACATGTTTATTTCTGCTGAAAAACATGTTTTGACACTTTCAGCACACTGGGGTTAAGACCTGAGTGTGTGGGCTCTTCTGAGCCTTGCAGTTACAGAGGGATACAGCTGTCTGAAAAAACGCGTTTATTTCGGGCTGAAAAACACGTTTTGAAAAGTGTGCTGTTACTACCCCATAACTTACATGGGGTTGACCAAACTTGCAGAAACATGTTTATTTCTGCTGAAAAACATGTTTTGACACTTTCAGCACACTGGGGTTAAGACCTGAGTGTGTGGGCTCTTTTGAGCCTTGCAGTTACATAGGGATACAGCTATCTGAAAAAACGCGTTTATTTCGGGCTGAAAAACACGTTTTGAAAAGTGAGCTGTTACTGCCCCATAAGTTACATGGGGTTGACCAAACTTGCAGAAACATGTTTATTTCAGCTGAAAAACATGTTTTGACACTTTCAGCACACTGGGGTTAAGACCTGAGTTTGTGGGCTCTTCTGAGCCTTGCAGTTACATAGGGATACAGCTGTCTGAAAAAACGCGTTTATTTCGGGCTGAAAAACACGTTTTGAAAAGTGAGCTGTTACTGACCCATAACTTACATGGGGTTGACCAAACTTGCAGAAACATGTTTATTTCTTCTGAAAAACATGTTTTGACACTGTCAGCACACTGGGGTTAAGACCTGAGTGTGTGGGCTCTTCTGAGCCTTGCAGTTACATAGGGATACAGCTGTCTGAAAAAACGCGTTTATTTCGGGCTGAAAAACACGTTTTGAAAAGTGAGCTGTTAGTGCCCCTTAAGTTACATGGGGTTGACCAAACTTGCAGAAACATGTTTATTTCTGCTGAAAAACATGTTTTGACACTGTCAGCACACTGGGGTTAAGACCTGAGTGTGTGGGCTCTTCTGAGCCTTGCAGTTACATAGGGATACAGCTGTCTGAAAAAACGCGTTTATTTCGGGCTGAAAAACACGTTTTGAAAAGTGTGCTGTTACTACCCCATAACTTACATGGGGTTGACCAAACTTGCAGAAACATGTTTATTTCTGCTGAAAAACATGTTTTGACACTTTCAGCACACTGGGGTTAAGACCTGAGTGTGTGGGCTCTTCTGAGCCTTGCAGTTACATAGGGATACAGCTGTCTGAAAAAACGCGTTTATTTCGGGCTGAAAAACACGTTTTGAAAAGTGAGCTGTTACTGCCCCATAAGTTACATGGGGTTGACCAAACTTGCAGAAACATGTTTATTTCTGCTGAAAAACATGTTTTGACACTTTCAGCACACTGGGGTTAAGACCTGAGTTTGTGGGCTCTTCTGAGCCTTGCAGTTACATAGGGATACAGCTGTCTGAAAAAACGCGTTTATTTCGGGCTGAAAAACACGTTTTGAAAAGTGAGCTGTTACTGACCCATAACTTACATGGGGTTGACCAAACTTGCAGAAACTTGTTTATTTCTGCTGAAAAACATGTTTTGACACTTTCAGCACACTGGGGTTAAGACCTGAGTGTGTGGGCTCTTGTGAGCCTTGCAGTTACATAGGGATACAGCTGTCTGAAAAAACGGGTTTATTTCGGGCTGAAAATCACGTTTTGAAAAGTGAGCTTTTAATGCCCCATAAGTTACATGGGGTTGACCAAACTTGCAGAAACATGTTTATTTCTGCTGAAAAACATGTTTTGACACTTTCAGCACACTGGGGTTAAGACCTGAGTGTGTGGGCTCTTCTGAGCCTTGCAGTTACATAGGGATACAGCTGTCTGAAAAAACGCGTTTATTTCGGGCTGAAAAACACGTTTTGAAAAGTGAGCTGTTCCTGCCCCATAAGTTACATGGGGTTGACCAAACTTGCAGAAACATGTTTATTTCTGCTGAAAAACATGTTTTGACACTTTCAGCACACTGGGGTTAAGACCTGAGTTTGTGGGCTCTTCTGAGCCTTGCAGTTACATAGGGATACAGCTGTCTGAAAAAACGCGTTTATTTCGGGCTGAAAAACACGTTTTGAAAAGTGAGCTGTTACTGACCCATAACTTACATGGGGTTGACCAAACTTGCAGAAACTTGTTTATTTCTGCTGAAAAACATGTTTTGACACTTTCAGCACACTGGGGTTAAGACCTGAGTGTGTGGGCTCTTGTGAGCCTTGCAGTTACATAGGGATACAGCTGTCTGAAAAAACGGGTTTATTTCGGGCTGAAAAACACGTTTTGAAAAGTGAGCTTTTAATGCCCCATAAGTTACATGGGGTTGACCAAACTTGCAGAAACATGTTTATTTCTGCTGAAAAACATGTTTTGACACTTTCAGCACACTGGGGTTAAGACCTGAGTGTGTGGGCTCTTCTGAGCCTTGCAGTTACATAGGGATACAGCTGTCTGAAAAAACGTGTTTATTTCGGGCTGAAAAACACGTTTTGAAAAGTGAGCTGTTACTGCCCCATAAGTTACATGGGGTTGACCAAACTTGCAGAAACATGTTTATTTCTGCTGAAAAACATGTTTTGACACTTTCTGCACAGTGGGTTAAGACCTGAGTGTGTGGGCTCTTCTGAGCCTTGCAGTTACAGAGGGATACAGCTGTCTGAAAAAACGCGTTTATTTCGGGCTGAAAAACACGTTTTGAAAAGTGTGCTGTTACTACCCCATAACTTACATGGGGTTGACCAAACTTGCAGAAACATGTTTATTTCTGCTGAAAAACATGTTTTGACACTTTCAGCACACTGGGGTTAAGACCTGAGTGTGTGGGCTCTTTTGAGCCTTGCAGTTACATAGGGATACAGCTATCTGAAAAAACGCGTTTATTTCGGGCTGAAAAACACGTTTTGAAAAGTGAGCTGTTACTGCCCCATAAGTTACATGGGGTTGACCAAACTTGCAGAAACATGTTTATTTCAGCTGAAAAACATGTTTTGACACTTTCAGCACACTGGGGTTAAGACCTGAGTTTGTGGGCTCTTCTGAGCCTTGCAGTTACATAGGGATACAGCTGTCTGAAAAAACGCGTTTATTTCGGGCTGAAAAACACGTTTTGAAAAGTGAGCTGTTACTGACCCATAACTTACATGGGGTTGACCAAACTTGCAGAAACATGTTTATTTCTGCTGAAAAACATGTTTTGACACTTTCAGCACACTGGGGTTAAGACCTGAGTGTGTGGGCTCTTCTGAGCCTTGCAGTTACATAGGGATACAGCTGTCTGAAAAAACGTGTTTATCTCGGGCTGAAAAACACGTTTTGAAAAGTGTGCTGTTACTGCCCCATAACTTACATGGGGTTGACCAAACTTGCAGAAACATGTTTATTTCTTCTGAAAAACATGTTTTGACACTGTCAGCACACTGGGGTTAAGACCTGAGTGTGTGGGCTCTTCTGAGCCTTGCAGTTACATAGGGATACAGCTGTCTGAAAAAACGCGTTTATTTCGGGCTGAAAAACACGTTTTGAAAAGTGAGCTGTTAGTGCCCCATAAGTTACATGGGGTTGACCAAACTTGCAGAAACATGTTTATTTCTGCTGAAAAACATGTTTTGACACTGTCAGCACACTGGGGTTAAGACCTGAGTGTGTGGGCTCTTCTGAGCCTTGCAGTTACATAGGGATACAGCTGTCTGAAAAAACGCGTTTATTTCGGGCTGAAAAACACGTTTTGAAAAGTGTGCTGTTACTACCCCATAACTTACATGGGGTTGACCAAACTTGCAGAAACATGTTTATTTCTGCTGAAAAACATGTTTTGACACTTTCAGCACACTGGGGTTAAGACCTGAGTGTGTGGGCTCTTCTGAGCCTTGCAGTTACATAGGGATACAGCTGTCTGAAAAAACGCGTTTATTTCGGGCTGAAAAACACGTTTTGAAAAGTGAGCTGTTACTGACCCATAACTTACATGGGGTTGACCAAACTTGCAGAAACATGTTTATTTCTGCTGAAAAACATGTTTTGACACTTTCAGCACACTGGGGTTAAGACCTGAGTTTGTGGGCTCTTCTGAGCCTTGCAGTTACATAGGGATACAGCTGTCTGAAAAAACGCGTTTATTTCGGGCTGAAAAACACGTTTTGAAAAGTGTGCTGTTACTACCCCATAACTTACATGGGGTTGACCAAACTTGCAGAAACATGTTTATTTCTGCTGAAAAACATGTTTTGACACTTTCAGCACACTGGGGTTAAGACCTGAGTGTGTGGGCTCTTCTGAGCCTTGCAGTTACATAGGGATACAGCTGTCTGAAAAAACGCGTTTATTTCGGGCTGAAAAACACGTTTTGAAAAGTGAGCTGTTAATGCCCCATAAGTTACATGGGGTTGACCAAACTTGCAGAAACATGTTTATTTCTGCTGAAAAACATGTTTTGACACTTTCAGCACACTGGGGTTAAGACCTGAGTGTGTGGGCTCTTCTGAGCCTTGCAGTTACAGAGGGATACAGCTATCTGAAAAAACGCGTTTATTTCGGGCTGAAAAACACGTTTTGAAAAGTGAGCTGTTACTGCCCCATAAGTTACATGGGGTTGACCAAACTTGCAGAAACATGTTTATTTCAGCTGAAAAACATGTTTTGACACTTTCAGCACACTGGGGTTAAGACCTGAGTTTGTGGGCTCTTCTGAGCCTTGCAGTTACATAGGGATACAGCTGTCTGAAAAAACGCGTTTATTTCGGGCTGAAAAACACGTTTTGAAAAGTGAGCTGTTACTGACCCATAACTTACATGGGGTTGACCAAACTTGCAGAAACATGTTTATTTCTTCTGAAAAACATGTTTTGACACTGTCAGCACACTGGGGTTAAGACCTGAGTGTGTGGGCTCTTCTGAGCCTTGCAGTTACATAGGGATACAGCTGTCTGAAAAACGCGTTTATTTCGGGCTGAAAAACACGTTTTGAAAAGTGAGCTGTTAGTGCCCCTTAAGTTACATGGGGTTGACCAAACTTGCAGAAACATGTTTATTTCTGCTGAAAAACATGTTTTGACACTGTCAGCACACTGGGGTTAAGACCTGAGTGTGTGGGCTCTTCTGAGCCTTGCAGTTACATAGGGATACAGCTGTCTGAAAAAACGCGTTTATTTCGGGCTGAAAAACACGTTTTGAAAAGTGTGCTGTTACTACCCCATAACTTACATGGGGTTGACCAAACTTGCAGAAACATGTTTATTTCTGCTGAAAAACATGTTTTGACACTTTCAGCACACTGGGGTTAAGACCTGAGTGTGTGGGCTCTTCTGAGCCTTGCAGTTACATAGGGATACAGCTGTCTGAAAAAACGCGTTTATTTCGGGCTGAAAAACACGTTTTGAAAAGTGAGCTGTTACTGCCCCATAAGTTACATGGGGTTGACCAAACTTGCAGAAACATGTTTATTTCTGCTGAAAAACATGTTTTGACACTTTCAGCACACTGGGGTTAAGACCTGAGTTTGTGGGCTCTTCTGAGCCTTGCAGTTACATAGGGATACAGCTGTCTGAAAAAACGCGTTTATTTCGGGCTGAAAAACACGTTTTGAAAAGTGAGCTGTTACTGACCCATAACTTACATGGGGTTGACCAAACTTGCAGAAACTTGTTTATTTCTGCTGAAAAACATGTTTTGACACTTTCAGCACACTGGGGTTAAGACCTGAGTGTGTGGGCTCTTGTGAGCCTTGCAGTTACATAGGGATACAGCTGTCTGAAAAAACGGGTTTATTTCGGGCTGAAAATCACGTTTTGAAAAGTGAGCTTTTAATGCCCCATAAGTTACATGGGGTTGACCAAACTTGCAGAAACATGTTTATTTCTGCTGAAAAACATGTTTTGACACTTTCAGCACACTGGGGTTAAGACCTGAGTGTGTGGGCTCTTCTGAGCCTTGCAGTTACATAGGGATACAGCTGTCTGAAAAAACGTGTTTATTTCTGGCTGAAAAACACGTTTTGAAAAGTGAGCTGTTACTGCCCCATAAGTTACATGGGGTTGACCAAACTTGCAGAAACATGTTTATTTCTGCTGAAAAACATGTTTTGACACTTTCTGCACAGTGGGGTTAAGACCTGAGTGTGTGGGCTCTTCTGAGCCTTGCAGTTACAGAGGGATACAGCTGTCTGAAAAAACGCGTTTATTTCGGGCTGAAAAACACGTTTTGAAAAGTGTGCTGTTACTACCCCATAACTTACATGGGGTTGACCAAACTTGCAGAAACATGTTTATTTCTGCTGAAAAACATGTTTTGACACTTTCAGCACACTGGGGTTAAGACCTGAGTGTGTGGGCTCTTCTGAGCCTTGCAGTTACATAGGGATACAGCTGTCTGAAAAAACGCGTTTATTTCGGGCTGAAAAACACGTTTTGAAAAGTGAGCTGTTCCTGCCCCATAAGTTACATGGGGTTGACCAAACTTGCAGAAACATGTTTATTTCTGCTGAAAAACATGTTTTGACACTTTCAGCACACTGGGGTTAAGACCTGAGTTTGTGGGCTCTTCTGAGCCTTGCAGTTACATAGGGATACAGCTGTCTGAAAAAACGCGTTTATTTCGGGCTGAAAAACACGTTTTGAAAAGTGAGCTGTTACTGACCCATAACTTACATGGGGTTGACCAAACTTGCAGAAACTTGTTTATTTCTGCTGAAAAACATGTTTTGACACTTTCAGCACACTGGGGTTAAGACCTGAGTGTGTGGGCTCTTGTGAGCCTTGCAGTTACATAGGGATACAGCTGTCTGAAAAAACGGGTTTATTTCGGGCTGAAAAACACGTTTTGAAAAGTGAGCTTTTAATGCCCCATAAGTTACATGGGGTTGACCAAACTTGCAGAAACATGTTTATTTCTGCTGAAAAACATGTTTTGACACTTTCAGCACACTGGGGTTAAGACCTGAGTGTGTGGGCTCTTCTGAGCCTTGCAGTTACATAGGGATACAGCTGTCTGAAAAAACGTGTTTATTTCGGGCTGAAAAACACGTTTTGAAAAGTGAGCTGTTACTGCCCCATAAGTTACATGGGGTTGACCAAACTTGCAGAAACATGTTTATTTCTGCTGAAAAACATGTTTTGACACTTTCTGCACAGTGGGGTTAAGACCTGAGTGTGTGGGCTCTTCTGAGCCTTGCAGTTACAGAGGGATACAGCTGTCTGAAAAAACGCGTTTATTTCGGGCTGAAAAACACGTTTTGAAAAGTGTGCTGTTACTACCCCATAACTTACATGGGGTTGACCAAACTTGCAGAAACATGTTTATTTCTGCTGAAAAACATGTTTTGACACTTTCAGCACACTGGGGTTAAGACCTGAGTGTGTGGGCTCTTTTGAGCCTTGCAGTTACATAGGGATACAGCTATCTGAAAAAACGCGTTTATTTCGGGCTGAAAAACACGTTTTGAAAAGTGAGCTGTTACTGCCCCATAAGTTACATGGGGTTGACCAAACTTGCAGAAACATGTTTATTTCAGCTGAAAAACATGTTTTGACACTTTCAGCACACTGGGGTTAAGACCTGAGTTTGTGGGCTCTTCTGAGCCTTGCAGTTACATAGGGATACAGCTGTCTGAAAAAACGCGTTTATTTCGGGCTGAAAAACACGTTTTGAAAAGTGAGCTGTTACTGACCCATAACTTACATGGGGTTGACCAAACTTGCAGAAACATGTTTATTTCTGCTGAAAAACATGTTTTGACACTTTCAGCACACTGGGGTTAAGACCTGAGTGTGTGGGCTCTTCTGAGCCTTGCAGTTACATAGGGATACAGCTGTCTGAAAAAACGTGTTTATCTCGGGCTGAAAAACACGTTTTGAAAAGTGTGCTGTTACTGCCCCATAACTTACATGGGGTTGACCAAACTTGCAGAAACATGTTTATTTCTTCTGAAAAACATGTTTTGACACTGTCAGCACACTGGGGTTAAGACCTGAGTGTGTGGGCTCTTCTGAGCCTTGCAGTTACATAGGGATACAGCTGTCTGAAAAAACGCGTTTATTTCGGGCTGAAAAACACGTTTTGAAAAGTGAGCTGTTAGTGCCCCATAAGTTACATGGGGTTGACCAAACTTGCAGAAACATGTTTATTTCTGCTGAAAAACATGTTTTGACACTGTCAGCACACTGGGGTTAAGACCTGAGTGTGTGGGCTCTTCTGAGCCTTGCAGTTACATAGGGATACAGCTGTCTGAAAAAACGCGTTTATTTCGGGCTGAAAAACACGTTTTGAAAAGTGTGCTGTTACTACCCCATAACTTACATGGGGTTGACCAAACTTGCAGAAACATGTTTATTTCTGCTGAAAAACATGTTTTGACACTTTCAGCACACTGGGGTTAAGACCTGAGTGTGTGGGCTCTTCTGAGCCTTGCAGTTACATAGGGATACAGCTGTCTGAAAAAACGTGTTTATCTCGGGCTGAAAAACACGTTTTGAAAAGTGTGCTGTTACTGCCCCATAACTTACATGGGGTTGACCAAACTTGCAGAAACATGTTTATTTCTTCTGAAAAACATGTTTTGACACTGTCAGCACACTGGGGTTAAGACCTGAGTGTGTGGGCTCTTCTGAGCCTTGCAGTTACATAGGGATACAGCTGTCTGAAAAAACGCGTTTATTTCGGGCTGAAAAACACGTTTTGAAAAGTGAGCTGTTACTGCCCCATAAGTTACATGGGGTTGACCAAACTTGCAGAAACATGTTTATTTCTGCTGAAAAACATGTTTTGACACTTTCAGCACACTGGGGTTAAGACCTGAGTTTGTGGGCTCTTCTGAGCCTTGCAGTTACATAGGGATACAGCTGTCTGAAAAAACGCGTTTATTTCGGGCTGAAAAACACGTTTTGAAAAGTGTGTTGTTACTACCCCATAACTTACATGGGGTTGACCAAACTTGCAGAAACATGTTTATTTCTGCTGAAAAACATGTTTTGACACTTTCAGCACACTGGGGTTAAGACCTGAGTGTGTGGGCTCTTCTGAGCCTTGCAGTTACATAGGGATACAGCTGTCTGAAAAAACGCGTTTATTTCGGGCTGAAAAACACGTTTTGAAAAGTGAGCTGTTACTGACCCATAACTTACATGGGGTTGACCAAACTTGCAGAAACATGTTTATTTCTGCTGAAAAACATGTTTTGACACTTTCAGCACACTGGGGTTAAGACCTGAGTTTGTGGGCTCTTCTGAGCCTTGCAGTTACATAGGGATACAGCTGTCTGAAAAAACGCGTTTATTTCGGGCTGAAAAACACGTTTTGAAAAGTGAGCTGTTACTGACCCATAACTTACATGGGGTTGACCAAACTTGCAGAAACATGTTTATTTCTGCTGAAAAACATGTTTTGACACTTTCAGCACACTGGGGTTAAGACCTGAGTGTGTGGGCTCTTCTGAGCCTTGCAGTTACATAGGGATACAGCTGTCTGAAAAAACGTGTTTATCTCGGGCTGAAAAACACGTTTTGAAAAGTGTGCTGTTACTGCCCCATAACTTACATGGGGTTGACCAAACTTGCAGAAACATGTTTATTTCTTCTGAAAAACATGTTTTGACACTGTCAGCACACTGGGGTTAAGACTTGAGTGTGTGGGCTCTTCTGAGCCTTGCAGTTACATAGGGATACAGCTGTCAGAAAAAACGCGTTTATTTCGGGCTGAAAAACACGTTTTGAAAAGTGAGCTGTTAGTGCCCCATAAGTTACATGGGGTTGACCAAACTTGCAGAAACATGTTTATTTCTGCTGAAAAACATGTTTTGACACTGTCAGCACACTGGGGTTAAGACCTGAGTGTGTGGGCTCTTCTGAGCCTTGCAGTTACATAGGGATACAGCTGTCTGAAAAAACGCGTTTATTTCGGGCTGAAAAACACGTTTTGAAAAGTGTGCTGTTACTACCCCATAACTTACATGGGGTTGACCAAACTTGCAGAAACATGTTTATTTCTGCTGAAAAACATGTTTTGACACTTTCAGCACACTGGGGTTAAGACCTGAGTGTGTGGGCTCTTCTGAGCCTTGCAGTTACATAGGGATACAGCTGTCTGAAAAAACGCGTTTATTTCGGGCTGAAAAACACGTTTTGAAAAGTGAGCTGTTACTGACCCATAACTTACATGGGGTTGACCAAACTTGCAGAAACATGTTTATTTCTGCTGAAAAACATGTTTTGACACTTTCAGCACACTGGGGTTAAGACCTGAGTTTGTGGGCTCTTCTGAGCCTTGCAGTTACATAGGGATACAGCTGTCTGAAAAAACGCGTTTATTTCGGGCTGAAAAACACGTTTTGAAAAGTGAGCTGTTACTGACCCATAACTTACATGGGGTTGACCAAACTTGCAGAAACATGTTTATTTCTGCTGAAAAACATGTTTTGACACTTTCAGCACACTGGGGTTAAGACCTGAGTGTGTGGGCTCTTCTGAGCCTTGTAGTTACATAGGGATACAGCTGTCTGAAAAAACGCGTTTATTTCGGGCTGAAAAACACGTTTTGAAAAGTGAGCTGTTAATGCCCCATAAGTTACATGGGGTTGACCAAACTTGCAGAAACATGTTTATTTCTGCTGAAAAACATGTTTTGACACTTTCAGCACACTGGGGTTAAGACCTGAGTGTGTGGGCTCTTCTGAGCCTTGCACTTACATAGGGATACAGCTGTCTGAAAAAACGTGTGTATTTCGGGCTGAAAAACACGTTTTGAAAAGTGAGCTGTTACTGACCCATAACTTACATGGGGTTGACCAAACTTGCAGAAACATGTTTATTTCTGCTGAAAAACATGTTTTGACACTTTCAGCACACTGGGGTTAAGACCTGAGTGTGTGGGCTCTTCTGAGCCTTGCAGTTACATAGGGATACAGCTGTCTGAAAAAACGCGTTTATTTCGGGCTGAAAAACACGTTTTGAAAAGTGAGCTGTTAGTGCCCCATAAGTTACATGGGGTTGACCAAACTTGCAGAAACATGTTTATTTCTGCTGAAAAACATGTTTTGACACTGTCAGCACACTGGGGTTAAGACCTGAGTGTGTGGGCTCTTCTGAGCCTTGCAGTTACATAGGGATACAGCTGTCTGAAAAAACGCGTTTATTTCGGGCTGAAAAACACGTTTTGAAAAGTGTGCTGTTACTACCCCATAACTTACATGGGGTTGACCAAACTTGCAGAAACATGTTTATTTCTGCTGAAAAACATGTTTTGACACTTTCAGCACACTGGGGTTAAGACCTGAGTGTGTGGGCTCTTCTGAGCCTTGCAGTTACATAGGGATACAGCTGTCTGAAAAAACGTGTTTATCTCGGGCTGAAAAACACGTTTTGAAAAGTGTGCTGTTACTGCCCCATAACTTACATGGGGTTGACCAAACTTGCAGAAACATGTTTATTTCTTCTGAAAAACATGTTTTGACACTGTCAGCACACTGGGGTTAAGACTTGAGTGTGTGGGCTCTTCTGAGCCTTGCAGTTACATAGGGATACAGCTGTCAGAAAAAACGCGTTTATTTCGGGCTGAAAAACACGTTTTGAAAAGTGAGCTGTTAGTGCCCCATAAGTTACATGGGGTTGACCAAACTTGCAGAAACATGTTTATTTCTGCTGAAAAACATGTTTTGACACTGTCAGCACACTGGGGTTAAGACCTGAGTGTGTGGGCTCTTCTGAGCCTTGCAGTTACATAGGGATACAGCTGTCTGAAAAAACGCGTTTATTTCGGGCTGAAAAACACGTTTTGAAAAGTGTGCTGTTACTACCCCATAACTTACATGGGGTTGACCAAACTTGCAGAAACATGTTTATTTCTGCTGAAAAACATGTTTTGACACTTTCAGCACACTGGGGTTAAGACCTGAGTGTGTGGGCTCTTCTGAGCCTTGCAGTTACATAGGGATACAGCTGTCTGAAAAAACGCGTTTATTTCGGGCTGAAAAACACGTTTTGAAAAGTGAGCTGTTACTGACCCATAACTTACATGGGGTTGACCAAACTTGCAGAAACATGTTTATTTCTGCTGAAAAACATGTTTTGACACTTTCAGCACACTGGGGTTAAGACCTGAGTTTGTGGGCTCTTCTGAGCCTTGCAGTTACATAGGGATACAGCTGTCTGAAAAAACGCGTTTATTTCGGGCTGAAAAACACGTTTTGAAAAGTGAGCTGTTACTGACCCATAACTTACATGGGGTTGACCAAACTTGCAGAAACATGTTTATTTCTGCTGAAAAACATGTTTTGACACTTTCAGCACACTGGGGTTAAGACCTGAGTGTGTGGGCTCTTCTGAGCCTTGTAGTTACATAGGGATACAGCTGTCTGAAAAAACGCGTTTATTTCGGGCTGAAAAACACGTTTTGAAAAGTGAGCTGTTAATGCCCCATAAGTTACATGGGGTTGACCAAACTTGCAGAAACATGTTTATTTCTGCTGAAAAACATGTTTTGACACTTTCAGCACACTGGGGTTAAGACCTGAGTGTGTGGGCTCTTCTGAGCCTTGCACTTACATAGGGATACAGCTGTCTGAAAAAACGTGTGTATTTCGGGCTGAAAAACACGTTTTGAAAAGTGACCTGTTACTGCCCCATAAGATACATGGGGTTGACCAAACTTGCAGAAACATGTTTATTTCTGCTGAAAAACATGTTTTGACACTTTCTGCACAGTGGGGTTAAGACCTGAGTGTGTGGGCTCTTCTGAGCCTTGCAGTTACTTAGGGATACAGCTGTCTGAAAAAACGTGTTTATCTCGGGCTGAAAAACACGTTTTGAAAAGTGTGCTGTTACTGCCCCATAACTTACATGGGGTTGACCAAACTTGCAGAAACATGTTTATTTCTTCTGAAAAACATGTTTTGACACTGTCAGCACACTGGGGTTAAGACTTGAGTGTGTGGGCTCTTCTGAGCCTTGCAGTTACATAGGGATACAGCTGTCTGAAAAAACGCGTTTATTTCGGGCTGAAAAACACGTTTTGAAAAGTGAGCTGTTAGTGCCCCATAAGTTACATGGGGTTGACCAAACTTGCAGAAACATGTTTATTTCTGCTGAAAAACATGTTTTGACACTTTCAGCACACTGGGGTTAAGACCTGAGTGTGTGGGCTCTTCTGAGCCTTGCAGTTACATAGGGATACAGCTGTCAGAAAAAACGTGTTTATTTCGGGCTGAAAAACACGTTTTGAAAAGTGACCTGTTACTGCCCCATAAGTTACATGGGGTTGACCAAACTTGCAGAAACATGTTTATTTCTGCTGAAAAACATGTTTTGACACTGTCAGCACACTGGGGTTAAGACCTGAGTGTGTGGGCTCTTCTGAGCCTTGCAGTTACATAGGGATACAGCTGTCTGAAAAAACGCGTTTATTTCGGGCTGAAAAACACGTTTTGAAAAGTGTGCTGTTACTACCCCATAACTTACATGGGGTTGACCAAACTTGCAGAAACATGTTTATTTCTGCTGAAAAACATGTTTTGACACTTTCAGCACACTGGGGTTAAGACCTGAGTTTGTGGGCTCTTCTGAGCCTTGCAGTTACATAGGGATACAGCTGTCTGAAAAAACGCGTTTATTTCGGGCTGAAAAACACGTTTTGAAAAGTGAGCTGTTACTGCCCCATAAGTTACATGGGGTTGACCAAACTTGCAGAAACATGTTTATTTCTGCTGAAAAACATGTTTTGACACTTTCAGCACACTGGGGTTAAGACCTGAGTTTGTGGGCTCTTCTGAGCCTTGCAGTTACATAGGGATACAGCTGTCTGAAAAAACGCGTTTATTTCGGGCTGAAAAACACGTTTTGAAAAGTGAGCTGTTACTGACCCATAACTTACATGGGGTTGACCAAACTTGCAGAAACTTGTTTATTTCTGCTGAAAAACATGTTTTGACACTTTCAGCACACTGGGGTTAAGACCTGAGTGTGTGGGCTCTTGTGAGCCTTGCAGTTACATAGGGATACAGCTGTCTGAAAAAACGGGTTTATTTCGGGCTGAAAAACACGTTTTGAAAAGTGAGCTTTTAATGCCCCATAAGTTACATGGGGTTGACCAAACTTGCAGAAACATGTTTATTTCTGCTGAAAAACATGTTTTGACACTTTCAGCACACTGGGGTTAAGACCTGAGTGTGTGGGCTCTTCTGAGCCTTGCAGTTACATAGGGATACAGCTGTCTGAAAAAACGTGTTTATTTCGGGCTGAAAAACACGTTTTGAAAAGTGAGCTGTTACTGCCCCATAAGTTACATGGGGTTGACCAAACTTGCAGAAACATGTTTATTTCTGCTGAAAAACATGTTTTGACACTTTCTGCACAGTGGGGTTAAGACCTGAGTGTGTGGGCTCTTCTGAGCCTTGCAGTTACAGAGGGATACAGCTGTCTGAAAAAACGCGTTTATTTCGGGCTGAAAAACACGTTTTGAAAAGTGTGCTGTTACTACCCCATAACTTACATGGGGTTGACCAAACTTGCAGAAACATGTTTATTTCTGCTGAAAAACATGTTTTGACACTTTCAGCACACTGGGGTTAAGACCTGAGTGTGTGGGCTCTTTTGAGCCTTGCAGTTACATAGGGATACAGCTATCTGAAAAAACGCGTTTATTTCGGGCTGAAAAACACGTTTTGAAAAGTGAGCTGTTACTGCCCCATAAGTTACATGGGGTTGACCAAACTTGCAGAAACATGTTTATTTCAGCTGAAAAACATGTTTTGACACTTTCAGCACACTGGGGTTAAGACCTGAGTTTGTGGGCTCTTCTGAGCCTTGCAGTTACATAGGGATACAGCTGTCTGAAAAAACGCGTTTATTTCGGGCTGAAAAACACGTTTTGAAAAGTGAGCTGTTACTGACCCATAACTTACATGGGGTTGACCAAACTTGCAGAAACATGTTTATTTCTGCTGAAAAACATGTTTTGACACTTTCAGCACACTGGGGTTAAGACCTGAGTGTGTGGGCTCTTCTGAGCCTTGCAGTTACATAGGGATACAGCTGTCTGAAAAAACGTGTTTATCTCGGGCTGAAAAACACGTTTTGAAAAGTGTGCTGTTACTGCCCCATAACTTACATGGGGTTGACCAAACTTGCAGAAACATGTTTATTTCTTCTGAAAAACATGTTTTGACACTGTCAGCACACTGGGGTTAAGACTTGAGTGTGTGGGCTCTTCTGAGCCTTGCAGTTACATAGGGATACAGCTGTCTGAAAAAACGCGTTTATTTCGGGCTGAAAAACACGTTTTGAAAAGTGAGCTGTTAGTGCCCCATAAGTTACATGGGGTTGACCAAACTTGCAGAAACATGTTTATTTCTGCTGAAAAACATGTTTTGACACTTTCAGCACACTGGGGTTAAGACCTGAGTGTGTGGGCTCTTCTGAGCCTTGTAGTTACATAGGGATACAGCTGTCTGAAAAAACGCGTTTATTTCGGGCTGAAAAACACGTTTTGAAAAGTGAGCTGTTAATGCCCCATAAGTTACATGGGGTTGACCAAACTTGCAGAAACATGTTTATTTCTGCTGAAAAACATGTTTTGACACTTTCAGCACACTGGGGTTAAGACCTGAGTGTGTGGGCTCTTCTGAGCCTTGCACTTACATAGGGATACAGCTGTCTGAAAAAACGTGTGTATTTCGGGCTGAAAAACACGTTTTGAAAAGTGACCTGTTACTGCCCCATAAGATACATGGGGTTGACCAAACTTGCAGAAACATGTTTATTTCTGCTGAAAAACATGTTTTGACACTTTCTGCACAGTGGGGTTAAGACCTGAGTGTGTGGGCTCTTCTGAGCCTTGCAGTTACATAGGGATACAGCTGTCTGAAAAAACGCGTTTATTTCGGGCTGAAAAACACGTTTTGAAAAGTGAGCTGTTACTGACCCATAACTTACATGGGGTTGACCAAACTTGCAGAAACATGTTTATTTCTGCTGAAAAACATGTTTTGACACTTTCAGCACACTGGGGTTAAGACCTGAGTTTGTGGGCTCTTCTGAGCCTTGCAGTTACATAGGGATACAGCTGTCTGAAAAAACGCGTTTATTTCGGGCTGAAAAACACGTTTTGAAAAGTGAGCTGTTACTGCCCCATAAGTTACATGGGGTTGACCAAACTTGCAGAAACATGTTTATTTCTGCTGAAAAACATGTTTTGACACTTTCAGCACACTGGGGTTAAGACCTGAGTTTGTGGGCTCTTCTGAGCCTTGCAGTTACATAGGGATACAGCTGTCTGAAAAAACGCGTTTATTTCGGGCTGAAAAACACGTTTTGAAAAGTGAGCTGTTACTGACCCATAACTTACATGGGGTTGACCAAACTTGCAGAAACTTGTTTATTTCTGCTGAAAAACATGTTTTGACACTTTCAGCACACTGGGGTTAAGACCTGAGTGTGTGGGCTCTTGTGAGCCTTGCAGTTACATAGGGATACAGCTGTCTGAAAAAACGGGTTTATTTCGGGCTGAAAAACACGTTTTGAAAAGTGAGCTTTTAATGCCCCATAAGTTACATGGGGTTGACCAAACTTGCAGAAACATGTTTATTTCTGCTGAAAAACATGTTTTGACACTTTCAGCACACTGGGGTTAAGACCTGAGTGTGTGGGCTCTTCTGAGCCTTGCAGTTACATAGGGATACAGCTGTCTGAAAAAACGTGTATATTTCGGGCTGAAAAACACGTTTTGAAAAGTGAGCTGTTACTGCCCCATAAGTTACATGGGGTTGACCAAACTTGCAGAAACATGTTTATTTCTGCTGAAAAACATGTTTTGACACTTTCTGCACAGTGGGGTTAAGACCTGAGTGTGTGGGCTCTTCTGAGCCTTGCAGTTACAGAGGGATACAGCTGTCTGAAAAAACGCGTTTATTTCGGGCTGAAAAACACGTTTTGAAAAGTGTGCTGTTACTACCCCATAACTTACATGGGGTTGACCAAACTTGCAGAAACATGTTTATTTCTGCTGAAAAACATGTTTTGACACTTTCAGCACACTGGGGTTAAGACCTGAGTGTGTGGGCTCTTTTGAGCCTTGCAGTTACATAGGGATACAGCTATCTGAAAAAACGCGTTTATTTCGGGCTGAAAAACACGTTTTGAAAAGTGAGCTGTTACTGCCCCATAAGTTACATGGGGTTGACCAAACTTGCAGAAACATGTTTATTTCAGCTGAAAAACATGTTTTGACACTTTCAGCACACTGGGGTTAAGACCTGAGTGTGTGGGCTCTTCTGAGCCTTGCAGTTACATAGGGATACAGCTGTCTGAAAAAACGTGTTTATCTCGGGCTGAAAAACACGTTTTGAAAAGTGTGCTGTTACTGCCCCATAACTTACATGGGGTTGACCAAACTTGCAGAAACATGTTAATTTCTGATGAAAAACACGTTTTGACACTTTCAGCACACTGGGGTTAAGACCTGAGTGTGTGGGCTCTTCTGAGCCTTGCAGTTACATGGAGATTCTGAAGTCTGAAAAAACGTGTTTATTTCGGGCTGAAAAACACGTTTTGAAAAGTGTGCTGTTACTGCCCCATAACTTAGATGGGGTTGACCAAACTTGCAGAAACATGTTTATTTCTTCTGAAAAACACGTTCTGACACTTTCAGCACACTGGGTTTAAGAGCTGAGTGTGTGGGCTCTTCTGAGCCTTGCAGTTACATTGGGATTCTGAAGTCTGAAAAACGCGTTTATTTCGGGCTGAAAGACACGTTTTTAAAAGTGTGCTGTTACTGCCCCATAACTTACATGGGGTTGACCAAACTTGCAGAAACATGTTTATTTCTTCTGAAAAACACGTTCTGACACTTTCAGCACACTGGGTTTAAGAGCTGAGTGTGTGGGCTCTTCTGAGCCTTGCAGTTACATTGGGATTCTGAAGTCTGAAAAACGCGTTTATTTCGGGCTGAAAGACACGTTTTTAAAAGTGTGCTGTTACTGCCCCATAACTTACATGGGGTTGACCAAACTTGCAGAAACATGTTTATTTCGTCTGAAAAAGACGTTCTGACACTTTCAGCACACTGGGTTTAAGACCTGAGTGTGTGGGCTCTTCTGAGCCTTGCAGTTACATAGGGATACAGCTGTCTGAAAAAACGCGTTTATTTCGGGCTGAAAAACACGTTTTGAAAAGTGTGCTGTTACTGCCCCATAACTTACATGGGGTTGACCAAACTTGCAGAAACATGTTTATTTCTGATGAAAAACACGTTTTGACACTTTCAGCACACTGGGGTTAAGACCTGAGTGTGTGGGCTCTTCTGAGCCTTGCAGTTACATGGAGATTCTGAAGTCTGAAAAAACGTGTTTATTTCGGGCTGAGAAATACGTTTTGAAAAGTGTGCTGTTACTGCCCCATAACTTACATGGGGTTGACCAAACTTGCAGAAACATGTTTATTTCTTCTGAAAAACACGTTCTGACACTTTCAGCACACTGGGTTTAAGAGCTGAGTGTGTGGGATCTTCTGAGCCTTGCAGTTACATTGGGATTCTGAAGTCTGAAAAACGCGTTTATTTCGGGCTGAAAAACACGTTTTTAAAAGTGTGCTGTTACTGCCCCATAACTTACATGGGGTTGACCAAACTTGCAGAAACATGTTTATTTCTTCTGAAAAACACGTTTTGACACTTTCAGCACACTGGGGTTAAGACCTGAGTGTGTGCGCTCTTCTGAGCCTTGCAGTTACATAGGGATACAGCTGTCTGAAAAAACGCGTTTATTTCGGGCTGAAAAACACGTTTTGAAAAGTGTGCTGTTACTGCCCCATAACTTACATGGGGTTGACCAAACTTGCAGAAACATGTTTATTTCTTCTGAAAAACACGTTCTGACACTTTCAGCACACTGGGTTTAAGAGCTGAGTGTGTGGGCTCTTCTGAGCCTTGCAGTTACATTGGGATTCTGAAGTTTGAAAAACGCGTTTATTTCGGGCTGAAAAACACGTTTTTAAAAGTGTGCTGTTACTGCCCCATAACTTACATGGGGTTGACCAAACTTGCAGAAACATGTTTATTTCTTCTGAAAAACACGTTCTGACACTTTCAGCACACTGGGTTTAAGAGCTGAGTGTGTGGGCTCTTCTGAGCCTTGCAGTTACATTGGGATTCTGAAGTCTGAAAAACGCGTTTATTTCGGGCTGAAAAACACGTTTTTAAAAGTGTGCTGTTACTGCCCCATAACTTACATGGGGTTGACCAAACTTGCAGAAACATGTTTATTTCGTCTGAAAAACACGTTCTGACACTTTCAGCACACTGGGTTTAAGACCTGAGTGTGTGGGCTCTTCTGAGCCTTTCAGTTACATAGGGATACAGCTGTCTGAAAAAACGCGTTTATTTCGGGCTGAAAAACACGTTTTGAAAAGTGTGCTGTTACTGCCCCATAACTTACATGGGGTTGACCAAACTTGCAGAAACATGTTTATTTCTGCTGAAAAACACGTTTTGACACTTTCAGCACACTGGGCTTAAGACCTGAGTGTGTGGGCTCTTCTGAGCCTTGCAGTTACATGGAGATTCTGAAGTCTGAAAAAACGTGTTTATTTCGGGCTGAAAAATACGTTTTGAAAAGTGTGCTGTTACTGCCCCATAACTTACATGGGGTTGACCAAACTTGCAGAAACATGTTTATTTCTTCTGAAAAACACGTTCTGACACTTTCAGCACACTGGGTTTAAGAGCTGAGTGTGTGGGATCTTCTGAGCCTTGCAGTTACATTGGGATTCTGAAGTCTGAAAAACGCGTTTATTTCGGGCTGAAAAACACATTTTTAAAAGTGTGCTGTTACTGCCCCATAACTTACATGGGGTTGACCAAACTTGCAGAAACATGTTTATTTCTGCTGAAAAACACGTTTTGACACTTTCAGCACACTGGGGTTAAGACCTGAGTGTGTGCGCTCTTCTGAGCCTTGCAGTTACATAGGGATACAGCTGTCTGAAAAAACGCGTTTATTTCGGGCTGAAAAACACGTTTTGAAAAGTGTGCTGTTACTGCCCCATAACTTACATGGGGTTGACCAAACTTGCAGAAACATGTTTATTTCTTCTGAAAAACACGTTCTGACACTTTCAGCACACTGGGTTTAAGAGCTGAGTGTGTGGGCTCTTCTGAGCCTTGCAGTTACATTGGGATTCTGAAGTCTGAAAAACGCGTTTATTTCGGGCTGAAAAACACGTTTTTAAAAGTGTGCTGTTACTGCCCCATAACTTACATGGGGTTGACCAAACTTGCAGAAACATGTTTATTTCTGCTGAAAAACACGTTCTGACACTTTCAGCACACTGGGTTTAAGACCTGAGTGTGTGGGCTCTTCTGAGCCTTGCAGTTACATAGGGATACAGCTGTCTGAAAAAACGCGTTTATTTCGGGCTGAAAAACACGTTTTGAAAAGTGTGCTGTTACTGCCCCATAACTTACATGGGGTTGACCAAACTTGCAGAAACATGTTTATTTCTTCTGAAAAACACGTTCTGACACTTTCAGCACACTGGGTTTAAGAGCTGAGTGTGTGGGCTCTTCTGAGCCTTGCAGTTACATTGGGATTCTGAAGTCTGAAAAACGCGTTTATTTCGGGCTGAAAAACACGTTTTTAAAAGTGTGCTGTTACTGCCCCATAACTTACATGGGGTTGACCAAACTTGCAGAAACATGTTTATTTCTTCTGAAAAACACGTTCTGACACTTTCAGCACACTGGGTTTAAGAGCTGAGTGTGTGGGCTCTTCTGAGCCTTGCAGTTACATTGGGATTCTGAAGTCTGAAAAACGCTTTTATTTCGGGCTGAAAAACACGTTTTTAAAAGTGTGCTGTTACTGCCCCATAACTTACATGGGGTTGACCAAACTTGCAGAAACATGTTTATTTCTTCTGAAAAACACGTTCTGACACTTTCAGCACACTGGGTTTAAGAGCTGAGTGTGTGGGCTCTTCTGAGCCTTGCAGTTACATTGGGATTCTGAAGTCTGAAAAACGCGTTTATTTCGGGCTGAAAAACACGTTTTTAAAAGTGTGCTGTTACTGCCCCATAACTTACATGGGGTTGACCAAACTTGCAGAAACATGTTTATTTCTTCTGAAAAACACGTTCTGACACTTTCAGCACACTGGGTTTAAGAGCTGAGTGTGTGGGATCTTCTGAGCCTTGCAGTTACATTGGGATTCTGAAGTCTGAAAAACGCGTTTATTTCGGGCTGAAAAACACATTTTTAAAAGTGTGCTGTTACTGCCCCATAACTTACATGGGGTTGACCAAACTTGCAGAAACATGTTTATTTCTGCTGAAAAACACGTTTTGACACTTTCAGCACACTGGGGTTAAGACCTGAGTGTGTGGGCTCTTCTGAGCCTTGCAGTTACATGAAGATTCTGAAGTCTGAAAAAACGTGTTTATTTCGGGCTGAAAAATACGTTTTGAAAAGTGTGCTGTTACTGCCCCATAACTTACATGGGGTTGACCAAACTTGCAGAAACATGTTTATTTCTGCTGAAAAACACGTTTTGGCACTATCTGCACACTGGGGTTAAGAGCTGAGTGTATGGGCTCTTCTGAGCCTTGCAGTTACATAGGGATAGAGCTGTCTGAAAAAACGCGTTTATTTCGGGCTGAAAAACACGTTTTGAAAAGTGTGCTGTTACTGCCCCATAACTTACATGGGGTTGACCAAACTTGCAGAAACATGTTTATTTCTGCTGAAAAACACGTTTTGACACTTTCAGCACACTGGGGTTAAGACCTGAGTGTGTGCGCTCTTCTGAGCCTTGCAGTTACATAGGGATACAGCTGTCTGAAAAAACGCGTTTATTTCGGGCTGAAAAACACGTTTTGAAAAGTGTGCTGTTACTGCCCCATAACTTACATGGGGTTGACCAAACTTGCAGAAACATGTTTATTTCTGCTGAAAAACACGTTTTGACACTTTCAGCACACTGGGGTTAAGACCTGAGTGTATGCGCTCTTCTGAGCCTTGCAGTTACATAGGGATACAGCTGTCTGAAAAAACGCGTTTATTTCTGGCTGAAAAACACGTTTTGAAAAGTGTGCTGTTACTGCCCCATAACTTACATGGGGTTGACCAAACTTGCAGAAACATGTTTATTTCTTCTGAAAAACACGTTCTGACACTTTCAGCACACTGGGTTTAAGAGCTGAGTGTGTGGGCTCTTCTGAGCCTTGCAGTTACATTGGGATTCTGAAGTCTGAAAAACGCGTTTATTTCGGGCTGAAAAACACGTTTTTAAAAGTGTGCTGTTACTGCCCCATAACTTACATGGGGTTGACCAAACTTGCAGAAACATGTTTATTTCTGCTGAAAAACACGTTCTGACACTTTCAGCACACTGGGTTTAAGACCTGAGTGTGTGGGCTCTTCTGAGCCTTGCAGTTACATAGGGATACAGCTGTCTGAAAAAACGCGTTTATTTCGGGCTGAAAAACACGTTTTGAAAAGTGTGCTGTTACTGCCCCATAACTTACATGGGGTTGACCAAACTTGCAGAAACATGTTTATTTCTGCTGAAAAACACGTTTTGACACTTTCAGCACACTGGGGTTAAGACCTGAGTGTGTGCGCTCTTCTGAGCCTTGCAGTTACATAGGGATACAGCTGTCTGAAAAAACGCGTTTATTTCGGGCTGAAAAACACGTTTTGAAAAGTGTGCTGTTACTGCCCCATAACTTACATGGGGTTGACCAAACTTGCAGAAACATGTTTATTTCTGCTGAAAAACACGTTTTGACACTTTCAGCACACTGGGGTTAAGACCTGAGTGTATGCGCTCTTCTGAGCCTTGCAGTTACATAGGGATACAGCTGTCTGAAAAAACGCGTTTATTTCGGGCTGAAAAACACGTTTTGAAAAGTGTGCTGTTACTGCCCCATAACTTACATGGGGTTGACCAAACTTGCAGAAACATGTTTATTTCTGCTGAAAAACACGTTTTGACACTTTCAGCACACTGGGGTTAAGACCTGAGTGTGTGGGCTCTTCTGAGCCTTGCAGTTACATGAAGATTCTGAAGTCTGAAAAAACGTGTTTATTTCGGGCTGAAAAATACGTTTTGAAAAGTGTGCTGTTACTGCCCCATAACTTACATGGGGTTGACCAAACTTGCAGAAACATGTTTATTTCTGCTGAAAAACACGTTTTGGCACTATCTGCACACTGGGGTTAAGAGCTGAGTGTGTGGGCTCTTCTGAGCCTTGCAGTTACATAGGGATAGAGCTGTCTGAAAAAACGCGTTTATTTCGGGCTGAAAAACACGTTTTGAAAAGTGTGCTGTTACTGCCCCATAACTTACATGGGGTTGACCAAACTTGCAGAAACATGTTTATTTCTGCTGAAAAACACGTTTTGACACTTTCAGCACACTGGGGTTAAGACCTGAGTGTGTGCGCTCTTCTGAGCCTTGCAGTTACATAGGGATACAGCTGTCTGAAAAAACGCGTTTATTTCGGGCTGAAAAACACGTTTTGAAAAGTGTGCTGTTACTGCCCCATAACTTACATGGGGTTGACCAAACTTGCAGAAACATGTTTATTTCTGCTGAAAAACACGTTTTGACACTTTCAGCACACTGGGGTTAAGACCTGAGTGTATGCGCTCTTCTGAGCCTTGCAGTTACATAGGGATACAGCTGTCTGAAAAAACGCGTTTATTTCGGGCTGAAAAACACGTTTTGAAAAGTGTGCTGTTACTGCCCCATAACTTACATGGGGTTGACCAAACTTGCAGAAACATGTTTATTTCTTCTGAAAAACACGTTCTGACACTTTCAGCACACTGGGTTTAAGAGCTGAGTGTGTGGGCTCTTCTGAGCCTTGCAGTTACATTGGGATTCTGAAATCTGAAAAACGCGTTTATTTCGGGCTGAAAAACACGTTTTGAAAAGTGTGCTGTTACTGCCCCATAACTTACATGGGGTTGACCAAACTTGCAGAAACATGTTTATTTCTGCTGAAAAACACGTTCTGACACTTTCAGCACACTGGGTTTAAGACCTGAGTGTGTGGGCTCTTCTGAGCCTTGCAGTTACATAGGGATACAGCTGTCTGAAAAAACGCGTTTATTTCGGGCTGAAAAACACGTTTTGAAAAGTGTGCTGTTACTGCCCCATAACTTACATGGGGTTGACCAAACTTGCAGAAACATGTTTATTTCTGCTGAAAAACACGTTTTGACACTTTCAGCACACTGGGGTTAAGACCTGAGTGTGTGGGCTCTTCTGAGCCTTGCAGTTACATGAAGATTCTGAAGTCTGAAAAAACGTGTTTGTTTCGGGCTGAAAAATACGTTTTGAAAAGTGTGCTGTTACTGCCCCATAACTTACATGGGGTTGACCAAACTTGCAGAAACATGTTTATTTCTGCTGAAAAACACGTTTTGGCACTATCTGCACACTGGGGTTAAGAGCTGAGTGTGTGGGCTCTTCTGAGCCTTGCAGTTACATAGGGATAGAGCTGTCTGAAAAAACGCGTTTATTTCGGGCTGAAAAACACGTTTTGAAAAGTGTGCTGTTACTGCCCCATAACTTACATGGGGTTGACCAAACTTGCAGAAACATGTTTATTTCTGCTGAAAAACACGTTTTGACACTTTCAGCACACTGGGGTTAAGACCTGAGTGTATGCGCTCTTCTGAGCCTTGCAGTTACATAGGGATACAGCTGTCTGAAAAAACGCGTTTATTTCGGGCTGAAAAACACGTTTTTAAAAGTGTGCTGTTACTGCCCCATAACTTACATGGGGTTGACCAAACTTGCAGAAACATGTTTATTTCTGCTGAAAAACACGTTCTGACACTTTCAGCACACTGGGTTTAAGACCTGAGTGTGTGGGCTCTTCTGAGCCTTGCAGTTACATAGGGATACAGCTGTCTGAAAAAACGCGTTTATTTCGGGCTGAAAAACACGTTTTGAAAAGTGTGCTGTTACTGCCCCATAACTTACATGGGGTTGACCAAACTTGCAGAAACATGTTTATTTCTGCTGAAAAACACGTTTTGACACTTTCAGCACACTGGGGTTAAGACCTGAGTGTGTGCGCTCTTCTGAGCCTTGCAGTTACATAGGGATACAGCTGTCTGAAAAAACGCGTTTATTTCGGGCTGAAAAACACGTTTTGAAAAGTGTGCTGTTACTGCCCCATAACTTACATGGGGTTGACCAAACTTGCAGAAACATGTTTATTTCTGCTGAAAAACACGTTTTGACACTTTCAGCACACTGGGGTTAAGACCTGAGTGTATGCGCTCTTCTGAGCCTTGCAGTTACATAGGGATACAGCTGTCTGAAAAAACGCGTTTATTTCGGGCTGAAAAACACGTTTTGAAAAGTGTGCTGTTACTGCCCCATAACTTACATGGGGTTGACCAAACTTGCAGAAACATGTTTATTTCTGCTGAAAAACACGTTTTGACACTTTCAGCACACTGGGGTTAAGACCTGAGTGTGTGGGCTCTTCTGAGCCTTGCAGTTACATGAAGATTCTGAAGTCTGAAAAAACGTGTTTATTTCGGGCTGAAAAATACGTTTTGAAAAGTGTGCTGTTACTGCCCCATAACTTACATGGGGTTGACCAAACTTGCAGAAACATGTTTATTTCTGCTGAAAAACACGTTTTGGCACTATCTGCACACTGGGGTTAAGAGCTGAGTGTGTGGGCTCTTCTGAGCCTTGCAGTTACATAGGGATAGAGCTGTCTGAAAAAACGCGTTTATTTCGGGCTGAAAAACACGTTTTGAAAAGTGTGCTGTTACTGCCCCATAACTTACATGGGGTTGACCAAACTTGCAGAAACATGTTTATTTCTGCTGAAAAACACGTTTTGACACTTTCAGCACACTGGGGTTAAGACCTGAGTGTGTGCGCTCTTCTGAGCCTTGCAGTTACATAGGGATACAGCTGTCTGAAAAAACGCGTTTATTTCGGGCTGAAAAACACGTTTTGAAAAGTGTGCTGTTACTGCCCCATAACTTACATGGGGTTGACCAAACTTGCAGAAACATGTTTATTTCTGCTGAAAAACACGTTTTGACACTTTCAGCACACTGGGGTTAAGACCTGAGTGTATGCGCTCTTCTGAGCCTTGCAGTTACATAGGGATACAGCTGTCTGAAAAAACGCGTTTATTTCGGGCTGAAAAACACGTTTTGAAAAGTGTGCTGTTACTGCCCCATAACTTACATGGGGTTGACCAAACTTGCAGAAACATGTTTATTTCTTCTGAAAAACACGTTCTGACACTTTCAGCACACTGGGTTTAAGAGCTGAGTGTGTGGGCTCTTCTGAGCCTTGCAGTTACATTGGGATTCTGAAATCTGAAAAACGCGTTTATTTCGGGCTGAAAAACACGTTTTGAAAAGTGTGCTGTTACTGCCCCATAACTTACATGGGGTTGACCAAACTTGCAGAAACATGTTTATTTCTGCTGAAAAACACGTTCTGACACTTTCAGCACACTGGGTTTAAGACCTGAGTGTGTGGGCTCTTCTGAGCCTTGCAGTTACATAGGGATACAGCTGTCTGAAAAAACGCGTTTATTTCGGGCTGAAAAACACGTTTTGAAAAGTGTGCTGTTACTGCCCCATAACTTACATGGGGTTGACCAAACTTGCAGAAACATGTTTATTTCTGCTGAAAAACACGTTTTGACACTTTCAGCACACTGGGGTTAAGACCTGAGTGTGTGGGCTCTTCTGAGCCTTGCAGTTACATGAAGATTCTGAAGTCTGAAAAAACGTGTTTGTTTCGGGCTGAAAAATACGTTTTGAAAAGTGTGCTGTTACTGCCCCATAACTTACATGGGGTTGACCAAACTTGCAGAAACATGTTTATTTCTGCTGAAAAACACGTTTTGGCACTATCTGCACACTGGGGTTAAGAGCTGAGTGTGTGGGCTCTTCTGAGCCTTGCAGTTACATAGGGATAGAGCTGTCTGAAAAAACGCGTTTATTTCGGGCTGAAAAACACGTTTTGAAAAGTGTGCTGTTACTGCCCCATAACTTACATGGGGTTGACCAAACTTGCAGAAACATGTTTATTTCTGCTGAAAAACACGTTTTGACACTTTCAGCACACTGGGGTTAAGACCTGAGTGTATGCGCTCTTCTGAGCCTTGCAGTTACATAGGGATACAGCTGTCTGAAAAAACGCGTTTATTTCGGGCTGAAAAACACGTTTTGAAAAGTGTGCTGTTACTGCCCCATAACTTACATGGGGTTGACCAAACTTGCAGAAACATGTTTATTTCTTCTGAAAAACACGTTCTGACACTTTCAGCACACTGGGTTTAAGAGCTGAGTGTGTGGGCTCTTCTGAGCCTTGCAGTTACATTGGGATTCTGAAGTCTGAAAAACGCGTTTATTTCAGGCTGAAAAACACGTTTTTAAAAGTGTGCTGTTACTGCCCCATAACTTACATGGGGTTGACCAAACTTGCAGAAACATGTTTATTTCTGCTGAAAAACACGTTCTGACACTTTCAGCACACTGGGTTTAAGAGCTGAGTGTGTGGGATCTTCTGAGCCTTGCAGTTACATTGGGATTCTGAAGTCTGAAAAACGCGTTTATTTCAGGCTGAAAAACACGTTTTTAAAAGTGTGCTGTTACTGCCCCATAACTTACATGGGGTTGACCAAACTTGCAGAAACATGTTTATTTCTGCTGAAAAACACGTTTTGACACTTTCAGCACACTGGGGTTAAGACCTGAGTGTGTGCGCTCTTCTGAGCCTTGCAGTTACATAGGGATACAGCTGTCTGAAAAAACACGTTTATTTCGGGCTGAAAAACACGTTTTGAAAAGTGTGCTGTTACTGCCCCATAACTTACATGGGGTTGACCAAACTTGCAGAAACATGTTTATTTCTTCTGAAAAACACGTTCTGACACTTTCAGCACACTGGGTTTAAGAGCTGAGTGTGTGGGCTCTTCTGAGCCTTGCAGTTACATTGGGATTCTGAAGACTGAAAAACGTGTTTATTTCGGGCTGAAAAACACGTTTTTAAAAGTGTGCTGTTACTGCCCCATAACTTACATGGGGTTGACCAAACTTGCAGAAACATGTTTATTTCGTCTGAAAAACACGTTCTGACACTTTCAGCACACTGGGTTTAAGACCTGAGTGTGTGGGCTCTTCTGAGCCTTGCAGTTACATAGGGATACAGCTGTCTGAAAAAACGCGTTTATTTCGGGCTGAAAAACACGTTTTGAAAAGTGTGCTGTTACTGCCCCATAACTTACATGGGGTTGACCAAACTTGCAGAAACATGTTTATTTCTGCTGAAAAACACGTTTTGACACTTTCAGCACACTGGGGTTAAGAGCTGAGTGTGTGGGATCTTCTGAGCCTTGCAGTTACATTGGGATTCTGAAGTCTGAAAAACGCGTTTATTTCGGGCTGAAAAACACGTTTTTAAAAGTGTGCTGTTACTGCCCCATAACTTACATGGGGTTGACCAAACTTGCAGAAACATGTTTATTTCTGCTGAAAAACACGTTTTGACACTTTCAGCACACTGGGGTTAAGACCTGAGTGTGTGGGCTCTTCTGAGCCTTGCAGTTACATGAAGATTCTGAAGTCTGAAAAAACGTGTTTGTTTCGGGCTGAAAAATACGTTTTGAAAAGTGTGCTGTTACTGCCCCATAACTTACATGGGGTTGACCAAACTTGCAGAAACATGTTTATTTCTGCTGAAAAACACGTTTTGGCACTATCTGCACACTGGGGTTAAGAGCTGAGTGTGTGGGCTCTTCTGAGCCTTGCAGTTACATAGGGATAGAGCTGTCTGAAAAAACGCGTTTATTTCGGGCTGAAAAACACGTTTTGAAAAGTGTGCTGTTACTGCCCCATAACTTACATGGGGTTGACCAAACTTGCAGAAACATGTTTATTTCTGCTGAAAAACACGTTTTGACACTTTCAGCACACTGGGGTTAAGACCTGAGTGTATGCGCTCTTCTGAGCCTTGCAGTTACATAGGGATACAGCTGTTTGAAAAAACGCGTTTATTTCGGGCTGAAAAACACGTTTTGAAAAGTGTGCTGTTACTGCCCCATAACTTACATGGGGTTGACGAAACTTGCAGAAACATGTTTATTTCTTCTGAAAAACACGTTCTGACACTTTCAGCACACTGGGTTTAAGAGCTGAGTGTGTGGGCTCTTCTGAGCCTTGCAGTTACATTGGGATTCTGAAGTCTGAAAAACGCGTTTATTTCAGGCTGAAAAACACGTTTTTAAAAGTGTGCTGTTACTGCCCCATAACTTACATGGGGTTGACCAAACTTGCAGAAACATGTTTATTTCTGCTGAAAAACACGTTCTGACACTTTCAGCACACTGGGTTTAAGAGCTGAGTGTGTGGGATCTTCTGAGCCTTGCAGTTACATTGGGATTCTGAAGTCTGAAAAACGCGTTTATTTCAGGCTGAAAAACACGTTTTTAAAAGTGTGCTGTTACTGCCCCATAACTTACATGGGGTTGACCAAACTTGCAGAAACATGTTTATTTCTGCTGAAAAACACGTTTTGACACTTTCAGCACACTGGGGTTAAGACCTGAGTGTGTGCGCTCTTCTGAGCCTTGCAGTTACATAGGGATACAGCTGTCTGAAAAAACGCGTTTATTTCGGGCTGAAAAACACGTTTTGAAAAGTGTGCTGTTACTGCCCCATAACTTACATGGGGTTGACCAAACTTGCAGAAACATGTTTATTTCTTCTGAAAAACACGTTTTGACACTTTCAGCACACTGGGGTTAAGACCTGAGTGTGTGGGCTCTTCTGAGCCTTGCAGTTACATGGAGATTCTGAAGTCTGAAAAAACGTGTTTATTTCGGGCTGAAAAATACGTTTTGAAAAGTGTGCTGTTACTGCCCCATAACTTACATGGGGTTGACCAAACTTGCAGAAACATGTTTATTTCTTCTGAAAAACACGTTCTGACACTTTCAGCACACTGGGTTTAAGAGCTGAGTGTGTGGGCTCTTCTGAGCCTTGCAGTTACATTGGGATTCTGAAGTCTGAAAAACGCGTTTATTTCGGGCTGAAAAACACGTTTTTAAAAGTGTGCTGTTACTGCCCCATAACTTACATGGGGTTGACCAAACTTGCAGAAACATGTTTATTTCTGCTGAAAAACACGTTTTGACACTTTCAGCACACTGGGTTTAAGACCTGAGTGTGTGGGCTCTTCTGAGCCTTGCAGTTACCTAGGGATACAGCTGTCTGAAAAAACGCGTTTATTTCGGGCTGAAAAACACGTTTTGAAAAGTGTGCTGTTACTGCCCCATAACTTACATGGGGTTGACCAAACTTGCAGAAACATGTTTATTTCTGCTGAAAAACACGTTTTGACACTTTCAGCACACTGGGGTTAAGACCTGAGTGTGTGGGCTCTTCTGAGCCTTGCAGTTACATGAAGATTCTGAAGTCTGAAAAAACGTGTTTATTTCGGGCTGAAAAATACGTTTTGAAAAGTGTGCTGTTACTGCCCCATAACTTACATGGGGTTGACCAAACTTGCAGAAACATGTTTATTTCTGCTGAAAAACACGTTTTGGCACTATCTGCACACTGGGGTTAAGAGCTGAGTGTGTGGGCTCTTCTGAGCCTTGCAGTTACATAGGGATAGAGTTGTCTGAAAAAACGCGTTTATTTCGGGCTGAAAAACACGTTTTGAAAAGTGTGCTGTTACTGCCCCATAACTTACATGGGGTTGACCAAACTTGCAGAAACATGTTTATTTCTGCTGAAAAACACGTTTTGACACTTTCAGCACACTGGGGTTAAGACCTGAGTGTGTGCGCTCTTCTGAGCCTTGCAGTTACATAGGGATACAGCTGTCTGAAAAAACGCGTTTATTTCGGGCTGAAAAACACGTTTTGAAAAGTGTGCTGTTACTGCCCCATAACTTACATGGGGTTGACCAAACTTGCAGAAACATGTTTATTTCTGCTGAAAAACACGTTTTGACACTTTCAGCACACTGGGGTTAAGACCTGAGTGTATGCGCTCTTCTGAGCCTTGCAGTTACATAGGGACACAGCTGTCTGAAAAAACGCGTTTATTTCGGGCTGAAAAATACGTTTTGAAAAGTGTGCTGTTACTGCCCCATAACTTAC
This sequence comes from Lepisosteus oculatus, assembly GCF_040954835.1. Taxonomy (NCBI): domain Eukaryota; kingdom Metazoa; phylum Chordata; class Actinopteri; order Semionotiformes; family Lepisosteidae; genus Lepisosteus; species Lepisosteus oculatus. The sequence continues at coordinate 1,485,843 of NW_027168128.1, forward strand.
ATGGGGTTGACCAAACTTGCAGAAACATGTTTATTTCTTCTGAAAAACACGTTCTGACACTTTCAGCACACTGGGTTTAAGAGCTGAGTGTGTGGGCTCTTCTGAGCCTTGCAGTTACATTGGGATTCTGAAGTCTGAAAAACGCGTTTATTTCGGGCTGAAAAACACGTTTTTAAAAGTGTGCTGTTACTGCACCATAACTTACATGGGGTTGACCAAACTTGCAGAAACATGTTTATTTCTGCTGAAAAACACGTTCTGACACTTTCAGCACACTGGGTTTAAGACCTGAGTGTGTGGGCTCTTCTGAGCCTTGCAGTTACATAGGGATACAGCTGTCTGAAAAAACGCGTTTATTTCGGGCTGAAAAACACGTTTTGAAAAGTGTGCTGTTACTGCCCCATAACTTACATGGGGTTGACCAAACTTGCAGAAACATGTTTATTTCTGCTGAAAAACACGTTTTGACACTTTCAGCACACTGGGGTTAAGACCTGAGTGTGTGGGCTCTTCTGAGCCTTGCAGTTACATGAAGATTCTGAAGTCTGAAATAACGTGTTTATTTCGGGCTGAAAAATACGTTTTGAAAAGTGTGCTGTTACTGCCCCATAACTTACATGGGGTTGACTAAACTTGCAGAAACATGTTTATTTCTGCTGAAAAACACGTTTTGGCACTATCTGCACACTGGGGTTAAGAGCTGAGTGTGTGGGCTCTTCTGAGCCTTGCAGTTACATAGGGATAGAGCTGTCTGAAAAAACGCGTTTATTTCGGGCTGAAAAACACGTTTTGAAAAGTGTGCTGTTACTGCCCCATAACTTACATGGGGTTGACCAAACTTGCAGAAACATGTTTATTTCTGCTGAAAAACACGTTTTGACACTTTCAGCACACTGGGGTTAGGACCTGAGTGTGTGGGCTCTTCTGAGCCTTGCAGTTACATGGAGATTCTGAAGTCTGAAAAAACGTGTTTATTTCGGGCTGAAAAATACGTTTTGAAAAGTGTGCTGTTACTGCCCCATAACTTACATGGGGTTGACCAAACTTGCAGAAACATGTTTATTTCTTCTGAAAAACACGTTCTGACACTTTCAGCACACTGGGTTTAAGAGCTGAGTGTGTGGGCTCTTCTGAGCCTTGCAGTTACATTGGGATTCTGAAGTCTGAAAAACGCGTTTATTTCGGGCTGAAAAACACGTTTTTAAAAGTGTGCTGTTACTGCCCCATAACTTACATGGGGTTGACCAAACTTGCAGAAACATGTTTATTTCTTCTGAAAAACACGTTCTGACACTTTCAGCACACTGGGTTTAAGAGCTGAGTGTGTGGGCTCTTCTGAGCCTTGCAGTTACATGGAGATTCTGAAGTCTGAAAAAACGTGTTTATTTCGGGCTGAAAAATACGTTTTGAAAAGTGTGCTGTTACTGCCCCATAACTTACATGGGGTTGACCAAACTTGCAGAAACATGTTTATTTCTTCTGAAAAACACGTTCTGACACTTTCAGCACACTGGGTTTAAGAGCTGAGTGTGTGGGATCTTCTGAGCCTTGCAGTTACATTGGGATTCTGAAGTCTGAAAAACGCGTTTATTTCGGGCTGAAAAACACATTTTTAAAAGTGTGCTGTTACTGCCCCATAACTTACATGGGGTTGACCAAACTTGCAGAAACATGTTTATTTCTGCTGAAAAACACGTTTTGACACTTTCAGCACACTGGGGTTAAGACCTGAGTGTGTGCGCTCTTCTGAGCCTTGCAGTTACATAGGGATACAGCTGTCTGAAAAAACGCGTTTATTTCGGGCTGAAAAACACGTTTTGAAAAGTGTGCTGTTACTGCCCCATAACTTACATGGGGTTGACCAAACTTGCAGAAACATCTTTATTTCTTCTGAAAAACACGTTCTGACACTTTCAGCACACTGGGTTTAAGAGCTGAGTGTGTGGGCTCTTCTGAGCCTTGCAGTTACATTGGGATTCTGAAGTCTGAAAAACGCGTTTATTTCGGGCTGAAAAACACGTTTTTAAAAGTGTGCTGTTACTGCCCCATAACTTACATGGGGTTGACCAAACTTGCAGAAACATGTTTATTTCTGCTGAAAAACACATTTTGACACTTTCAGCACACTGGGGTTAAGACCTGAGTGTGTGGGCTCTTCTGAGCCTTGCAGTTACATAGGGATACAGCTGTCTGAAAAAACGCGTTTATTTCGGGCTGAAAAACACGTTTTGAAAAGTGTGCTGTTACTGCCCCATAACTTACATGGGGTTGACCAAACTTGCAGAAACATGTTTATTTCTGCTGAAAAACACGTTTTGACACTTTCAGCACACTGGGGTTAAGACCTGAGTGTGTGGGCTCTTCTGAGCCTTGCAGTTACATGAAGATTCTGAAGTCTGAAAAAACGTGTTTATTTCGGGCTGAAAAATACGTTTTGAAAAGTGTGCTGTTACTGCCCCATAACTTACATGGGGTTGACCAAACTTGCAGAAACATGTTTATTTCTGCTGAAAAACACGTTTTGGCACTATCTGCACACTGGGGTTAAGAGCTGAGTGTATGGGCTCTTCTGAGCCTTGCAGTTACATAGGGATAGAGCTGTCTGAAAAAACGCGTTTATTTCGGGCTGAAAAACACGTTTTGAAAAGTGTGCTGTTACTGCCCCATAACTTACATGGGGTTGACCAAACTTGCAGAAACATGTTTATTTCTGCTGAAAAACACGTTTTGACACTTTCAGCACACTGGGGTTAAGACCTGAGTGTGTGCGCTCTTCTGAGCCTTGCAGTTACATAGGGATACAGCTGTCTGAAAAAACGCGTTTATTTCGGGCTGAAAAACACGTTTTGAAAAGTGTGCTGTTACTGCCCCATAACTTACATGGGGTTGACCAAACTTGCAGAAACATGTTTATTTCTGCTGAAAAACACGTTTTGACACTTTCAGCACACTGGGGTTAAGACCTGAGTGTATGCGCTCTTCTGAGCCTTGCAGTTACATAGGGATACAGCTGTCTGAAAAAACGCGTTTATTTCGGGCTGAAAAACACGTTTTGAAAAGTGTGCTGTTACTGCCCCATAACTTACATGGGGTTGACCAAACTTGCAGAAACATGTTTATTTCTTCTGAAAAACACGTTCTGACACTTTCAGCACACTGGGTTTAAGAGCTGAGTGTGTGGGCTCTTCTGAGCCTTGCAGTTACATTGGGATTCTGAAGTCTGAAAAACGCGTTTATTTCGGGCTGAAAAACACGTTTTTAAAAGTGTGCTGTTACTGCCCCATAACTTACATGGGGTTGACCAAACTTGCAGAAACATGTTTATTTCTGCTGAAAAACACGTTCTGACACTTTCAGCACACTGGGTTTAAGACCTGAGTGTGTGGGCTCTTCTGAGCCTTGCAGTTACATAGGGATACAGCTGTCTGAAAAAACGCGTTTATTTCGGGCTGAAAAACACGTTTTGAAAAGTGTGCTGTTACTGCCCCATAACTTACATGGGGTTGACCAAACTTGCAGAAACATGTTTATTTCTGCTGAAAAACACGTTTTGACACTTTCAGCACACTGGGGTTAAGACCTGAGTGTGTGCGCTCTTCTGAGCCTTGCAGTTACATAGGGATACAGCTGTCTGAAAAAACGCGTTTATTTCGGGCTGAAAAACACGTTTTGAAAAGTGTGCTGTTACTGCCCCATAACTTACATGGGGTTGACCAAACTTGCAGAAACATGTTTATTTCTGCTGAAAAACACGTTTTGACACTTTCAGCACACTGGGGTTAAGACCTGAGTGTATGCGCTCTTCTGAGCCTTGCAGTTACATAGGGATACAGCTGTCTGAAAAAACGCGTTTATTTCGGGCTGAAAAACACGTTTTGAAAAGTGTGCTGTTACTGCCCCATAACTTACATGGGGTTGACCAAACTTGCAGAAACATGTTTATTTCTGCTGAAAAACACGTTTTGACACTTTCAGCACACTGGGGTTAAGACCTGAGTGTGTGGGCTCTTCTGAGCCTTGCAGTTACATGAAGATTCTGAAGTCTGAAAAAACGTGTTTATTTCGGGCTGAAAAATACGTTTTGAAAAGTGTGCTGTTACTGCCCCATAACTTACATGGGGTTGACCAAACTTGCAGAAACATGTTTATTTCTGCTGAAAAACACGTTTTGGCACTATCTGCACACTGGGGTTAAGAGCTGAGTGTGTGGGCTCTTCTGAGCCTTGCAGTTACATAGGGATAGAGCTGTCTGAAAAAACGCGTTTATTTCGGGCTGAAAAACACGTTTTGAAAAGTGTGCTGTTACTGCCCCATAACTTACATGGGGTTGACCAAACTTGCAGAAACATGTTTATTTCTGCTGAAAAACACGTTTTGACACTTTCAGCACACTGGGGTTAAGACCTGAGTGTGTGCGCTCTTCTGAGCCTTGCAGTTACATAGGGATACAGCTGTCTGAAAAAACGCGTTTATTTCGGGCTGAAAAACACGTTTTGAAAAGTGTGCTGTTACTGCCCCATAACTTACATGGGGTTGACCAAACTTGCAGAAACATGTTTATTTCTGCTGAAAAACACGTTTTGACACTTTCAGCACACTGGGGTTAAGACCTGAGTGTATGCGCTCTTCTGAGCCTTGCAGTTACATAGGGATACAGTTGTCTGAAAAAACGCGTTTATTTCGGGCTGAAAAACACGTTTTGAAAAGTGTGCTGTTACTGCCCCATAACTTACATGGGGTTGACCAAACTTGCAGAAACATGTTTATTTCTTCTGAAAAACACGTTCTGACACTTTCAGCACACTGGGTTTAAGAGCTGAGTGTGTGGGCTCTTCTGAGCCTTGCAGTTACATTGGGATTCTGAAGTCTGAAAAAACGCGTTTATTTCGGGCTGAAAAACACGTTTTGAAAAGTGTGCTGTTACTGCCCCATAACTTACATGGGGTTGACCAAACTTGCAGAAACATGTTTATTTCTGCTGAAAAACACGTTTTGACACTTTCAGCACACTGGGGTTAAGACCTGAGTGTGTGGGCTCTTCTGAGCCTTGCAGTTACATGAAGATTCTGAAGTCTGAAAAAACGTGTTTGTTTCGGGCTGAAAAATACGTTTTGAAAAGTGTGCTGTTACTGCCCCATAACTTACATGGGGTTGACCAAACTTGCAGAAACATGTTTATTTCTGCTGAAAAACACGTTTTGGCACTATCTGCACACTGGGGTTAAGAGCTGAGTGTGTGGGCTCTTCTGAGCCTTGCAGTTACATAGGGATAGAGCTGTCTGAAAAAACGCGTTTATTTCGGGCTGAAAAACACGTTTTGAAAAGTGTGCTGTTACTGCCCCATAACTTACATGGGGTTGACCAAACTTGCAGAAACATGTTTATTTCTGCTGAAAAACACGTTTTGACACTTTCAGCACACTGGGGTTAAGACCTGAGTGTATGCGCTCTTCTGAGCCTTGCAGTTACATAGGGATACAGCTGTCTGAAAAAACGCGTTTATTTCGGGCTGAAAAACACGTTTTGAAAAGTGTGCTGTTACTGCCCCATAACTTACATGGGGTTGACCAAACTTGCAGAAACATGTTTATTTCTTCTGAAAAACACGTTCTGACACTTTCAGCACACTGGGTTTAAGAGCTGAGTGTGTGGGCTCTTCTGAGCCTTGCAGTTACATTGGGATTCTGAAGTCTGAAAAACGCGTTTATTTCAGGCTGAAAAACACGTTTTTAAAAGTGTGCTGTTACTGCCCCATAACTTACATGGGGTTGACCAAACTTGCAGAAACATGTTTATTTCTGCTGAAAAACACGTTCTGACACTTTCAGCACACTGGGTTTAAGAGCTGAGTGTGTGGGATCTTCTGAGCCTTGCAGTTACATTGGGATTCTGAAGTCTGAAAAACGCGTTTATTTCAGGCTGAAAAACACGTTTTTAAAAGTGTGCTGTTACTGCCCCATAACTTACATGGGGTTGACCAAACTTGCAGAAACATGTTTATTTCTGCTGAAAAACACGTTTTGACACTTTCAGCACACTGGGGTTAAGACCTGAGTGTGTGCGCTCTTCTGAGCCTTGCAGTTACATAGGGATACAGCTGTCTGAAAAAACACGTTTATTTCGGGCTGAAAAACACGTTTTGAAAAGTGTGCTGTTACTGCCCCATAACTTACATGGGGTTGACCAAACTTGCAGAAACATGTTTATTTCTTCTGAAAAACACGTTCTGACACTTTCAGCACACTGGGTTTAAGAGCTGAGTGTGTGGGCTCTTCTGAGCCTTGCAGTTACATTGGGATTCTGAAGTCTGAAAAACGCGTTTATTTCGGGCTGAAAGACACGTTTTTAAAAGTGTGCTGTTACTGCCCCATAACTTACATGGGGTTGACCAAACTTGCAGAAACATGTTTATTTCTTCTGAAAAACACGTTCTGACACTTTCAGCACACTGGGTTTAAGAGCTGAGTGTGTGGGCTCTTCTGAGCCTTGCAGTTACATTGGGATTCTGAAGTCTGAAAAACGCGTTTATTTCGGGCTGAAAGACACGTTTTTAAAAGTGTGCTGTTACTGCCCCATAACTTACATGGGGTTGACCAAACTTGCAGAAACATGTTTATTTCGTCTGAAAAACACGTTCTGACACTTTCAGCACACTGGGTTTAAGACCTGAGTGTGTGGGCTCTTCTGAGCCTTGCAGTTACATAGGGATACAGCTGTCTGAAAAAACGCGTTTATTTCGGGCTGAAAAACACGTTTTGAAAAGTGTGCTGTTACTGCCCCATAACTTACATGGGGTTGACCAAACTTGCAGAAACATGTTTATTTCTGCTGAAAAACACGTTTTGACACTTTCAGCACACTGGGGTTAAGAGCTGAGTGTGTGGGATCTTCTGAGCCTTGCAGTTACATTGGGATTCTGAAGACTGAAAAACGCGTTTATTTCGGGCTGAAAAACACGTTTTTAAAAGTGTGCTGTTACTGCCCCATAACTTACATGGGGTTGACCAAACTTGCAGAAACATGTTTATTTCTGCTGAAAAACACGTTTTGACACTTTCAGCACACTGGGGTTAAGACCTGAGTGTGTGGGCTCTTCTGATCCTTGCAGTTACATTGGGATTCTGAAGTCTGAAAAAACGTGTTTATTTCGGGCTGAAAAATATGTTTTGAAAAGTGTGCTGTTACTGCCCCATAACTTACATGGGGTTGACCAAACTTGCAGAAACATGTTTATTTCTGCTGAAAAACACGTTTTGGTACTTTCTGCACACTGGGGTTAAGAGCTGAGTGTGTGGGCTCTTCTGAGCCTTGCAGTTACATAGGGATACAGCTGTCTGAAAAAACGCGTTTATTTCGGGCTGAAAAACACGTTTTGAAAAGTGTGCTGTTACTGCCCCATATCTTACATGGGGTTGACCAAACTTGCAGAAACATGTTTATTTCTTCTGAAAAACACGTTTTGACACTTTCAGCACACTGGGGTTAAGACCTGAGTGTGTGGGCTCTTCTGAGCCTTGCAGTTACATGGAGATTCTGAAGTCTGAAAAAACGTGTTTATTTCGGGCTGAAAAATACGTTTTGAAAAGTGTGCTGTTACTGCCCCATAACTTACATGGGGTTGACCAAACTTGCAGAAACATGTTTATTTCTGCTGAAAAACACGTTTTGACACTTTCAGCACACTGGGGTTAAGACCTGAGTGTGTGCGCTCTTCTGAGCCTTGCAGTTACATAGGGATACAGCTGTCTGAAAAAACGCGTTTATTTCGGGCTGAAAAACACGTTTTGAAAAGTGTGCTGTTACTGCCCCATAACTTACATGGGGTTGACCAAACTTGCAGAAACATGTTTATTTCTGCTGAAAAACACGTTTTGACACTTTCAGCACACTGGGGTTAAGACCTGAGTGTATGCGCTCTTCTGAGCCTTGCAGTTACATAGGGACACAGCTGTCTGAAAAAACGCGTTTATTTCGGGCTGAAAAATACGTTTTGAAAAGTGTGCTGTTACTGCCCCATAACTTACATGGGGTTGACCAAACTTGCAGAAACATGTTTATTTCTTCTGAAAAACACGTTCTGACACTTTCAGCACACTGGGTTTAAGAGCTGAGTGTGTGGGCTCTTCTGAGCCTTGCAGTTACATTGGGATTCTGAAGTCTGAAAAACGCGTTTATTTCGGGCTGAAAAACACGTTTTTAAAAGTGTGCTGTTACTGCACCATAACTTACATGGGGTTGACCAAACTTGCAGAAACATGTTTATTTCTGCTGAAAAACACGTTCTGACACTTTCAGCACACTGGGTTTAAGACCTGAGTGTGTGGGCTCTTCTGAGCCTTGCAGTTACATAGGGATACAGCTGTCTGAAAAAACGCGTTTATTTCGGGCTGAAAAACACGTTTTGAAAAGTGTGCTGTTACTGCCCCATAACTTACATGGGGTTGACCAAACTTGCAGAAACATGTTTATTTCTGCTGAAAAACACGTTTTGACACTTTCAGCACACTGGGGTTAAGACCTGAGTGTGTGGGCTCTTCTGAGCCTTGCAGTTACATGAAGATTCTGAAGTCTGAAAAAACGTGTTTATTTCGGGCTGAAAAATACGTTTTGAAAAGTGTGCTGTTACTGCCCCATAACTTACATGGGGTTGACCAAACTTGCAGAAACATGTTTATTTCTGCTGAAAAACACGTTTTGGCACTATCTGCACACTGGGGTTAAGAGCTGAGTGTGTGGGCTCTTCTGAGCCTTGCAGTTACATAGGGATAGAGCTGTCTGAAAAAACGCGTTTATTTCGGGCTGAAAAACACGTTTTGAAAAGTGTGCTGTTACTGCCCCATAACTTACATGGGGTTGACCAAACTTGCAGAAACATGTTTATTTCTGCTGAAAAACACGTTTTGACACTTTCAGCACACTGGGGTTAAGACCTGAGTGTGTGCGCTCTTCTGAGCCTTGCAGTTACATAGGGATACAGCTGTCTGAAAAAACGCGTTTATTTCGGGCTGAAAAACACGTTTTGAAAAGTGTGCTGTTACTGCCCCATAACTTACATGGGGTTGACCAAACTTGCAGAAACATGTTTATTTCTGCTGAAAAACACGTTTTGACACTTTCAGCACACTGGGGTTAAGACCTGAGTGTATGCGCTCTTCTGAGCCTTGCAGTTACATAGGGATACAGTTGTCTGAAAAAACGCGTTTATTTCGGGCTGAAAAACACGTTTTGAAAAGTGTGCTGTTACTGCCCCATAACTTACATGGGGTTGACCAAACTTGCAGAAACATGTTTATTTCTTCTGAAAAACACGTTCTGACACTTTCAGCACACTGGGTTTAAGAGCTGAGTGTGTGGGCTCTTCTGAGCCTTGCAGTTACATTGGGATTCTGAAGTCTGAAAAAACGCGTTTATTTCGGGCTGAAAAACACGTTTTGAAAAGTGTGCTGTTACTGCCCCATAACTTACATGGGGTTGACCAAACTTGCAGAAACATGTTTATTTCTGCTGAAAAACACGTTTTGACACTTTCAGCACACTGGGGTTAAGACCTGAGTGTGTGGGCTCTTCTGAGCCTTGCAGTTACATGAAGATTCTGAAGTCTGAAAAAACGTGTTTGTTTCGGGCTGAAAAATACGTTTTGAAAAGTGTGCTGTTACTGCCCCATAACTTACATGGGGTTGACCAAACTTGCAGAAACATGTTTATTTCTGCTGAAAAACACGTTTTGGCACTATCTGCACACTGGGGTTAAGAGCTGAGTGTGTGGGCTCTTCTGAGCCTTGCAGTTACATAGGGATAGAGCTGTCTGAAAAAACGCGTTTATTTCGGGCTGAAAAACACGTTTTGAAAAGTGTGCTGTTACTGCCCCATAACTTACATGGGGTTGACCAAACTTGCAGAAACATGTTTATTTCTGCTGAAAAACACGTTTTGACACTTTCAGCACACTGGGGTTAAGACCTGAGTGTATGCGCTCTTCTGAGCCTTGCAGTTACATAGGGATACAGCTGTCTGAAAAAACGCGTTTATTTCGGGCTGAAAAACACGTTTTGAAAAGTGTGCTGTTACTGCCCCATAACTTACATGGGGTTGACCAAACTTGCAGAAACATGTTTATTTCTTCTGAAAAACACGTTCTGACACTTTCAGCACACTGGGTTTAAGAGCTGAGTGTGTGGGCTCTTCTGAGCCTTGCAGTTACATTGGGATTCTGAAGTCTGAAAAACGCGTTTATTTCAGGCTGAAAAACACGTTTTTAAAAGTGTGCTGTTACTGCCCCATAACTTACATGGGGTTGACCAAACTTGCAGAAACATGTTTATTTCTGCTGAAAAACACGTTCTGACACTTTCAGCACACTGGGTTTAAGAGCTGAGTGTGTGGGATCTTCTGAGCCTTGCAGTTACATTGGGATTCTGAAGTCTGAAAAACGCGTTTATTTCAGGCTGAAAAACACGTTTTTAAAAGTGTGCTGTTACTGCCCCATAACTTACATGGGGTTGACCAAACTTGCAGAAACATGTTTATTTCTGCTGAAAAACACGTTTTGACACTTTCAGCACACTGGGGTTAAGACCTGAGTGTGTGCGCTCTTCTGAGCCTTGCAGTTACATAGGGATACAGCTGTCTGAAAAAACACGTTTATTTCGGGCTGAAAAACACGTTTTGAAAAGTGTGCTGTTACTGCCCCATAACTTACATGGGGTTGACCAAACTTGCAGAAACATGTTTATTTCTTCTGAAAAACACGTTCTGACACTTTCAGCACACTGGGTTTAAGAGCTGAGTGTGTGGGCTCTTCTGAGCCTTGCAGTTACATTGGGATTCTGAAGTCTGAAAAACGCGTTTATTTCGGGCTGAAAGACACGTTTTTAAAAGTGTGCTGTTACTGCCCCATAACTTACATGGGGTTGACCAAACTTGCAGAAACATGTTTATTTCTTCTGAAAAACACGTTCTGACACTTTCAGCACACTGGGTTTAAGAGCTGAGTGTGTGGGCTCTTCTGAGCCTTGCAGTTACATTGGGATTCTGAAGTCTGAAAAACGCGTTTATTTCGGGCTGAAAGACACGTTTTTAAAAGTGTGCTGTTACTGCCCCATAACTTACATGGGGTTGACCAAACTTGCAGAAACATGTTTATTTCGTCTGAAAAACACGTTCTGACACTTTCAGCACACTGGGTTTAAGACCTGAGTGTGTGGGCTCTTCTGAGCCTTGCAGTTACATAGGGATACAGCTGTCTGAAAAAACGCGTTTATTTCGGGCTGAAAAACACGTTTTGAAAAGTGTGCTGTTACTGCCCCATAACTTACATGGGGTTGACCAAACTTGCAGAAACATGTTTATTTCTGCTGAAAAACACGTTTTGACACTTTCAGCACACTGGGGTTAAGAGCTGAGTGTGTGGGATCTTCTGAGCCTTGCAGTTACATTGGGATTCTGAAGACTGAAAAACGCGTTTATTTCGGGCTGAAAAACACGTTTTTAAAAGTGTGCTGTTACTGCCCCATAACTTACATGGGGTTGACCAAACTTGCAGAAACATGTTTATTTCTGCTGAAAAACACGTTTTGACACTTTCAGCACACTGGGGTTAAGACCTGAGTGTGTGGGCTCTTCTGATCCTTGCAGTTACATTGGGATTCTGAAGTCTGAAAAAACGTGTTTATTTCGGGCTGAAAAATATGTTTTGAAAAGTGTGCTGTTACTGCCCCATAACTTACATGGGGTTGACCAAACTTGCAGAAACATGTTTATTTCTGCTGAAAAACACGTTTTGGTACTTTCTGCACACTGGGGTTAAGAGCTGAGTGTGTGGGCTCTTCTGAGCCTTGCAGTTACATAGGGATACAGCTGTCTGAAAAAACGCGTTTATTTCGGGCTGAAAAACACGTTTTGAAAAGTGTGCTGTTACTGCCCCATATCTTACATGGGGTTGACCAAACTTGCAGAAACATGTTTATTTCTTCTGAAAAACACGTTTTGACACTTTCAGCACACTGGGGTTAAGACCTGAGTGTGTGGGCTCTTCTGAGCCTTGCAGTTACATGGAGATTCTGAAGTCTGAAAAAACGTGTTTATTTCGGGCTGAAAAATACGTTTTGAAAAGTGTGCTGTTACTGCCCCATAACTTACATGGGGTTGACCAAACTTGCAGAAACATGTTTATTTCTGCTGAAAAACACGTTTTGACACTTTCAGCACACTGGGGTTAAGACCTGAGTGTGTGCGCTCTTCTGAGCCTTGCAGTTACATAGGGATACAGCTGTCTGAAAAAACGCGTTTATTTCGGGCTGAAAAACACGTTTTGAAAAGTGTGCTGTTACTGCCCCATAACTTACATGGGGTTGACCAAACTTGCAGAAACATGTTTATTTCTGCTGAAAAACACGTTTTGACACTTTCAGCACACTGGGGTTAAGACCTGAGTGTATGCGCTCTTCTGAGCCTTGCAGTTACATAGGGACACAGCTGTCTGAAAAAACGCGTTTATTTCGGGCTGAAAAATACGTTTTGAAAAGTGTGCTGTTACTGCCCCATAACTTACATGGGGTTGACCAAACTTGCAGAAACATGTTTATTTCTTCTGAAAAACACGTTCTGACACTTTCAGCACACTGGGTTTAAGAGCTGAGTGTGTGGGCTCTTCTGAGCCTTGCAGTTACATTGGGATTCTGAAGTCTGAAAAACGCGTTTATTTCGGGCTGAAAAACACGTTTTTAAAAGTGTGCTGTTACTGCACCATAACTTACATGGGGTTGACCAAACTTGCAGAAACATGTTTATTTCTGCTGAAAAACACGTTCTGACACTTTCAGCACACTGGGTTTAAGACCTGAGTGTGTGGGCTCTTCTGAGCCTTGCAGTTACATAGGGATACAGCTGTCTGAAAAAACGCGTTTATTTCGGGCTGAAAAACACGTTTTGAAAAGTGTGCTGTTACTGCCCCATAACTTACATGGGGTTGACCAAACTTGCAGAAACATGTTTATTTCTGCTGAAAAACACGTTTTGACACTTTCAGCACACTGGGGTTAAGACCTGAGTGTGTGGGCTCTTCTGAGCCTTGCAGTTACATGAAGATTCTGAAGTCTGAAATAACGTGTTTATTTCGGGCTGAAAAATACGTTTTGAAAAGTGTGCTGTTACTGCCCCATAACTTACATGGGGTTGACCAAACTTGCAGAAACATGTTTATTTCTGCTGAAAAACACGTTTTGGCACTATCTGCACACTGGGGTTAAGAGCTGAGTGTGTGGGCTCTTCTGAGCCTTGCAGTTACATAGGGATAGAGCTGTCTGAAAAAACGCGTTTATTTCGGGCTGAAAAACACGTTTTGAAAAGTGTGCTGTTACTGCCCCATAACTTACATGGGGTTGACCAAACTTGCAGAAACATGTTTATTTCTGCTGAAAAACACGTTTTGAAACTTTCAGCACACTGGGGTTAGGACCTGAGTGTGTGGGCTCTTCTGAGCCTTGCAGTTACATGGAGATTCTGAAGTCTGAAAAAACGTGTTTATTTCGGGCTGAAAAATACGTTTTGAAAAGTGTGCTGTTACTGCCCCATAACTTACATGGGGTTGACCAAACTTGCAGAAACATGTTTATTTCTTCTGAAAAACACGTTCTGACACTTTCAGCACACTGGGTTTAAGAGCTGAGTGTGTGGGCTCTTCTGAGCCTTGCAGTTACATTGGGATTCTGAAGTCTGAAAAACGCGTTTATTTCGGGCTGAAAAACACGTTTTTAAAAGTGTGCTGTTACTGCCCCATAACTTACATGGGGTTGACCAAACTTGCAGAAACATGTTTATTTCTGCTGAAAAACACGTTTTGACACTTTCAGCACACTGGGTTTAAGACCTGAGTGTGTGGGCTCTTCTGAGCCTTGGAGTTACATAGGGATACAGCTGTCTGAAAAAACGCGTTTATTTCGGGCTGAAAAACACGTTTTGAAAAGTGTGCTGTTACTGCCCCATAACTTACATGGGGTTGACCAAACTTGCAGAAACATGTTTATTTCTGCTGAAAAACACGTTTTGACACTTTCAGCACACTGGGGTTAAGACCTGAGTGTGTGGGCTCTTCTGAGCCTTGCAGTTACATGAAGATTCTGAAGTCTGAAAAAACGTGTTTATTTCGGGCTGAAACATACGTTTTGAAAAGTGTGCTGTTACTGCCCCATAACTTACATGGGGTTGACCAAACTTGCAGAAACATGTTTATTTCTGCTGAAAAACACGTTTTGGCACTATCTGCACACTGGGGTTAAGAGCTGAGTGTGTGGGCTCTTCTGAGCCTTGCAGTTACATAGGGATAGAGTTGTCTGAAAAAACGCGTTTATTTCGGGCTGAAAAACACGTTTTGAAAAGTGTGCTGTTACTGCCCCATAACTTACATGGGGTTGACCAAACTTGCAGAAACATGTTTATTTCTGCTGAAAAACACGTTTTGACACTTTCAGCACACTGGGGTTAAGACCTGAGTGTGTGCGCTCTTCTGAGCCTTGCAGTTACATAGGGATACAGCTGTCTGAAAAAACGCGTTTATTTCGGGCTGAAAAACACGTTTTGAAAAGTGTGCTGTTACTGCCCCATAACTTACATGGGGTTGACCAAACTTGCAGAAACATGTTTATTTCTGCTGAAAAACACGTTTTGACACTTTCAGCACACTGGGGTTAAGACCTGAGTGTATGCGCTCTTCTGAGCCTTGCAGTTACATAGGGACACAGCTGTCTGAAAAAACGCGTTTATTTCGGGCTGAAAAATACGTTTTGAAAAGTGTGCTGTTACTGCCCCATAACTTACATGGGGTTGACCAAACTTGCAGAAACATGTTTATTTCTTCTGAAAAACACGTTCTGACACTTTCAGCACACTGGGTTTAAGAGCTGAGTGTGTGGGCTCTTCTGAGCCTTGCAGTTACATTGGGATTCTGAAGTCTGAAAAACGCGTTTATTTCGGGCTGAAAAACACGTTTTTAAAAGTGTGCTGTTACTGCACCATAACTTACATGGGGTTGACCAAACTTGCAGAAACATGTTTATTTCTGCTGAAAAACACGTTCTGACACTTTCAGCACACTGGGTTTAAGACCTGAGTGTGTGGGCTCTTCTGAGCCTTGCAGTTACATAGGGATACAGCTGTCTGAAAAAACGCGTTTATTTCGGGCTGAAAAACACGTTTTGAAAAGTGTGCTGTTACTGCCCCATAACTTACATGGGGTTGACCAAACTTGCAGAAACATGTTTATTTCTGCTGAAAAACACGTTTTGACACTTTCAGCACACTGGGGTTAAGACCTGAGTGTGTGGGCTCTTCTGAGCCTTGCAGTTACATGAAGATTCTGAAGTCTGAAATAACGTGTTTATTTCGGGCTGAAAAATACGTTTTGAAAAGTGTGCTGTTACTGCCCCATAACTTACATGGGGTTGACCAAACTTGCAGAAACATGTTTATTTCTGCTGAAAAACACGTTTTGGCACTATCTGCACACTGGGGTTAAGAGCTGAGTGTGTGGGCTCTTCTGAGCCTTGCAGTTACATAGGGATAGAGCTGTCTGAAAAAACGCGTTTATTTCGGGCTGAAAAACACGTTTTGAAAAGTGTGCTGTTACTGCCCCATAACTTACATGGGGTTGACCAAACTTGCAGAAACATGTTTATTTCTGCTGAAAAACACGTTTTGAAACTTTCAGCACACTGGGGTTAGGACCTGAGTGTGTGGGCTCTTCTGAGCCTTGCAGTTACATGGAGATTCTGAAGTCTGAAAAAACGTGTTTATTTCGGGCTGAAAAATACGTTTTGAAAAGTGTGCTGTTACTGCCCCATAACTTACATGGGGTTGACCAAACTTGCAGAAACATGTTTATTTCTTCTGAAAAACACGTTCTGACACTTTCAGCACACTGGGTTTAAGAGCTGAGTGTGTGGGCTCTTCTGAGCCTTGCAGTTACATTGGGATTCTGAAGTCTGAAAAACGCGTTTATTTCGGGCTGAAAAACACGTTTTTAAAAGTGTGCTGTTACTGCCCCATAACTTACATGGGGTTGACCAAACTTGCAGAAACATGTTTATTTCGTCTGAAAAACACGTTCTGACACTTTCAGCACACTGGGTTTAAGACCTGAGTGTGTGGGCTCTTCTGAGCCTTGCAGTTACATAGGGATAGAAAAAACGCGTTTATTTCGGGCTGAAAAACACGTTTTGAAAAGTGTGCTGTTACTGCCCCATAACTTACATGGGGTTGACCAAACTTGCAGAAACATGTTTATTTCTTCTGAAAAACACGTTCTGACACTTTCAGCACACTGGGTTTAAGAGCTGAGTGTGTGGGATCTTCTGAGCCTTGCAGTTACATTGGGATTCTGAAGTCTGAAAAACGCGTTTATTTCAGGCTGAAAAACACGTTTTTAAAAGTGTGCTGTTACTGCCCCATAACTTACATGGGGTTGACCAAACTTGCAGAAACATGTTTATTTCTGCTGAAAAACACGTTTTGACACTTTCAGCACACTGGGGTTAAGACCTGAGTGTGTGCGCTCTTCTGAGCCTTGCAGTTACATAGGGATACAGCTGTCTGAAAAAACACGTTTATTTCGGGCTGAAAAACACGTTTTGAAAAGTGTGCTGTTACTGCCCCATAACTTACATGGGGTTGACCAAACTTGCAGAAACATGTTTATTTCTTCTGAAAAACACGTTCTGACACTTTCAGCACACTGGGTTTAAGAGCTGAGTGTGTGGGCTCTTCTGAGCCTTGCAGTTACATTGGGATTCTGAAGTCTGAAAAACGTGTTTATTTCGGGCTGAAAAACACGTTTTTAAAAGTGTGCTGTTACTGCCCCATAACTTACATGGGGTTGACCAAACTTGCAGAAACATGTTTATTTCTTCTGAAAAACACGTTCTGACACTTTCAGCACACTGGGTTTAAGAGCTGAGTGTGTGGGCTCTTCTGAGCCTTGCAGTTACATTGGGATTCTGAAGTCTGAAAAACGCGTTTATTTCGGGCTGAAAAACACGTTTTTAAAAGTGTGCTGTTACTGCCCCATAACTTACATGGGGTTGACCAAACTTGCAGAAACATGTTTATTTCGTCTGAAAAACACGTTCTGACACTTTCAGCACACTGGGTTTAAGACCTGAGTGTGTGGGCTCTTCTGAGCCTTGCAGTTACATAGGGATAGAGCTGTCTGAAAAAACGCGTTTATTTCGGGCTGAAAAACACGTTTTGAAAAGTGTGCTGTTACTGCCCCATAACTTACATGGGGTTGACCAAACTTGCAGAAACATGTTTATTTCTTCTGAAAAACACGTTCTGACACTTTCAGCACACTGGGTTTAAGAGCTGAGTGTGTGGGATCTTCTGAGCCTTGCAGTTACATTGGGATTCTGAAGTCTGAAAAACGCGTTTATTTCAGGCTGAAAAACACGTTTTTAAAAGTGTGCTGTTACTGCCCCATAACTTACATGGGGTTGACCAAACTTGCAGAAACATGTTTATTTCTGCTGAAAAACACGTTTTGACACTTTCAGCACACTGGGGTTAAGACCTGAGTGTGTGCGCTCTTCTGAGCCTTGCAGTTACATAGGGATACAGCTGTCTGAAAAAACACGTTTATTTCGGGCTGAAAAACACGTTTTGAAAAGTGTGCTGTTACTGCCCCATAACTTACATGGGGTTGACCAAACTTGCAGAAACATGTTTATTTCTTCTGAAAAACACGTTCTGACACTTTCAGCACACTGGGTTTAAGAGCTGAGTGTGTGGGCTCTTCTGAGCCTTGCAGTTACATTGGGATTCTGAAGTCTGAAAACGTGTTTATTTCGGGCTGAAAAACACGTTTTTAAAAGTGTGCTGTTACTGCCCCATAACTTACATGGGGTTGACCAAACTTGCAGAAACATGTTTATTTCTTCTGAAAAACACGTTCTGACACTTTCAGCACACTGGATTTAAGAGCTGAGTGTGTGGGCTCTTCTGAGCCTTGCAGTTACATTGGGATTCTGAAGTCTGAAAAACGCGTTTATTTCGGGCTGAAAGACACGTTTTTAAAAGTGTGCTGTTACTGCCCCATAACTTACATGGGGTTGACCAAACTTGCAGAAACATGTTTATTTCTTCTGAAAAACACGTTCTGACACTTTCAGCACACTGGGTTTAAGAGCTGAGTGTGTGGGCTCTTCTGAGCCTTGCAGTTACATTGGGATTCTGAAGTCTGAAAAACGTGTTTATTTCGGGCTGAAAAACACGTTTTTAAAAGTGTGCTGTTACTGCCCCATAACTTACATGGGGTTGACCAAACTTGCAGAAACATGTTTATTTCTGCTGAAAAACACGTTTTGACACTTTCAGCACACTGGGGTTAAGAGCTGAGTGTGTGGGATCTTCTGAGCCTTGCAGTTACATTGGGATTCTGAAGTCTGAAAAACGCGTTTATTTCGGGCTGAAAAACACGTTTTTAAAAGTGTGCTGTTACTGCCCCATAACTTACATGGGGTTGACCAAACTTGCAGAAACATGTTTATTTCTGCTGAAAAACACGTTTTGACACTTTCAGCACACTGGGGTTAAGACCTGAGTGTATGCGCTCTTCTGAGCCTTGCAGTTACATAGGGATACAGCTGTCTGAAAAAACGCGTTTATTTCGGGCTGAAAAACACGTTTTGAAAAGTGTGCTGTTACTGCCCCATAACTTACATGGGGTTGACCAAACTTGCAGAAACATGTTTATTTCTGCTGAAAAACACGTTCTGACACTTTCAGCACACTGGGTTTAAGACCTGAGTGTGTGGGCTCTTCTGAGCCTTGCAGTTACATAGGGATACAGCTGTCTGAAAAAACGCGTTTATTTCGGGCTGAAAACACGTTTTTAAAAGTGTGCTGTTACTGCCCCATAACTTACATGGGGTTGACCAAACTTGCAGAAACATGTTTATTTCTGCTGAAAAACACGTTCTGACACTTTCAGCACACTGGGTTTAAGACCTGAGTGTGTGGGCTCTTCTGAGCCTTGCAGTTACATAGGGATACAGCTGTCTGAAAAAACGTGTTTATTTCGGGCTGAAAAACACGTTTTGAAAAGTGTGCTGTTACTGCCCCATAACTTACATGGGGTTGACCAAACTTGCAGAAACATGTTTATTTCTGCTGAAAAACACGTTTTGACATTTTCAGCACACTGGGGTTAAGACCTGAGTGTGTGGGCTCTTCTGAGCCTTGCAGTTACATGAAGATTCTGAAGTCTGAAAAAACGTGTTTATTTCGGGCTGAAAAATACGTTTTGAAAAGTGTGCTGTTACTGCCCCATAACTTACATGGGGTTGACCAAACTTGCAGAAACATGTTTATTTCTGCTGAAAAACACGTTTTGGCACTATCTGCACACTGGGGTTAAGAGCTGAGTGTGTGGGCTCTTCTGAGCCTTGCAGTTACATAGGGATAGAGCTGTCTGAAAAAACGCGTTTATTTCGGGCTGAAAAACACGTTTTGAAAAGTGTGCTGTTACTGCCCCATAACTTACATGGGGTTGACCAAACTTGCAGAAACATGTTTATTTCTGCTGAAAAACACGTTTTGACACTTTCAGCACACTGGGGTTAAGACCTGAGTGTGTGGGCTCTTCTGAGCCTTGCAGTTACATGGAGATTCTGAAGTCTGAAAAAACGTGTTTATTTCGGGCTGAAAAATACGTTTTGAAAAGTGTGCTGTTACTGCCCCATAACTTACATGGGGTTGACCAAACTTGTAGAAACATGTTTATTTCTTCTGAAAAACACGTTCTGACACTTTCAGCACACTGGGTTTAAGAGCTGAGTGTGTGGGCTCTTCTGAGCCTTGCAGTTACATTGGGATTCTGAAGTCTGAAAAACGCGTTTATTTCGGGCTGAAAAACACGTTTTTAAAAGTGTGCTGTTACTGCCCCATAACTTACATGGGGTTGACCAAACTTGCAGAAACATGTTTATTTCTTCTGAAAAACACGTTCTGACACTTTCAGCACACTGGGTTTAAGAGCTGAGTGTGTGGGCTCTTCTGAGCCTTGCAGTTACATAGGGATACAGCTGTCTGAAAAAACACGTTTATTTCTGGCTGAAAAACACGTTTTGAAAAGTGTGCTGTTACTGCCCCATAACTTACATGGGGTTGACCAAACTTGCAGAAACATGTTTATTTCTGCTGAAAAACACGTTTTGACACTTTCAGCACACTGGGGTTAAGACCTGAGTGTGTGGGCTCTTCTGAGCCTTGCAGTTACATGAAGATTCTGAAGTCTGAAAAAACGTGTTTATTTCGGGCTGAAAAATACGTTTTGAAAAGTGTGCTGTTACTGCCCCATAACTTACATGGGGTTGACCAAACTTGCAGAAACATGTTTATTTCTGCTGAAAAACACGTTTTGGCACTATCTGCACACTGGGGTTAAGAGCTGAGTGTGTGGGCTCTTCTGAGCCTTGCAGTTACATAGGGATAGAGCTGTCTGAAAAAACGCGTTTATTTCGGGCTGAAAAACACGTTTTGAAAAGTGTGCTGTTACTGCCCCATAACTTACATGGGGTTGACCAAACTTGCAGAAACATGTTTATTTCTGCTGAAAAACACGTTTTGACACTTTCAGCACACTGGGGTTAAGACCTGAGTGTGTGGGCTCTTCTGAGCCTTGCAGTTACATGGAGATTCTGAAGTCTGAAAAAACGTGTTTATTTCGGGCTGAAAAATACGTTTTGAAAAGTGTGCTGTTACTGCCCCATAACTTACATGGGGTTGACCAAACTTGCAGAAACATGTTTATTTCTTCTGAAAAACACGTTCTGACACTTTCAGCACACTGGGTTTAAGAGCTGAGTGTGTGGGCTCTTCTGAGCCTTGCAGTTACATTGGGATTCTGAAGTCTGAAAAACGCGTTTATTTCGGGCTGAAAAACACGTTTTTAAAAGTGTGCTGTTACTGCCCCATAACTTACATGGGGTTGACCAAACTTGCAGAAACATGTTTATTTCGTCTGAAAAACACGTTCTGACACTTTCAGCACACTGGGTTTAAGACCTGAGTGTGTGGGCTCTTCTGAGCCTTGCAGTTACATAGGGATACAGCTGTCTGAAAAAACGCGTTTATTTCGGGCTGAAAAACACGTTTTGAAAAGTGTGCTGTTACTGCCCCATAACTTACATAGGGTTGACCAAACTTGCAGAAACATGTTTATTTCTGCTGAAAAACACGTTTTGACACTTTCAGCACACTGGGGTTAAGACCTGAGTGTGTGGGCTCTTCTGAGCCTTGCAGTTACATGGAGATTCTGAAGTCTGAAAAAACGTGTTTATTTCGGGCAGAAAAATACGTTTTGAAAAGTGTGCTGTTACTGCCCCATAACTTACATGGGGTTGACCGAACTTGCAGAAACATGTTTATTTCTTCTGAAAAACACGTTCTGACACTTTCAGCACACTGGGTTTAAGAGCTGAGTGTGTGGGCTCTTCTGAGCCTTGCAGTTACATTGGGATTCTGAAGTCTGAAAAACGCGTTTATTTCGGGCTGAAAGACACGTTTTTAAAAGTGTGCTGTTACTGCCCCATAACTTACATGGGGTTGACCAAACTTGCAGAAACATGTTTATTTCGTCTGAAAAACACGTTCTGACACTTTCAGCACACTGGGTTTAAGACCTGAGTGTGTGGGCTCTTCTGAGCCTTGCAGTTACATAGGGATACAGCTGTCTGAAAAAACGCGTTTATTTCGGGCTGAAAAACACGTTTTGAAAAGTGTGCTGTTACTGCCCCATAACTTACATGGGGTTGACCAAACTTGCAGAAACATGTTTATTTCTGCTGAAAAACACGTTTTGACACTTTCAGCACACTGGGGTTAAGACCTGAGTGTGTGGGCTCTTCTGAGCCTTGCAGTTACATGAAGATTCTGAAGTCTGAAAAAACGTGTTTATTTCGGGCTGAAAAATACGTTTTGAAAAGTGTGCTGTTACTGCCCCATAACTTACATGGGGTTGACCAAACTTGCAGAAACATGTTTATTTCTGCTGAAAAACACGTTTTGGCACTATCTGCACACTGGGGTTAAGAGCTGAGTGTGTGGGCTCTTCTGAGCCTTGCAGTTACATAGGGATAGAGCTGTCTGAAAAAACGCGTTTATTTCGGGCTGAAAAACACGTTTTGAAAAGTGTGCTGTTACTGCCCCATAACTTACATGGGGTTGACCAAACTTGCAGAAACATGTTTATTTCTGCTGAAAAACACGTTTTGACACTTTCAGCACACTGGGGTTAAGACCTGAGTGTGTGGGATCTTCTGAGCCTTCCAGTTACATGGAGATTCTGAAGTCTGAAAAAACGTGTTTATTTCGGGCTGAAAAATACGTTTTGAAAAGTGTGCTGTTACTGCCCCATAACTTACATGGGGTTGACCAAACTTGCAGAAACATGTTTATTTCTTCTGAAAAACACGTTCTGACACTTTCAGCACACTGGGTTTAAGAGCTGAGTGTGTGGGCTCTTCTGAGCCTTGCAGTTACATTGGGATTCTGAAGTCTGAAAAACGCGTTTATTTCGGGCTGAAAAACACGTTTTTAAAAGTGTGCTGTTACTGCCCCATAACTTACATGGGGTTGACCAAACTTGCAGAAACATGTTTATTTCGTCTGAAAAACACGTTCTGACACTTTCAGCACACTGGGTTTAAGAGCTGAGTGTGTGGGCTCTTCTGAGCCTTGCAGTTACATAGGGATACAGCTGTCTGAAAAAACGCGTTTATTTCGGGCTGAAAAACACGTTTTGAAAAGTGTGCTGTTACTGCCCCATAACTTACATAGGGTTGACCAAACTTGCAGAAACATGTTTATTTCTGCTGAAAAACACGTTTTGACACTTTCAGCACACTGGGGTTAAGACCTGAGTGTGTGGGCTCTTCTGAGCCTTGCAGTTACATGGAGATTCTGAAGTCTGAAAAAACGTGTTTATTTCGGGCAGAAAAATACGTTTTGAAAAGTGTGCTGTTACTGCCCCATAACTTACATGGGGTTGACCAAACTTGCAGAAACATGTTTATTTCTTCTGAAAAACACGTTCTGACACTTTCAGCACACTGGGTTTAAGAGCTGAGTGTGTGGGATCTTCTGAGCCTTGCAGTTACATTGGGATTCTGAAGTCTGAAAAACGCGTTTATTTCAGGCTGAAAAACACGTTTTTAAAAGTGTGCTGTTACTGCCCCATAACTTACATGGGGTTGACCAAACTTGCAGAAACATGTTTATTTCTGCTGAAAAACACGTTTTGACACTTTCAGCACACTGGGGTTAAGACCTGAGTGTGTGCGCTCTTCTGAGCCTTGCAGTTACATAGGGATACAGCTGTCTGAAAAAACACGTTTATTTCGGGCTGAAAAACACGTTTTGAAAAGTGTGCTGTTACTGCCCCATAACTTACATGGGGTTGACCAAACTTGCAGAAACATGTTTATTTCTGCTGAAAAACACGTTTTGACACTTTCACCACACTGGGGTTAAGAGCTGAGTGTGTGGGATCTTCTGAGCCTTGCAGTTACATTGGGATTCTGAAGTCTGAAAAACGCGTTTATTTCGGGCTGAAAAACACGTTTTTAAAAGTGTGCTGTTACTGCCCCATAACTTACATGGGGTTGACCAAACTTGCAGAAACATGTTTATTTCTGCTGAAAAACACGTTTTGACACTTTCAGCACACTGGGGTTAAGACCTGAGTGTGTGGGCTCTTCTGAGCCTTGCAGTTACATTGGGATTCTGAAGTCTGAAAAAACGTGTTTATTTCGGGCTGAAAAATATGTTTTGAAAAGTGTGCTGTTACTGCCCCATAACTTACATGGGGTTGACCAAACTTGCAGAAACATGTTTATTTCTGCTGAAAAACACGTTTTGGTACTTTCTGCACACTGGGGTTAAGAGCTGAGTGTGTGGGCTCTTCTGAGCCTTGCAGTTACATAGGGATACAGCTGTCTGAAAAAACGTGTTTATCTCGGGCTGAAAAACACGTTTTGAAAAGTGTGCTGTTACTGCCCCATAACTTACATGGGGTTGACCAAACTTGCAGAAACATGTTTATTTCTTCTGAAAAACACGTTCTGACACTTTCAGCACACTGGGTTTAAGAGCTGAGTGTGTGGGCTCTTTTGAGCCTTGCAGTTACATTGGGATTCTGAAGTCTGAAAAACGCGTTTATTTCGGGCTGAAAAACACGTTTTTAAAAGTGTGCTGTTACTGCCCCATAACTTACATGGGGTTGACCAAACTTGCAGAAACATGTTTATTTCTGCTGAAAAACACGTTTTGGTACTTTCTGCACACTGGGGTTAAGAGCTGAGTGTGTGGGCTCTTCTGAGCCTTGCAGTTACATAGGGATACAGCTGTCTGAAAAAACGTGTTTATCTCGGGCAGAAAAATACGTTTTGAAAAGTGTGCTGTTACTGCCCCATAACTTACATGGGGTTGACCAAACTTGCAGAAACATGTTTATTTCTTCTGAAAAACACGTTCTGACACTTTCAGCACACTGGGTTTAAGAGCTGAGTGTGTGGGATCTTCTGAGCCTTGCAGTTACATTGGGATTCTGAAGTCTGAAAAACGTGTTTATTTCAGGCTGAAAAACACGTTTTTAAAAGTGTGCTGTTACTGCCCCATAACTTACATGGGGTTGACCAAACTTGCAGAAACATGTTTATTTCTGCTGAAAAACACGTTTTGACACTTTCAGCACACTGGGGTTAAGACCTGAGTGTGTGCGCTCTTCTGAGCCTTGCAGTTACATAGGGATACAGCTGTCTGAAAAAACGTGTTTATTTCGGGCTGAAAAACACGTTTTGAAAAGTGTGCTGTTACTGCCCCATAACTTACATGGGGTTGACCAAACTTGCAGAAACATGTTTATTTCTTCTGAAAAACACGTTCTGACACTTTCAGCACACCTGGTTTAAGAGCTGAGTGTGTGGGCTCTTCTGAGCCTTGCAGTTACATAGGGATACAGCTGTCTGAAAAAACGCGTTTATTTCGGGCTGAAAAACACGTTTTGAAAAGTGTGCTGTTACTGCCCCATAACTTACATGGGGTTGACCAAACTTGCAGAAACATGTTTATTTCTGCTGAAAAACACGTTTTGACACTTTCAGCACACTGGGGTTAAGACCTGAGTGTGTGGGCTCTTCTGAGCCTTGCAGTTACATGAAGATTCTGAAGTCTGAAAAAACGTGTTTATTTCGGGCTGAAAAATACGTTTTGAAAAGTGTGCTGTTACTGCCCCATAACTTACATGGGGTTGACCAAACTTGCAGAAACATGTTTATTTCTGCTGAAAAACACGTTTTGGCACTATCTGCACACTGGGGTTAAGAGCTGAGTGTGTGGGCTCTTCTGAGCCTTGCAGTTACATAGGGATAGAGCTGTCTGAAAAAACGCGTTTATTTCGGGCTGAAAAACACGTTTTGAAAAGTGTGCTGTTACTGCCCCATAACTTACATGGGGTTGACCAAACTTGCAGAAACATGTTTATTTCTTCTGAAAAACACGTTCTGACACTTTCAGCACACTGGGTTTAAGAGCTGAGTGTGTGGGCTCTTCTGAGCCTTGCAGTTACATTGGGATTCTGAAGTCTGAAAAACGCGTTTATTTCGGGCTGAAAAACACGTTTTTAAAAGTGTGCTGTTACTGCCCCATAACTTACATGGGGTTGACCAAACTTGCAGAAACATGTTTATTTCTTCTGAAAAACACGTTCTGACACTTTCAGCACACTGGGTTTAAGAGCTGAGTGTGTGGGCTCTTCTGAGCCTTGCAGTTACATTGGGATTCTGAAGTCTGAAAAACGCTTTTATTTCGGGCTGAAAAACACGTTTTTAAAAGTGTGCTGTTACTGCCCCATAACTTACATGGGGTTGACCAAACTTGCAGAAACATGTTTATTTCTTCTGAAAAACACGTTCTGACACTTTCAGCACACTGGGTTTAAGAGCTGAGTGTGTGGGCTCTTCTGAGCCTTGCAGTTACATTGGGATTCTGAAGTCTGAAAAACGCGTTTATTTCGGGCTGAAAAACACGTTTTTAAAAGTGTGCTGTTACTGCCCCATAACTTACATGGGGTTGACCAAACTTGCAGAAACATGTTTATTTCTTCTGAAAAACACGTTCTGACACTTTCAGCACACTGGGTTTAAGAGCTGAGTGTGTGGGATCTTCTGAGCCTTGCAGTTACATTGGGATTCTGAAGTCTGAAAAACGCGTTTATTTCGGGCTGAAAAACACATTTTTAAAAGTGTGCTGTTACTGCCCCATAACTTACATGGGGTTGACCAAACTTGCAGAAACATGTTTATTTCTGCTGAAAAACACGTTTTGACACTTTCAGCACACTGGGGTTAAGACCTGAGTGTGTGGGCTCTTCTGAGCCTTGCAGTTACATGAAGATTCTGAAGTCTGAAAAAACGTGTTTATTTCGGGCTGAAAAATACGTTTTGAAAAGTGTGCTGTTACTGCCCCATAACTTACATGGGGTTGACCAAACTTGCAGAAACATGTTTATTTCTGCTGAAAAACACGTTTTGGCACTATCTGCACACTGGGGTTAAGAGCTGAGTGTATGGGCTCTTCTGAGCCTTGCAGTTACATAGGGATAGAGCTGTCTGAAAAAACGCGTTTATTTCGGGCTGAAAAACACGTTTTGAAAAGTGTGCTGTTACTGCCCCATAACTTACATGGGGTTGACCAAACTTGCAGAAACATGTTTATTTCTGCTGAAAAACACGTTTTGACACTTTCAGCACACTGGGGTTAAGACCTGAGTGTGTGCGCTCTTCTGAGCCTTGCAGTTACATAGGGATACAGCTGTCTGAAAAAACGCGTTTATTTCGGGCTGAAAAACACGTTTTGAAAAGTGTGCTGTTACTGCCCCATAACTTACATGGGGTTGACCAAACTTGCAGAAACATGTTTATTTCTGCTGAAAAACACGTTTTGACACTTTCAGCACACTGGGGTTAAGACCTGAGTGTATGCGCTCTTCTGAGCCTTGCAGTTACATAGGGATACAGCTGTCTGAAAAAACGCGTTTATTTCTGGCTGAAAAACACGTTTTGAAAAGTGTGCTGTTACTGCCCCATAACTTACATGGGGTTGACCAAACTTGCAGAAACATGTTTATTTCTTCTGAAAAACACGTTCTGACACTTTCAGCACACTGGGTTTAAGAGCTGAGTGTGTGGGCTCTTCTGAGCCTTGCAGTTACATTGGGATTCTGAAGTCTGAAAAACGCGTTTATTTCGGGCTGAAAAACACGTTTTTAAAAGTGTGCTGTTACTGCCCCATAACTTACATGGGGTTGACCAAACTTGCAGAAACATGTTTATTTCTGCTGAAAAACACGTTCTGACACTTTCAGCACACTGGGTTTAAGACCTGAGTGTGTGGGCTCTTCTGAGCCTTGCAGTTACATAGGGATACAGCTGTCTGAAAAAACGCGTTTATTTCGGGCTGAAAAACACGTTTTGAAAAGTGTGCTGTTACTGCCCCATAACTTACATGGGGTTGACCAAACTTGCAGAAACATGTTTATTTCTGCTGAAAAACACGTTTTGACACTTTCAGCACACTGGGGTTAAGACCTGAGTGTGTGCGCTCTTCTGAGCCTTGCAGTTACATAGGGATACAGCTGTCTGAAAAAACGCGTTTATTTCGGGCTGAAAAACACGTTTTGAAAAGTGTGCTGTTACTGCCCCATAACTTACATGGGGTTGACCAAACTTGCAGAAACATGTTTATTTATTCTGAAAAACACGTTCTGACACTTTCAGCACACTGGGTTTAAGAGCTGAGTGTGTGGGCTCTTCTGAGCCTTGCAGTTACATTGGGATTCTGAAGTCTGAAAAACGCGTTTATTTCGGGCTGAAAAACACGTTTTGAAAAGTGTGCTGTTACTGCCCCATAACTTACATGGGGTTGACCAAACTTGCAGAAACATGTTTATTTCTGCTGAAAAACACGTTTTGACACTTTCAGCACACTGGGGTTAAGACCTGAGTGTGTGGGCTCTTCTGAGCCTTGCAGTTACATGAAGATTCTGAAGTCTGAAAAAACGTGTTTATTTCGGGCTGAAAAATACGTTTTGAAAAGTGTGCTGTTACTGCCCCATAACTTACATGGGGTTGACCAAACTTGCAGAAACATGTTTATTTCTGCTGAAAAACACGTTTTGGCACTA
Source organism: Lepisosteus oculatus (assembly GCF_040954835.1). Classification (NCBI taxonomy): domain Eukaryota; kingdom Metazoa; phylum Chordata; class Actinopteri; order Semionotiformes; family Lepisosteidae; genus Lepisosteus; species Lepisosteus oculatus. Next base: position 1,514,074 of record NW_027168128.1, read on the forward strand.
TCTGCACACTGGGGTTAAGAGCTGAGTGTGTGGGCTCTTCTGAGCCTCGCAGTTACATAGGGATAGAGCTGTCTGAAAAAACGCGTTTATTTCGGGCTGAAAAACACGTTTTGAAAAGTGTGCTGTTACTGCCCCATAACTTACATGGGGTTGACCAAACTTGCAGAAACATGTTTATTTCTGCTGAAAAACACGTTTTGACACTTTCAGCACACTGGGGTTAAGACCTGAGTGTGTGCGCTCTTCTGAGCCTTGCAGTTACATAGGGATACAGCTGTCTGAAAAAACGCGTTTATTTCGGGCTGAAAAAAACGTTTTGAAAAGTGTGCTGTTACTGCCCCATAACTTACATGGGGTTGACCAAACTTGCAGAAACATGTTTATTTATTCTGAAAAACACGTTCTGACACTTTCAGCACACTGGGTTTAAGAGCTGAGTGTGTGGGCTCTTCTGAGCCTTGCAGTTACATTGGGATTCTGAAGTCTGAAAAACGCGTTTATTTCGGGCTGAAAAACACGTTTTGAAAAGTGTGCTGTTACTGCCCCATAACTTACATGGGGTTGACCAAACTTGCAGAAACATGTTTATTTCTTCTGAAAAACACGTTCTGACACTTTCAGCACACTGGGTTTAAGAGCTGAGTGTGTGGGCTCTTCTGAGCCTTGCAGTTACATTGGGATTCTGAAATCTGAAAAACGCGTTTATTTCGGGCTGAAAAACACGTTTTTAAAAGTGTGCTGTTACTGCCCCATAACTTACATGGGGTTGACCAAACTTGCAGAAACATGTTTATTTCTGCTGAAAAACACGTTCTGACACTTTCAGCACACTGGGTTTAAGACCTGAGTGTGTGGGCTCTTCTGAGCCTTGCAGTTACATAGGGATACAGCTGTCTGAAAAAACGCGTTTATTTCGGGCTGAAAAACACGTTTTGAAAAGTGTGCTGTTACTGCCCCATAACTTACATGGGGTTGACCAAACTTGCAGAAACATGTTTATTTCTGCTGAAAAACACGTTTTGACACTTTCAGCACACTGGGGTTAAGACCTGAGTGTGTGGGCTCTTCTGAGCCTTGCAGTTACATGAAGATTCTGAAGTCTGAAAAAACGTGTTTGTTTCGGGCTGAAAAATACGTTTTGAAAAGTGTGCTGTTACTGCCCCATAACTTACATGGGGTTGACCAAACTTGCAGAAACATGTTTATTTCTGCTGAAAAACACGTTTTGGCACTATCTGCACACTGGGGTTAAGAGCTGAGTGTGTGGGCTCTTCTGAGCCTTGCAGTTACATAGGGATAGAGCTGTCTGAAAAAACGCGTTTATTTCGGGCTGAAAAACACGTTTTGAAAAGTGTGCTGTTACTGCCCCATAACTTACATGGGGTTGACCAAACTTGCAGAAACATGTTTATTTCTTCTGAAAAACACGTTCTGACACTTTCAGCACACTGGGTTTAAGAGCTGAGTGTGTGGGCTCTTCTGAGCCTTGCAGTTACATTGGGATTCTGAAGTCTGAAAAACGCGTTTATTTCAGGCTGAAAAACACGTTTTTAAAAGTGTGCTGTTACTGCCCCATAACTTACATGGGGTTGACCAAACTTGCAGAAACATGTTTATTTCTGCTGAAAAACACGTTCTGACACTTTCAGCACACTGGGTTTAAGAGCTGAGTGTGTGGGATCTTCTGAGCCTTGCAGTTACATTGGGATTCTGAAGTCTGAAAAACGCGTTTATTTCAGGCTGAAAAACACGTTTTTAAAAGTGTGCTGTTACTGCCCCATAACTTACATGGGGTTGACCAAACTTGCAGAAACATGTTTATTTCTGCTGAAAAACACGTTTTGACACTTTCAGCACACTGGGGTTAAGACCTGAGTGTGTGCGCTCTTCTGAGCCTTGCAGTTACATAGGGATACAGCTGTCTGAAAAAACACGTTTATTTCGGGCTGAAAAACACGTTTTGAAAAGTGTGCTGTTACTGCCCCATAACTTACATGGGGTTGACCAAACTTGCAGAAACATGTTTATTTCTTCTGAAAAACACGTTCTGACACTTTCAGCACACTGGGTTTAAGAGCTGAGTGTGTGGGCTCTTCTGAGCCTTGCAGTTACATTGGGATTCTGAAGACTGAAAAACGTGTTTATTTCGGGCTGAAAAACACGTTTTTAAAAGTGTGCTGTTACTGCCCCATAACTTACATGGGGTTGACCAAACTTGCAGAAACATGTTTATTTCGTCTGAAAAACACGTTCTGACACTTTCAGCACACTGGGTTTAAGACCTGAGTGTGTGGGCTCTTCTGAGCCTTGCAGTTACATAGGGATACAGCTGTCTGAAAAAACGCGTTTATTTCGGGCTGAAAAACACGTTTTGAAAAGTGTGCTGTTACTGCCCCATAACTTACATGGGGTTGACCAAACTTGCAGAAACATGTTTATTTCTGCTGAAAAACACGTTTTGACACTTTCAGCACACTGGGGTTAAGAGCTGAGTGTGTGGGATCTTCTGAGCCTTGCAGTTACATTGGGATTCTGAAGTCTGAAAAACGCGTTTATTTCGGGCTGAAAAACACGTTTTTAAAAGTGTGCTGTTACTGCCCCATAACTTACATGGGGTTGACCAAACTTGCAGAAACATGTTTATTTCTGCTGAAAAACACGTTTTGACACTTTCAGCACACTGGGGTTAAGACCTGAGTGTGTGGGCTCTTCTGAGCCTTGCAGTTACATGAAGATTCTGAAGTCTGAAAAAACGTGTTTGTTTCGGGCTGAAAAATACGTTTTGAAAAGTGTGCTGTTACTGCCCCATAACTTACATGGGGTTGACCAAACTTGCAGAAACATGTTTATTTCTGCTGAAAAACACGTTTTGACACTTTCAGCACACTGGGGTTAAGACCTGAGTGTGTGCGCTCTTCTGAGCCTTGCAGTTACATAGGGATACAGCTGTCTGAAAAAACGCGTTTATTTCGGGCTGAAAAACACGTTTTGAAAAGTGTGCTGTTACTGCCCCATAACTTACATGGGGTTGACCAAACTTGCAGAAACATGTTTATTTATTCTGAAAAACACGTTCTGACACTTTCAGCACACTGGGTTTAAGAGCTGAGTGTGTGGGCTCTTCTGAGCCTTGCAGTTACATTGGGATTCTGAAGTCTGAAAAACGCGTTTATTTCGGGCTGAAAAACACGTTTTGAAAAGTGTGCTGTTACTGCCCCATAACTTACATGGGGTTGACCAAACTTGCAGAAACATGTTTATTTCTGCTGAAAAACACGTTTTGACACTTTCAGCACACTGGGGTTAAGACCTGAGTGTGTGGGCTCTTCTGAGCCTTGCAGTTACATGAAGATTCTGAAGTCTGAAAAAACGTGTTTATTTCGGGCTGAAAAATACGTTTTGAAAAGTGTGCTGTTACTGCCCCATAACTTACATGGGGTTGACCAAACTTGCAGAAACATGTTTATTTCTGCTGAAAAACACGTTTTGGCACTATCTGCACACTGGGGTTAAGAGCTGAGTGTGTGGGCTCTTCTGAGCCTTGCAGTTACATAGGGATAGAGCTGTCTGAAAAAACGCGTTTATTTCGGGCTGAAAAACACGTTTTGAAAAGTGTGCTGTTACTGCCCCATAACTTACATGGGGTTGACCAAACTTGCAGAAACATGTTTATTTCTGCTGAAAAACACGTTTTGACACTTTCAGCACACTGGGGTTAAGACCTGAGTGTGTGCGCTCTTCTGAGCCTTGCAGTTACATAGGGATACAGCTGTCTGAAAAAACGCGTTTATTTCGGGCTGAAAAAAACGTTTTGAAAAGTGTGCTGTTACTGCCCCATAACTTACATGGGGTTGACCAAACTTGCAGAAACATGTTTATTTATTCTGAAAAACACGTTCTGACACTTTCAGCACACTGGGTTTAAGAGCTGAGTGTGTGGGCTCTTCTGAGCCTTGCAGTTACATTGGGATTCTGAAGTCTGAAAAACGCGTTTATTTCGGGCTGAAAAACACGTTTTGAAAAGTGTGCTGTTACTGCCCCATAACTTACATGGGGTTGACCAAACTTGCAGAAACATGTTTATTTCTTCTGAAAAACACGTTCTGACACTTTCAGCACACTGGGTTTAAGAGCTGAGTGTGTGGGCTCTTCTGAGCCTTGCAGTTACATTGGGATTCTGAAGTCTGAAAAACGCGTTTATTTCAGGCTGAAAAACACGTTTTTAAAAGTGTGCTGTTACTGCCCCATAACTTACATGGGGTTGACCAAACTTGCAGAAACATGTTTATTTCTGCTGAAAAACACGTTCTGACACTTTCAGCACACTGGGTTTAAGAGCTGAGTGTGTGGGATCTTCTGAGCCTTGCAGTTACATTGGGATTCTGAAGTCTGAAAAACGCGTTTATTTCAGGCTGAAAAACACGTTTTTAAAAGTGTGCTGTTACTGCCCCATAACTTACATGGGGTTGACCAAACTTGCAGAAACATG